>NC_081841.1:206632141-206959641 GCF_963259705.1 Myotis daubentonii | reverse complement strand
CCCCCACTTTCCCAGCTAAGATTTTCCAAACATCTTTTAATATTGAATGTTGATATAAAAAATATGCTCAGAAATGACTGCCTTGAGGACCACCCGCTGCCCCTCAATTATGCTGATTGAGAATGTTCATTAGTTCTGCAGAAAATATTGTCTAAAGAATGGGCGATTTCCCAAAAGCACCTTCTCAATAGTTTCTGAAGTGTTAGGTTACACTTCTTTGTAATAAACTATTAAATGCTGTTAAATGGTGTCTGGGTAGTAGAAGTGCAGAGTTTACCTGTATAGTTCAAATATGTATCAGGTGGCAGTACAAGTTAATGGTTTTGAATCTACATCTGTAACGTGTGCCTGAAGTGCACACGTGTGAGCACACACCAACACAAATGGGCATTAAGTTGTCTCTATACACATGTACTAATAGGAATTCCATGGGTTTTATTTATCATCTGACCTTAATTTTGTGATAGATAAATTCTGATAGTTGCTGTCTAAAGATTTAAACAAAAAATATCCTTACAGCCATGGTTCAGTGGTTGAGCATTGACCAGTGAACCAGGAGGTCACAGTTCGATTCCGGTCAGAGTACGTGTCCAGGTTGTGGGCTCGATCCCCAGCATGGGGCATGCAAGAGGCAGGCAATCAATGATTATCTCTCAATATTAATGTTTCTATCTCTCCTTCTCCCTTCCTCTCTGAAATCAATAAATACATTTTTGAAAGCATCCTTACAGAAAGAGCTAAGGAATCTGACACTTTCCCTCCTTATCATGGTAAGTGACTAAGTTCTATGATGAGTTTGACTTTTCAAGCCAAAGTAGCTAGTTGCTGCCCTTGTCTCCTTTGCACCTGTCTTTACACCAGTTCTTCCTGCTCTCCAAGATCCAGCGGGAACTCTGAACTCCATAGCATTTTCCTTCTCTGCTCCTGGCACTCACAGGATAACTGAATTAAATACAAACCCCTCTCCCAAATGCTAGGGCCAGTGTCCAGCATTTAGACAGATTTGAGCTCTAAGACATGTGCTGACCACTGAGCAGAATTGAAATAAATGCCAGTTAAGAAGGGAAATTGGGTGAGGAGGATTATACTGCAAATACCTTTGCCTTCCCTTCCTCCCCAAATAGAAAAAGGGACAGTAATGAAGTCTGATGGCATTGTGAAACCGAAAGTCTGTCCGTTGGCCAGTGCTGTGAGGAACTCCTGAGATACGGAAACAGCTGATACAGGAGACCAAAGGAGAACATAGCTTCACAGAAACTCAGTATGCTTAGGTTTGAGAAGGTGCAGTTCCAAAATGATCAGTGAATTCAATACTTTTCACATAGTCCCTGACACCATAGAAGCATTCAATGAGTGAATCATAAAAAGCAAGTAGATGAGCTACGCAGAATGAATTAAAGAATAAATGAGGTGGAGAGTCGAGTGGGGGCGCTTTCCTGAACACAGTGCAGAAATCAATGCAGTCAAAATAGAAGGGAAAAACTGAGGCATGGAAGACAAAGTTTTAACGTCCATGTAATAGAAGTTTAAAAAAGGAAGAGAAGTAACAATTCTCCCAGGGCTCAAGGACTAAAAATAATCTTTATTAGGGGCTAACTTCCTCTATCGAAAGGGAAACAATAAGGCACACTTACCCAGGTGGACCAACGACAAACAGCAATAACTCAGTTGACTGGCATTGTTCTGCAATGAGGTTACTGGCTGGATCACATGATTTTTCTTCCTAAGACCTAAGCCAATGTCTAAATGCCAACATTTAAATAGTGTTTAATATACAGGGTGTCACCCCAAAATGTATACACACGATTAATTATAAAGACAGTGTTTATTAAAATACACTTAATTTTCAAATTTGAGCTATCAGCTGTTAAAGTGTGTATACACTTTTGGGTGACACTATATATGTTTTTAAATAGAGGAGACATTTATGACCCAGCTTACTAGTAGTTATATGAGCTCTCTTGCATACCTGTCTCCAAATAGCTTTTGGTTGGTCACCAACATAAATGTATCCTTAAGCTTTTTGTCACAACTTAAGGTAGTGAAAAGAATATAGATTTAATTTCAAAATGTGGTAAGCACCACATTTAATTCTCAGAAAATCCCATAAAGTAGGTATTTTTGTCTAGATGAGGAAACTGAAACACTATGTAGTTAAGTCATTTATGGGTTGAACTGTGTCCCCCTCCCCCCGCCGAACATGTTGAAGTTTAAACTGTTGGAACCTCAGACTGTGACTTTATTTGGGAATAGGGTCCAGTGTGCAGATGTAATTAAGAGAGGACATACTGGAGTAAAGTGAGTCCTTAGTCCAATATGACTGATGTTTTTCCAAGAAGAGGAGGAGACACACAGCAGAATGCTATGTGAAGCACAAAGACTCCAAAGACAGCCCATGTGGCCATGGAGGCAGAGATTTGAGTGATATGTCCACACGCCAACGAATGCCTGAAGGTATCAGAAGCTGGAAGAGGTGAGAGAGAACCCTTCCCTAAAGGTTTTGGAGGGGGTATGACCTTGGTGACATCCTGATTTGGGGCTTGTCTCCAGAACTGTGAGAGAATGCATGTTGTAGACTGTTTAAAGCCACCCCGTTTGAAGGGGGGCAGCCTGGGAAAACCAGCATAGCATTCATTTCAGACTGACACAAGGATTGTGATGCAAAGGCCATGTGCAACTGGGACTGGACCTGGTTGAGCACGCATTTTCTGGTTAAAATTGATTCTAGTAACTCATCTGATATAATTAATTCTAGAGTTGGAGGATTTGTAAGTAGAAATAAAGTTGCCAGAAATGAGGAAAGGGACAAATCAGCAGATCAGACTCAAAATAGTTACACCTTTTACTTCAGGCACATTCATAAATCCATGTAAACCAGCTGGTAAATGCAAGACACATAAAGGCCATCCTCTCACCCCAAGTCAAAGCATTGGAATGATTCTAGCACCTCATATGCATAGCAGTTACTCAATAAATACCTATAGAATGACCACCTATCGAGACAAATATGAGCAGATAATTTCATGTTACCACCAATTTGTTCACTTTTCAAAACTAAGAGCTCAGTAGGGTCTGCAGGGAAACAAATTTCATGAAGTGAAAGGTATCCAGGTATTTACTGGGACAATGCAGTCTGTCCGTAGGTTATTTTCATTCTTTTTTAAAATTCATTGATTTGAGAGAGAGAGAAAAACCTCGATTTGTTGTTCCACCCATTCAGGCATTCATTGGTTGCTACCTGTATGTGCCCGTACCCTGGTACAATGCCCTACCCAACTGAGCTACCTGGCTAGCACGATTTTCATTCTTAATTTTACAGATTCTTATGCTACTTCTGCACCATATTGTTGATAACATATGACAATTAAGAATGCCAAATGGAGAAACTCTAGATCTCTTTACATAAAAGACTACTAATTTCACATATCTTTGGTTCCAAAAGTATTTATTAGCATTTACCTTGTGCCCAACACGGAGAGGTATTTGAAATACAAGTATCAGCCCTTTAGAAACTTAGATTCTGACCTGTTCATAAAAATGTGTCCAGAAACACCTAGACTCCCTTTCTCTATGAGTTCATCTCATGACTTATCAATTGTCCCGAATTTCTAAAAATTGTTACTCAAATCTTTCCCAGTAGAGGCACACAGGCGTCACCTGGTGGCCAGTAAGATCAACTGCAGGCTGAGATGCCAGCTTTTAGAACCGTTGGATTCCGGCCCATTTTCCTGCACAATCCCGGAGAAAGAAAAGTGGAGGAAATAGGACTTGCTTGTAAATAGCTGGGCTCAGATTTCCTCCTGCCTCCCACTGGCCACCAGAAGGACTTGCGATGCAGTGGAGAACACCGCCACACCCTGCAAAGGGAGGGTTGGGTTGACTGCTCACCACACGCTGATTTAGATGATTGCGTTGGTGGCTTGTTTTAATATAATTACAACAATACTACACATTTTAAAATAAAATTAAATAATGTGGACACGTAAAAAGCAAAGTTCAAAATTGTCTCACCATGTCTCACCAATTACCCAGCCACCTAAGCGCTCTGTTTGCAGTATGGACGTGTTTTTAGAAGAGACTTGCGGGAGGTGCCTTCGTGCTAAATTAGTAGGAAACTGGAGAAAACAATGCCGCAGGAAGCACCATCTGCCACATTTCCTCAGTTGTAGAAACGTCTCAATAAATCTAGAAATTCCCCCCATGAGCTTTCACAGATCCAAAATTTGTAACAACTGACATACATCAATACATACCACATTTCAAACTCCGTGCTATTAAAACCGTACCCTGCAAAGGTGATGTGTAGCACACCGCCACCCTCACTACACCTTTTTTACGAGTTTGTTCCTCATTTGGTTGAGACTTCCTAAGCCCCAAACCGATGTCACCCTATAAATGGGGTTCGTTGTCCGATGAAGCAAGTCACTCAATGGGTCTGTGTCTGAATTTTTCGCCACTAGGTGGTGCTGTCGCATCTGAAGATCAGTTAACTGGCGTTCCGGTAGGAAAAGTTAGTTGATTTTCACCTGGAGCTCTTCATCATTTCTCTGGCCCTAAGCATGCATGCACCTCTGTGGTGAGCCTACGCAGTTCTCCCCTTTTACTGCTTGGTACTGCTGAGGGGTCCTGGTTTTGGCCGAGGAAGGTCACCAGAGGATACTCCCTCAGCATTCCATCACTGTGTTCTTTTTCTTTATGCCTCTTACTGATTGTGTGTCACTGACATTCCTGCACTCCACTCTGACTCTCTGACATATTTTTTTTTAAAAAAAAATAATATATTTCTATTGATTTCAGAGAGGAAGGGAGAGGGAGAGAGATAGAAACAACAATGATGAGGGAGAATCATTGATCGGCTGCCTCCTGCACGCCGCACACTGGGGATTGATCCTGCAACCTGGGCATGTGCCCTGATAGGGAATTGAACCGTGACCTCCTGGTTCATAGGTCAGTGCTCAACCACTGAGCCACACCGGCCGGGCCAACTCTCTTACATCTTAAAAAATTCAGTCCAGGCCTTGGCCCCGCAGCCTGAGAAGTGATCTGGGCCAGGAGGGTTGGGTGGCAATGGAGTGTTATGCTAGGCTCCTGGAGAGGGACTGTAGGCTGTCTTAAAGATGAGTCGTGTTTAATCAGGTGGAGAGGGGAGGAAATGAACTAGATGGAGGAACAGCATGAACTAGAGTTCTCTATAAACAACAGTAACTACTAAGGAAGACAACAAGTACGCTTATTCCATTTGGGCACCAACAGATGATTCTGCCAACCTCCTAGATAAGAAATGATTCAAGCCCTAACCGGTTTGGCTCAGTGGATAGAGCGTTGGCCTGGGGACTGAAGGGTCCCAGGTTCGATTCCGGTCAAGGGCATGTACCTTGGTTGTGGGCACATTCCCAGTAGGGGGTGTGCAGGAGGCAGCTGATAGATGTTTTTCTCTCATTGATGTTTCTGGCTCTCTATCCCTCTCCCTTCCTCTCTGTAAGAAATCAAAAATATATTTTAAAAAAAGAAATGAACTAACCAGTTTGGCTCAGTGGATAGAGTGTTGGCCTGCGGGCTAAAGGGTCCCAGGTTCGATTCCGGTCAAGGGCATGTACCTTGGTTGCGGGCACATCCCCAGTAGGAGGTGTACAGAAGGCAGCTGATAGATGTTTCTCTCTTATCCATGTTTCTAACTCTCTATCCCTCTCCCTTCCTCCCTGTGAAAAATCAATAAAATATATTTTTTAAAAAAGAAATTATTCAAATACCGTGAAATTTCATCAAATTCGCTGCACCTTTAAACGCACGATGCTTGATTTATCTCACAATGACAAAGAAATATGTAAGTCTGTCTCTGCTTCAAACTTAACTGTTGGGGGGTACGTTTTAGGCAGCTTACTGATAAAGGAAATGTTAGGAGCTGAATTTTTTTCTTTTTCCTTTTGTTAGGAGATGAATTTGATGAGAAGAAAAAACATGAACTTCCTGTGTTCTAGGTCACCACCTTCTATCCTCTTTCCTTCTTCGAAGTATTTGTACGAGTCTTTTGTCCCTTATGTGTTTGTCTCCAATTTTCTACCTCTGTGAATTAATAAAGTTGTTCCTTTCATTGGCTCCGTTTTAATGCAGTTTTTCCAGGTAAAGAAAATAAACATATTTTCTCATTTTATTTTTAATTGGAAGCCCCAAATTGATCTGTCACCCTTAAAAATGGGGTTAGATGTCCAATGAAGAAAACCACTCAATGGGGATATGTCTTTTTTCACCACTAGATGGTGCTGCCACACCTGAAGATAAAACAGGGCCAGTTAGCTTCAGAAGGACAAAAAAAACACACACATGCTCTTAGATAAGGCCATAGTGTTTTTTTAACCAGCTTTTTAAAAATATACATTTTAGGAAAACATCTTCCATATTAAAGAGGAACACTTTTTTAAAACCATAGTCTTGAGAGAGACTGAGAGAGAAATTAACATTTTTACTAATATTTCCTAGACGTGAAATCTTAGATGAGCTATTTAACTTTTCCGAGCCTCAGTTCTCTATAAGATAATGAAAATAAAAACTATATCTCATATTTTATAGAAATTAAATATTTACTACATATCTCACAGGGGTATATAATGGATGCATAAAAATGCTAAGAATGACAACGTTATATATATATAGGCTTTTAAGATGATCACTTCAAGGGTTAATATAATTTCTGGTATGAGTAGTTTGTGTTTTTATTTTTTGTTAACCCTCACCTGAGGACATTTTTCCATTGATTTTTAGAGAAAGTGGAAGGGAGCGGGAGTGACACAGAGAGAGGAACATCAATGTGAGAGAGACACATTTTTTGGCTGCCTCCCACATGCACCCCGACAAGGGCTGGGGATAGAAGCTGCAACCAAGGTACGTGCCCTTGACCAGAATCTAACCCTGGACCCTTCAGCCTGCCAACGCTCTGTCCACTGAGCCAAACCTGCTAGGTCTGGCAGGAGTAGTTTAAAAGTGAATTTTAACGACTTCTTACTCCCTCCCATCCACATCTGACTTGAGTGGTAATGGAGTAGGAGTGTGTGTGTGTGTGTGTGTGTGTGTGTGTGTGTGTGTTCAAGTGAAGCAATGACTGTGGGCTTATTTTCTTTCAATTGAAAATGGTTATATGTGAAAGTGCTCTGCATACTGCGAAGTGCCTGGAGTCCATGATCCACCTGAACCACCATCTCTGAGGAGAGGGCCCGGATCGCGTGCACTCAGTGTGTCACATCACAGACACTGTGGGCGCGTCTGGCCGGCTCACGCGGATTACCCTCCTGTGGAAATTGCCTGGGGTCCTCAGAGGCTGTGTGTTTTCACTGAGACGCTGCCCCCAGGCCCGATTACTCCGTTCTCGGAGTTCCATGAGGAACCACAGCATTCCTGTGCTAAATCCCTTAACCTGCTCACCTCCACTTCGCTTGGAGTCTTCACTCCCGGCCAAATGAACCTTAACGAATGCAGCAAAGTGAAGCGATGCGTTACGTTCATAGCGCCAGGCTATCTCTTACGGATGGAACTGTTTTTTTGCCTAAGAAAAATACCTTGAAAAGTAGCTTAGAATTTCTGGTAAAATTCCTCAGCCATAACTCGCGGGAGAGAGCTGAGCGTCACGGAAGTAATGGGCAGGTTTGGCAGAGCAGGTGTTGAGTGATTATTGCCACGGGGGCGGGGGGGGGGGGACAGGATGCGCGTGCAGTACAGACACCCACAAGCTAGACAATTCAGAGCTGTGGGGGCACATGGAGAAGAGTTAAACCCGTTTTATTTCAAAGGCTACTTCTGACCTCGGAATGACACAAATGTTCACAAATGAATTTTCGGGTTTAAAACCACCAGTCATTATTTTATTGTCACAGCTTACTGTCACCTTGCTAGATTTTTTTCCTCCTAAACTTTCCACTTCAGTGGAACTCCTTAGTCATGGCCTCAGCCATCCCCTCGCTGACAGGCCGAGCCTGTTGGGCCCGCACAGGTGCACAGGTGCTCAGCACCCTGAGCATCTTCTAGGCACCGACTTTGAGAGTTGAACGTTGTCCAACTTCCTGGGTCTTAAGGTCTAGCCGGAGGGGTAGAATATCTACGGCAGCAGCAAATAAGTCGTGTGAAAGTGTGACCAGCGCCATCAGAGAATCGCACAGGATGTGGCTGTAAGAAACAGGCTGAGTGGCCTCTTTTCGATACGGCGCTGGAGGAAAATGTTTTTGAGAGGGTGAGAGGCAGTCAGGTACGGACGGAGAGTCACAGGTGAGAAGAGGAAGGCGTGAGGGCTCTGAGGTGGCAGAGACCTGACCTACTGGAGAGCCAGGAGCTGCCTTTCGGAAATGCAGTCAGGAGGAGAGGCGTATGGTGTGGAGCTGGTACGGGAAGCCCTTGGCAGAAATGTTCCTATTTTTTAAAAAATATGTTTTTATTGATTTCAGAGAGGAAGGGAAAGAGAGAGAGAGATAGAAACATCAATGACGAGAGAGAATATTGATTGGCTGCCTCCTGCACGCCCCACACTGGGATCAAGCCTGCAACCCGGGCCTGTGCCCGGACCAGGAATCAAACAGGCGGCCTATCGGTTCACTCAGCCGCTGAGCCACAGCAGCCGGGCGAAATGTCCCTATTCTGATGGGCAATCCAATCGCCCCTCAGGTATGGGATGGACAGACACATTTCCTACCTCCAGTCGCTTCCTCCCTGCGTTTTCCATAACTAGGCCAGGCTTGGAGAGCTGACCACACAGAGCGTGGTCCCTGTTCTTTGCGCGAAGCTGGCTCTTGCTGGGCCGTGTTGTGAAGTGCATGAGTCACCGCCACCTCACCGCACACGTCGCTGCACCGGGGCTGCCAGGGGAACTGGGGTCCGACTCGTCCTCGCTCCTCTTTGTTTCCAGAAGCCACCTGTGAACGCTGACCTCCTGTGTTCTAGCCACACCTCGTGGCTCATGGCAGCGCTGAACACGAGAATAATCATGGGGGGGGGGGGCAGGGAGGGAAGGGCAGCTGCAAGGGGCTCCCCTTTCCCACGGAAGGAGCACATTATCAGCAGCCGAAACCAAAGTCGTACCAAGCGGAAGTTAAAGGGACCCTCTGGCTATGACAATAACTCATTGATGGAGAGGATGTTGGTTAACTTTTATTGCAATGCCACAATAGTTGGCTTGCAGGAAAGCAATGGTATTAAAATGCTCACGTTACCAAAAAGAAGCCCTATTTTTCATGCTGGGAATGAATGCTCTGACCACTTCCTCAGGGCTGCCCTGGATGCCTAGGATCTGATGACTGGGGGCGGCAAAGGGTTTCAGATGCTAATCAAGAAAGATGGCCCTTCTCCAAAGCACTACGTGATCTGGGCAACACTTCATTAGGGAGTTGGGGGGGGGGCTCATTTCCCCATCCACGTAAGGAGGGACTCAGGCTAGATGTTTTCTGAGACCTTCTCCAGTCCTAACTCTGAGGATGGAAGGACAGCGGAGTGAAATAGGAAAGAAATGGGGCAGATGGGATTCGGCAAAGCTGGGTGTGAGTTCTGGCTTCATCACATCATAGTTGTGAGATTTGGAGAACAATGCTTAGCCTTTCTAATCTCAGATTTCTCATCTCTAAAATGGAATGGTGAAAATAATACACGACTTTCTTACGTCCAGTGAAGGTTTACATGTTTAAACTTTGTAAAACTCTGAGGCTCAGTATAAATGTGAGTTTTGTCACTATAGTTACGATGACGAAAATAAAAATAAATAGCACCAACCAATACCCGTTTATTATTTAAAAATATATATATATATATATTATTGATTTTTTACAGAGAGGAAGGGAGAGAGATAGAGAGTTAGAAACATCGATGAGAGAGGAACATCGATCAGCTGCCTCCTGCACATCTCCCACTGGGGATGTGCCCGCAACCCAGGCACATGCCCTTGACCGGAATCGAACCTGGGACCCTTCAGTCCGCAGGCCGACACTCTATCCACTGAGCCAAACCGGTTTCGGCACCCGTTTATTATTTTAAAGCATGTGAATATGTGGTCTCTTCATCTTCACAACAACTCTATAGGATAGTACATGACAATCCCCACTTCCCAGAGGGGAAAACTGAGGCAGAGGACACGAAATGGCACGACCAGCAAAGAGGCCGGGTTCGTGGCAGGAGTCAGAAGGCCCCAGGGCAAAGCTTGGCTTCTGCATCAGCTCTAGTCCTTAAAACCTGATGTGAAGGGACCTCAGAGATTTAATGTGACCACAGATGACGGGTAGTCCTACTCTTCAAACTTCTTCAGTCATTTTTCTGAAAAACTTAGCTCAGCCGGCATGGCTCAGTGGTTGGGCATCGACCCATGAACCAGGAGGAAACGGTTCAATTCCTGGTCAGGGCACAGGACCAGGTTGCAGGCTCAATCCCAGTGTGGGGCGTGCAGGAGGCAGCCGATCAATGATTCTCTCTCATCATTCATGCTTCTATCTCTCTCTCCTTCTCCTTTCCTCTCTGAAATAAAAAACAAACAACAAACAAACAAACAAACAAATAAATAAAAACCTATTCAGGGAGGTAAAATGATCCCAAACGATTCATGTAGTCACAATCATGCATCAAAACACGTGGTTTTAGAATGTTCCCTAAAAGCAATTTGGTAAAAGAAATCAGTATGACCACCAACTAGCCCTCCTATTCAGAAAGCGATTCTGGAAGGAAAACGTAGCAACTTAAACACAGAGTTCCAATAGCTCAGAAACCCCAGAAACAAACACAAACACACAGAGAACACCAGTGCTCATGCGTCAGTTTTCGTGTGCACACAACCTTCACCTGTGAAAAGCCCCCGTGTCCCACGCCCACCCCAACAAGCACCTAGGAAAGAAGTCAGCGTCTCCATCCGACTTGGCCCTCGGGCACAAAGGCTGCCTAATGACAGGCGTGTTTCTGCGGTGGAATTTCGAAAGCAGCAGGCAACAATTTAATTAGCTCTAAGTCAATAAATCTCCATGAACCCCAGCAAGGCAGTAAACCACAAGCCTTGCTAGCAATTATCAGCAGAAGATTATTCATGTAGAACCATGATGCCTAACATTTGGCAATACCCAACATGAAATATTTATAAGTTTCCGAGAACGACTAACAATGGAGAATGGCATTAACATGCATCAGACTTAATTCTGCTAGAATCCTTAATTTAGAAAGAATGCACACAAAAGGATATAAAACACGGGAAAACCACAGATGATAAATGGCCAAAGGAGAGACAAATCACAAAATAATTTCCCAGGTGCTTCATAGAATGTTTCTTTTAGAAAGTGACTGCATGAATATTTCATGTAGGGAAATGTTGATCCTGGTGGGAGTGGGTCACACTGTGTTACTCACATATTTGTTGTATATAACTACTCATCATATTGTAATTCCTTACATGAAGCCGTCCCTAGAATCTGCCTCAAGTCTCACTTACCACACTAAACACTGCCATGGGTTAAGAGGTGATTGTTGGCTTTGATGGGAGGGTTCTGATTTGAGAATCAATGATAATTTTGACGAAAGAATCTAATGAAATAAAACAGATAAACATGTTTACCAGGCCCCAAGCTTCACCTTCTGCAAGGTATGTGCACCCCGCCCCCATACTCACTAGCTGCAGTACAATTCAAATCTAGCAGATACACCCAAGTTCTTTAGTGCTGACTGTATCTATTGAAAGTAGAATATAGGGTTTCTCCTCCGAAGTCCTAAAAATAACTAATTTTCAAGAGAGGCAAGAAAAACAAAACCAAAAAACAAAAAATAAAACAAAACCAAAAAAGAGTGGTAGGCTAGTAGAATGTTATTTTTCCTGCATTATCATAGGGAAGTGGTCGGCAAACTGCGGCCCCTTGAGTGTGGCTCTTCCACAAAATACCACGTGCGGATATGCATGTACAGTGCGATTGAAACTTCGTGGCCACACTCAAGGGGCCAAAGAGCCGCATGTGGCTCGTGAGCCGCAGTTTGCCGACCACTGTCATAGGGTTACTCTCATTCCCTGATCCTTTTTTTTTTTTTTTAATAAGTTTTTATTGATTTCATGGAGAATAAGAGAGCTGGAGAGAGAGATAGAAACATCAGTGATGAGAGACTCATTGATCGGTTGCCTCCTGAACACCCCACTACTGGAAATTGGGCCCATAACCTGGGCATGTGCCCTGACTGGGAATCGAACCGTGACCTCCTGGATCGTAGGTCGACACTAAACCACTGAGCAACGACAGCTGGGCTCAGCTGTCTTTTAAATCCTGCCAACTCCCCACCAATTCTTTGAAAGTGGAGCTTATGACATTGTTTATTTTGAGGATGATGGCTATGTCCCATTCGATCAGTGTTGCCTCACAATGAAGACTCAGTCTTGGGAGTCCAGGAAGGTCTCCCTGAATAAGTGAGGTTTGATCTGACCTGAGGGATGGGTGGGCATTAACTGTAAGGAAGAGGGGAGCCACTTCGGGCAGATAAAACTGTATGGACGGGAGAATTGGGAATTCAAAGGCCAGCAGGACCAACAGGGACGTAGGACAGATGGGAGGAGAGCGACTTGGGAATACCTTGTGAGTTAGGTACCACACATAGGCTAGAGATGGCTCTGGCTATACGATAGGCAATGGATGTCTTTAAGTGGGAGAATAATACGAGCGTATTCTGACTTTCCAAGATCAGTGGGATTGTGGCGATGTCTTCCCTATGGGAACTGAATAGTACACCTCTTCATGTGCACCCCATGCGCCCAGCGCAGTACTAGGAGCATTGTGCCAAACAGATGCCTACTCATGGTGAAGGAAGAAGAAACAGCAGGCCCTGAGCTGGCCTTGAACACAGCATCTAACACCTTCCCTTCGCTTCCGACAACCTTGAGGTTCCCTATTTGGTGTCTTCTTCAGCCAGTATTGGTTGCAGCAATATCCTTCGTAATACACACACTTTGTTAAAGTAAACTCATTTCTGTTTATTTCCTGCATAGAAATAAAGTATAACTAACGATCAACTTTCTTTCCTAAATTCAATAATTGTTTACTGAACACCTATACCTACTAGTTTCTATACAATACATCTGTCTTTAGAAGGAGCCAAAATCATCCATTCTCCCCCCCCCCCAAAAAACCCACTTCAATACAAAGCAATAGTTATACTTTACTGAAAGTCTGTATGAAGTACATATTTTGGGGTACTCTCAAAGTATTTTCTAATCAGAACTAAATTACAAATGACAGTTAACTTTTTCAAAGTTAATCAAATGTAACTGAAGGAAGTAATGAAAGAACTAGCTCAGGTCCCTTAGGTGTGTGTGTGTGTGTGTGTGTGTGTGTGTGTGTGTGTGTGTCTGTCTGTTTGTCTTGCTGGTAAACAAGTTGTACGCTACTTCTTTTCTTTTTTTTAAATCCTCACCCGAGGATATTTTCCTATTGATTTTTAGAAAGAGTGGAGGAGAGAGGGAAAGACAGAGAGAAATATCGATGTGAGAGAAACACATCAATTGGTGGCCAGGGAGGAGCCTGCAACCAAATCGAACCTGGGCTCCTTTGGTCCACAGGCTGACACTCTATCCACTGAGCAAATCGGCTAGGGCTGCACTACTTCTTTTCTACGTATGGAGCTTCCCGCCAAACTCTGGAATGGATGAGGTTCACCTGTAGCTTCCTTCTATCTCCTTTCTATGTCCTGTCAGCGTGGCATGCTCTCCTTAGACCCGCAGGCAGGCAGCATCCCCCGGCGGCCCAACCTGGGAACCCACTCCCCTGCCTACACGCAGCACGGCGCTCAGGACTGTCCCGTCCCCGTAGATGTCCTATCTGTTTGGCAGATGCACTTGTCACCTGGTGTGACAACCAAACAGACAGCTGGGCTGGAGGTGGGCTTGGAGGAAAGGAAGCCCAGAGGACAAGGAAGGGGTAGTCTATAGTCTACAGCAGTGGTTCTCAACCTTGGCTGCACATTAGAATCACCTGGGAATCTTTTTAAAATCCCGAGGATGAGGCCCAGAAATCAGGATTTTAAAAAGATTCCCAGGTGGTTCTAATGTGCAGCCAAGGTTGAGAACCACTGGCCTACAGGGAAGACAGATAGTGGACACCTGCTTGTAACTGGAGAAGTACAAGGGTCTGGTGAGAGCAGGTAGCACTGTGATTGAGCAAACCTGGGATGTAGGAGAAAACCTGCACCGAGGAAGTGGTGTTTAAGGAGTCTTTGTGTAACAGAGAGATTTCTATTTTTTGGCAGGAACTTCTCTTTGTCTCAGGTAAATCCCTGGGTCCAGCTGTCCTGGGTTCTATCCCTGGAAAGCACCGTCCTCACCAGGCCGACCCAGGACAAGTACACTGAGGAAGTGTCAGCCACCTGGGTTGGGAGCCCTGGGAGAACCAAAGCCCTCTGCGTTCATAACCTTCTGACCCACCGTCGGATTAATCACATCAACTAGGGCAGTGGTCGGCAAACTGCGGCTCGCGAGCCACATGCGGCTCTTTGGCCCCTTGAGTGTGGCCACGAAGTTTCCATCGCACTGTACGTGCACACCCGCACGTGGTATTTTGTGGAAGAGCCACACTCAAGGGGCTGCAGTTTGCTGACCATTGAACTAGGGGCTTTCTGTTCTCAGTGTTAAGAAAACAGTCTTAGAAGGGCCACATTGGGTTCAAATCCCTACCCTACCCGAAGACCTGTCGACCCTTAGACACATTGCTTAATGTTAAGTTAGCCTCAATATCCTCATCTATAGAATAGGGAGAAAAATATCTGACTTATATTGTTGTGTCCACAGGATGATTTGAAGGCACTACACAGAAAGCCCTGATTAAAGCGGCGTGAACAGTGAAAGTTGTCATCACATGCTACCAGTAAAAGCAGTCTGCTCCACGGACCTCCTATCAGGACCCTGGTTGCATTTCTCTGTGGTTATCTCCATCTACCCAGCCCCCTGTGTGCGACCTCCGGCAAGCAGCAGGTTCCGGGAAGTAGGTCAACGTTCAACATGGAACAGAGAAAGAACAGGCTTCCTCAGGAGTGAGGGAACCCGGCCAGAAACGTGAGCGCGTCTCCCTCACGTCTTGTGGGTCACATGTTCATTCCTGAAGCAGAAACTGGTGAAAGGAAAGGGAGGACCCTGAGACAAATCGGGGCCACCCAGGTGCTGAGCGAGAGGTGACTTCTGGGCCTCGTGGCTGGACGAGGTGGACCACGGGACAGAATGAGGGCTCTGGGGAAGGAGGCACGGGGCCCCGGATGCTGGGGAGGGCCTGTGAGAACCGCATGCCAAGCGCTATTGCTGTGCTTGACTCACATAAAGAAGTAATCACATTACTTTGGGGAAAGGGCCACGTAGGAAGCATCTGCAGAGAACAGAAGCCAAAATAACCAGTGCGCTCACCTCAGCGCAGTGGCATTTGCTTCCACTGTATCCCTCCCCCAAGAGTAGCCCATCGGTAGCCACAGGCCTGGCAGGGACCTGTTAGGTTTGTTCAAATAATCTAATCGATACCTCCTCCCCTGGGATCTGACCTTCAGGCCACTTCACATCGACATTCCCTTTCGCTGAGACCACATTCCACTTGCTAAGACCATTATCCTTCCCCTCCGGACCTGCCCGGGATCCAGACCTGCGCAGGCAATTCTCTGCCCAGAGAAAACCCACCTAGCGCTCTTTAAAACCTCCGACTCCCCATCCCCGGGTGCTGACACCATTTTGGGGCCCAGCCCATCTGGGTTCCAAATGACCTAATAAATGTATAATCCTCGTGCGTTCCTCCTTCGGCGACCCTAACAGTACCTGGGGTGGGAGGCACTGTGCCGCCTAGAAAGGCCTCTAGAAAATGCTGTGGGATGTGCAAGGTCAAAGTTAAGCCCTAAAGTGGTAGCTGTCCTTCCTAAAGGGGGACATCTCAGTGGACGACACCTGGGGCTCCTCCAGAATCTTCCAGACCTGACACGTCAGAAACCAGAGGTGCACTGGGGTCTTCAAGCCGCCAGAGACCACCATCCCCGTGAGTTTCTGTCTCTTGTCTTCCTCTCTGCAAACATCCCCATGTGCCCCCTAGGTCCCTGCTACACCCAACCCACCCTCCAAACTGTACCTGAACATTCGATCCCAACAAGAGCTCCAGTAACTCATCCCCTGAGACAATGGCAAGGAACCTCCATCGCCTTGGAAATGCATGACCCAGACTTCAGAGCCGTGGACCAGGCAAATCTTGGGAACCCGCACAGGAGGAAGCTGGGGGCGGGGAGGTGAGGTTGGAGTTAGTTCTGAGCTACTTTCATTCTAAATGCCGTCAGCCTGACCTCGAAAAGCTGCCTGCGTGGGTCCTGCCTGCTCCTTCCACTTCTCAGGTCTCCTCTTTTGTTTTGTTTTTCTAACCCATTTGGCGTCTTATCTTAGTTGTCGCTCACGATTTGGCCTCTGGGGTTGCTGACCCACTTTAGAAGGTTTGTTTTGGCTCTGACTTTGCATTCCTTTGGGGACCTGACTTTCCCGAATTACCTGTCTGCACCTTGCGCAACTTTCAGCAATAGAGGCCTCCTTCCTCTGACCTCTCCCAGCCCAGAGACTGAGGGTGCCCCTTTGCTGGCCCCACCCGCCAGGAGGGCGATTGCCCAGGAGAATTCTGTAATTCAGACTCACCTTCTTTCCTGAGCCCTCTGAACGTGGCTGTTCTGAAGAGGTAGAAGAAAGCCATCTGATTGAATTGATTCCATCTCACGGGTGAATTAATCATACCCAATTAACACTTAAGCTTATCTTAAATATATTTCTAGTTTTTAGAAGTACATAAATGGCCTGGCCCACTCTTCCAAATGCACCTGCGGATTGAGCACCGTCCCATGCACCAAGAAGGTTGCTGGTTTGATTCCTGGTCAGGGCATATGCCTGGGTTTCGGACTCCATCCCCAGTAGGGGGGGTGCAGAAGGCAGTCGATCGATGCTTCTATCTTCTCTCCCTCTCCCTCTCTCTCTAAAAAAATCAATCAATATATTATTTATTTATTTATATATTTATTAAATAAGTATATAAATGTAACAACCCAAAGTAAAATATTTTGGGCCCAAGGAGTCTCAAGGTGGTGAGTTTCTCCCCCTGGGAAGGTGGAGTGTCCCGTCTCCCTGAGCTGCCTATTATTTCACCTCCTCCCTCACTCTGTTCTGAAATCACAGAGCCCGTAAGTGTTTCCAGTTTTAAATGGCTTCCGTGGTTGTCATAGTGGGCACACAGATATGACAGGATCTAGATATTCTGTCCTTTTGTGTGTGTGATTTGGGTGTTTTGCTACCAAAACGTAGATTCGCTTTAACCAGGAATGATTCTCTGCTTTTCCTTTTGGTGGTCGCCGAGGGCCGGCGTGCAGAGCGATTCGCTTCCAATGATTACCTTTGTGCTTTCTGCCTCACTCGATAGAAAAGAGCCCTACAGAATGAAAGACAAGAAGGAGAATAAATTAAACCTAAGAAAGGAATCAATTAGACCTTAAAATGCAAAATAATCGGTGTCTTGAATTTAGTAGATGTCAATTGAGGTTCTGTTCCTTCCTTAGACCTGGTGGTGATGAAATGCTAGGAACTGCAGATAAACAAAACCTGCTGGTTAACAGTCTCCCACTTAACCTCCACGGCAGGGATTTTAAAATGCAATGAACTATTAAGGTTTGTGGGGGTACTGTGCTATAATAATAAACACATAAATATATTGTGCTCTTTGTCCCTGGCTCCAGACCAGAGCTCTCCAAATCTCTGTAAGCCGTAAAGGCGCTAGGAGAACCTTTTGTTCCAATGTTAGTCCTTCACCCCAGTTTCTGACAAAGAGCTCCTCAATCCCTTTGGGCTTTCCTGGGTGATAGGAGCATCTTTGGCGCAATGAGGTCACGCTCTGTGGGCTCTTGGATAACGTCAGGATGGGGGCTGGTCACAGGAAAGACCAAGCCTGGGTCGGAAGCTTGGAACTTCCATCTCCACTCCCCATCTTCCAGGCAGGGGAGAGGGACCAGAAGTTGCAGCTACTAATTAATCATGCCTCTGTGATGAAACTGCCTTATGATTCCCTAAACTATAGTGTTCAAAAGATTTCAAGTTCATGGACACATGGCTGGGAGGCTGGCACTCCCCAACTCCACGGTGGCTGGAGCTGCTATGCTTGGGACCCTTCTGGCCCTCACCCTATGTGTCTCTTCACCTGACTGTTCATTTATCATTTATCATATTCTCTCTTAAAAGAAAAATCAGTAAATGTCAGTATTCCCTTGAGTTCTGTGAGACATCATAGCAAGTTATTGAACCCAAAGGAAAGGGTCATTGGAACCCCAATTTGTAGCCAAGTCCGACAGAGGCTTGGGCCACCTGGGGAATTGGCATCCGAAGTGGGGGCGGTGGGTGGGACTCCGTCTCTCACCTGTGCGATCTGACTAGTTCCAGGCAGAACTGAACTGCAGGTCACCAGCTGGTGTCAGAGAATTTGTGGATGTGGGGACAACCCCACTCCTGCTGTCAACGTATGGTGAGCAGAGGGATGGTATTTTCCCTCCAGCAAACCAATGAGGGGCTGTTGCCTGGTGATGGGTGGTTATCTGCATGAAACACATGCCTATCTCTGAGTCAGAGATGCATGTGAACTTTTGAGTAGTTTTGGAGACTAAGAATACAGAAATACTTGCTATGACGTCTCACCACGTACCTGCACTTCCCACCAAACCTCTACTGAGAAAGCATCCCATACCCCTGAACCCCAGAATATGCGCCTTTTAAATGATCTACACAGGCAGTTCTGTCAGTAACTGCCAAGTCCAGATCATTAGTAGCAACAGCTCTAGATGTTGTTATAAAGCTGGCTGATAAAAAGGTTGCATAGACATATATCACTTCCTATAATAGGAAAGATCTGTATGACTCTTATAAATAAACTAGAGGCCCGATGCACAAAATTCCTGCAAGGGGCTCTGCCCCCACAGCGGCGGAGGCTGGGGGCCTCTGCCGCCTCTGCCTCCTCTGCCTTGGCCCCCGCCGCTATTGCTTCATCTGGAAGGATGTCCGGAAGGACGTCCGGTCTAATTAGCATATTATACTTTTATTATTATAGATGAGTATGATAATCCTGTGGAAGCTGGCAAGGGAAACAGACTTGCTTTGGGGTCCCATTTAATATCCAAATGCAAGGACTCTAGAACATGAGCAGACTCAGGAAAATCTCCATTAGCCAAGGGACCATTTTTCAGTAACTGCCCAGTGGATTGAGCATTGTCCCATGAATCAGGCTAGCGATAGTGACTGGTTCATGAGACAGAGGTTCATATCAACATCAACTTCCTACTGACATCAGCTAGCAAGCTTGTGTTAATGAAACAGCTTCACGTTTGAGAATAAACACATCCTTCGTGCAGTATGTTTATCTTCCTTCCTAGAGTGTTACTAACTTTGTTATCTCAGAAAGAAGGCATGATTTCTGGAACATTTATCGGCTCACCATGGCAAATAAGGGAATATGTCTATTGACATTCAAAATAAGAAACATATTTGTAGCTAGAAAAATAACAATAGAAAAAAATAATTCCCCAAATTAAATATCTTTCTTTGTTTAATTTGAACCCCTGACAAGAGTTAGTCAAACAGCAAAGCACTTTTTATGTTCTGTTGAGAAGTACAGACTGAGAGGAGCCAGAAGACTGAGAAACTTAAAACTACTATGAAACCGCTGTCATTTTTCCTAATTAAAGAGTAGGCTTGTCTGATTCAGAAAAGGGCCTGAATCAGAGGACACTTTATAAGAAATGTAATTTATGGCAGTCCTTAACAAGGGAGGGGAAGAGAATCAAATTAAAAGCCTTAGAAAATAAAAAATTCAATAAAACAAAGACAATCATCTATAACTCATTCATTATTTGTATATAAAGGCTACTACTGGTTTGCTTTCATTTTCTTTTAAGAAGAAACGAATTTGCCTTAGCACTTAATAGACTAAATTCATTCCATCTTTGATAATCACTAGCAGTGTGGTCTGTTGGAATGACACCAAATTCCAGGTCAATAAGTCTAAATTAATAAATGTTGGCTTTGCCTATATCATGTCGATAGAAATATATCAGTTGCTGGCTTTGCGGGATATATATTTTTTAGCATTCCCAGAAAAAGAATTTATAGCTGTATGACTACGTGATTGTATATTTCTACTCTGGCCGCCAGAGGTCTCTACTCACCGCCACAAATATTCCAAGCCTGGCTACTGAACTGAGCCTCAGACAGGCAGTGAGGGCATGCTCTTGGTAAGAAATGCAAACTCTCAGGCACTCCCCCGGAACAGAACCTGCGTTGGGACATCTCTAGGTCATTTGTACGTATAGTAAGTTTGAGAGGCATTGTTCTAGGTTATGGGAACAAATATTTTCCTTTCCTGTAGGATCAGGATGAAGAAGTTTGAAAACTCAGAGGGTCTTGCCATCATTTCCAACTCAATCTCCTGACTCCAGATTAGTTTGTTTTTCATAAAAGCATTATAACTCAAAAACTAGTCTTTTCCTTAAAATACTTGTTCTAAAGTGTTTCTTGCATGACACTCCTAATCCTATAAATGATCATAATCATGAACCCTTTTTTAATTTAATATCTGATTTACAAATATTATATTGGAGTTGAAAAGCCTGTAAGTATTATCTAACACTAGTTTAAATTTCCTCATTTTACAGAGTTGGGGCCTATAGTAGTGGTGGACTCTCAGTAAATACTCTTCTCCATCTCATCCTTTTTTTTTTTTTTAATTCTTTATCATTAAGGTATTACAAATGTGTCCTCATCCCCCCCCATTATCCATCCCATCCTTTTAAAAATTTCTTTAAAAATATTTTTTATTTTTTATTTTATTTTATTTTTTTTTAGGAACATCATTGAGAGAGAAACATCAATCAGCTTTCTCTTGCATACCCCCTACTGGGGATATGCCTGCAACCAAGGTACATGCCCTTGACCGGAATTGAACCTGGGACCCTTCAGTCTGCAGGCCGAGGCTCTATCCACTGAGCAAAACCAGTTAGGGCTAAAAATCTCTTCTTGGTAAAAGAACTGGTGCTGAGCTAGATGAGCTCTGGGAAAGGGTCAGGGCTTGTCAATCAAGATGCGTAGCTCCATGGGGTAGCACTCTGTCCTCCTTGACTGTACCAGGATCCCTTAAGGGACATAAGGCCTTGGACAAATCTTCCCTGCCACGCGTGCAGGGAGAGCCCAGAGTGATCTGACAGCAGGCACTTCTTGTGGTGCCTCCGAGGGGCTGTCAGCCTCTATGCCACACTCACAGGGAGGGGACCCTGTGGCCTGAGAGTTTCCTGATTTTTAGAGTAGTATCAGAAAAGGGAAAGGTTTCAATTCCAATTGGCCAACAGAGAAAAATATTCATCTATTCAAAGGTGTCCAGAGCCAAAGAGAGGACAAATAAATACAATGATCAGATCACACCCCCAATGGAACAGATCTGCTGGAGTAGATAAATGGGTTCCTAAATAAAAAATTAAAGAGAGTACTAATGCCCAGACAGTGTGGCTCATTGGTTGAGCATCATCCTATGAACCAGGAGGTCATGGTTTGATTCTCGGTCAGGGATTTTAGGCTCAATCCCCAGTAGGGGGCATGCAGGAGGCAGCTGATCTATGATTCTCTCTCATCATTGATGTTTCTATCTCTCTCTCCCTATCCCTTCCTCTCTGAAATCAATAAAAATATATTTTTTAAAAATCTTATAAAAAGAGCACTTAAGGACAAAACTATAAAACTGCACATAAAGTAAAAAGACTTTAATAATCTGACGAATTCAGTAAGTGTGTCAAGAGGGTGAGTGTTGACAGATGACAACTATATGAGTTGACTGAAAAATGGGCTACCATTAGCATCACAAATCACAGAGCAAAGCAGGCAGAGATCGAAATCACCAGGGAAGAGGTGAGATTTGGAAACGGGTTCAGGATGCCTGTCATGTGGACAACACATTCTAAAAGTAAAGGAAGGAGCACATGAAGCGGAAGAACTAATTTGAAATAACTTAGGAGAAATTTTTCTAAGCCAAAGAAAGGTGTGAGCTTTCAGAGTAAAAAGGCTCAGAAGTCTTGATGGATGAGACAAACATACATCCCGTAAAAGAAGTTTCCAGGCTTTTCCCTTTTGACTGTCATTGGATTTCTTTCTTTCTTTTTTTTTTTTTTTTTAAAAAAATACATTTTTATTGATTTCAGAGAGGAAGGGAAAGGGAGAGAGAGATGGAAACATCAATGATAGAGAATCATTGATTGGCTGCCTCCTGCATGCCCCACACTGGGGATTGAGCCTGCAACCCGGGCATATGCCCTGACTGGGAAGCAAACTGTTACCTCCTGGTTCATAAGTCAATGCTCAACCACTGAGTCATGCTGGCCAGGCATCATTGGATTTCTTATCTGCCACACAGGAAGCTAGAGGACAGTGGACTCTTACGTTTAGGTGATTGAATGAAACCCCAAGAATCTTACACTAGGCATTTACAGTTGCTTATTTATCTGTTAAGGTGAAAGATATTGGAAGACATGTACTAATCAGAAACTAAACCATTGTGTTCCCCATCTGAGGTAAACACTTGAGAAAAGGACCTTTCCAAAGACCCAGTGAACTAAAACAGAGACTTCAAGGTGGGGAAGGTAGAGTAGGAAAGAATTGGAGATAACTAATTCATTGATTTTATAAATATGTCATTAAATACTGATGAATAGAGGTAGAACATGAAATGGATCCACTTGTGCACCCTGAAAACAAACAAACAGACAAGCATGAAGTGAAATTCCGTGTTTAATTACTTCAGCAAAACCTTACAACTAAGAGTGCAAGAGGAAGTAAAAACCTTACAGAGTTTAATCAGGAGGGGAGGGATAACAGGGAGGAGGGAAGAAAGGGGAAAAAGGAAAGGACTCTACAGATTTCATGCCATTAGGTTGTGAGCAAAACGTGGAGAAATGAGAAGGAGGAAATCAGTGGGGGAACTAGTGGGTATCAGTGGGAGAAATAGCTTTGAAAGAATAGAGCAATAGAGGCATTTGTTCTGATTTATAGGGCAGAAAAAAACCCCAGGCCATTAATGGAATGGGATATGATGGCAGAACTTCTAACTTAACAAGATGAATATGAAATGCATAGCAACAAGATCAGACCAATAAAACTAAAACAGGGACAACAATGTTACGTAATAACCATAAAATACCAGGGAAGGAATAGTTAGCATTTCTTTTCTTCTGTATTATTTGGGTTGATTCTGACATTCTTTGTCTACCTTTTTAAATGGAATGCTTAGCTCATATATTTTCACCTTTTAAAAAATGTACGTAAGTCTTTTAGTTTGCTAAGAACTGCTTTAACTGCAAAACACAGAAGTGTTGAGATGTAGCATTTTCCTTACTTTGTAATTCTATGTATTTTCTAAGAAGTCAACCCATAGATTATTTATTTTAATTCCCCAAGTTAGAGGTGCAGTGTGGAATTAATTTTCTAGTACTGGTGTCTAATTTAATTGTGCTGTGGCCAGAGATTGTCTATAGAAAATAGATTTTAAAAAAATATTTGTTATGCTTGCTTTATGGCCTCAAATATGATTTTTAGATAAAATGACTTTTTGATCAAGCTTACTCCTTTTTACTTGCTTGATCTGTCAGTTGCTAAAGAGGTATATTAGAATCTGTCACTGTCGTGATTGATGTATAATTTGTAATTCTTCCAAATTTTGCTTTATATATTTTGAAGCTATACAAATTTTGAATTGATATATCTTCCTGGTGAGTTAAAATTTTTATCACTCTGTAGTGATCTTCTTCATTGTCATTGATGTTTTCAGCTTTAAAGTTTCTTTCATCTGTATTTAAATAGCTATCCTACTTTCATTCTTGTAGGATTTGCCTAGCATACTTTTTTCTATTTTTTTAACCAACCTTACTGTGTTCTAAAGTGTTAAGTTGATTTCTTGCAAACAGAGTGCAGTTGTATATCTGAAAAGATCTAATCTATCTTTATCTTTGAACTGGCGATATTAATTAGCCCATTTATATTTAGTGTGCTTATTAGTTTGTATTTTCTAATTGTCCTTTTCTCTCCTTCTAGGTTTCTCCCCCTCATACTCTTTCTTGCTCTCTTTTGGACTAAGTTTTTGTTCCGTTTCTTAATATTTTCCTTCTGGTATTTTTAAGTGATACACTGTTTCCATTTTTTCAGTATTGACCCAGAAAATAGAACATGCATATTTAATTTTTTAAAATATACAGTTAATCAACAGCTTTACCCTCCTCCAAAAGATATAAGAGCCTTAGTTGTTTTTTTCCCTCCACTTACTCCTGATTGTGTGATATTTATTATCCTATATAATAAAAGGCTAATATGCAAATTGTCCCCTCAGGAGTTTGACCGGGAGTTTGACCGCTCGCTGTGATGTGTGCTGACCACCAGGGGCAGCGTGGGATGAAAAAAGGCCCCAGCTGGTGACCAGCAGCTGGCAGTTGGGGGAAGGAAGGCCCCAATCAGCCCTGATCACCTGCTAGGCCTAGGGATCCTACCTGTGCATGAATTTTGTGCACCGGACCTCTAGTAGTTTATAATAAGAAATATACTGGGACAGAGGGTGGAGGTGTGTTAGAAGAGGTCAATGGGGGAGGGAGGGAGGGGACATATTTAATACTTTCAACAATAAAGATTTAAAATAAAATTAAAAAAAGGAAATATATTTTTGGTCATCATCCTGGTTCTGGCATAAAGCTCCTAAAACTTGAAATTTCCTAAGTGCTGTTATGTTAAGGAGGTGACATTTGGACCTCACCTAAAGATAAGGGCTGATTGCCTAAAGAACCAACCATGTGATTAGCAGGTTGGAACTTTCAGTCCCACACCCTGACATCTAGGGCAGGGAGAAGGGTTGGAGGCTGAATCAACAGCCAATGGCCAAAGATTTAGTCAACCATGGGTATGTGATGAGGCCTCCATAAAAACCGGAAGGGACTGGGTTTGGCAAGCTTCTGAGTTGATGAACATTGGGTGTAGATTTGGGGAGAGTGGCCACTGAAAAAGGCGTGAAAGCTCAGCACCCTCCTTCCATAACCACTAAGCTTACATCTGAAACCAATACAAAATAAAATTGCAAGAAAAAAATCTATATTACTCTGAGATTTCTAGAATATTCTGTCCCCCCACCACCCCTTTCTTTGTTGTTGGTGGTGGAGAAGGTTGGCGTCAGCTGGCAGAGGATGCCAAGGCTTCAAGATGACCCAGCCACATTCAGGCTGCATTCCAGGTGGTTGGGTAAATACAAGTATTGCCGCTTGATTTCAGTTCCCATATGTGTCTTACCAAGCAGGAATCACTTGGAGGTAGGGTAACCATATGGCCCAGTTTACCCAGAACAGTCCATATTATTGTTTCTTGTCTCAGCATAATAATAACACTCTCACTCTCAGAAGTGTCCTGATTTGGATGATATATTATATGGTCATTCTTCCTTTAACTGACAGCTTTTAAGTTGATTGCTTCTCACTGCTCATATTGTTTGAGATTAAAGTATGCTTTATATTATGAAAATATGGAAGTCATTAATTATTTCTATTGACAAAAGCACTCTGTGACTTAAAAGACAACTGCTCAGAGTTAATAACACATTCAACCCTCACAGTCTCTGTAAATGAGTAGCAATTTAATTAGCTTCTGTTGCAAAGGAAGCGACTGTGATTCTCCGTAAATGCGGTCCAAGCGTTCCTCTGGCTCACCAGCCTGGATTCTCTGACCTGTGACCCAGGGATCGGTCTGCCCACACTGCTACTCACAGGCAGTTCCCTGCACCCACACCTCCTGTCCCCTGACTCCCAACCAAAATATTTCCAGAACTTTCCCAATACCCAGCCTGTCTACATCAGTTCCCCCCAAGACACCTGCTGCATTCATTTCCTAGTCTGTCTCCCTTCTCCACGTCAGAGGCCTCACAATGGTACTTGCTACAGGGGTTGGGCCACAAATAAGGCCAATGTCTTTGCACAGGTGCCCTTGATCAGTGCCCCCCCCCCCACCCCCAAGCTGCCCGTCATCAAGGCTCACAGCAGAGCTGGCCTCCATGACAACGTCAGGGAAAGGCTCTCAGCTGACCCCAGTTGGTAGCATGCTTGTGCTCAGAGTTTATCATTTTCCGGCCCTTAATCCTCACTTCTATCAGGGCTCCAACCAGGCCAAAGGGCTAGAATGGAACTCTGCGTGGTCTCTATTCTCTTTGTCTTCCCTCTCTACCTCCTTCTTTTGGTCAAACAAAGCTCCCAATCAGATTACTTCATGCACAATATACTTGGTGAGGGACATGTGAACTTCTAGAAGTATCTAAAACCCAGCCTCATCCTATTACATAGGACTTTGTAATAATTAGAACTGTTTGAAGGTAGAATGACATGCCTGGGTAGGTCATGACTTGCCGGTAACACTGGCAACATTCAGGGATGAACTGTGTCTGTGTCAG
The DNA here is from genome assembly GCF_963259705.1 of Myotis daubentonii. Taxonomy (NCBI): domain Eukaryota; kingdom Metazoa; phylum Chordata; class Mammalia; order Chiroptera; family Vespertilionidae; genus Myotis; species Myotis daubentonii. Next base: position 206,933,176 of record NC_081841.1, on the reverse strand, counting down.
TCCCTGGGGTATTGGAGGAGTCCCTCCATTGGGCGAGATCTTCCATGTCAAAGCCACCAGGATCCCTGCAATTCAGGGCCTGCTGCTCTAAAATCAAGTTACACACTATTCATCAACACAGAGATATGAAAAAAGTATTTTTTTCTCTCTAATGGTGACACACTGGTTAGAATCAGCGGTTCTCAACCTGTGGGTTGCGACCCCTTTGGGGGTCGAACAACCCTTTCACAGGGGTCGCCTAAGACCATCCTGCATATCAGATATTTACATTACGATTCATAACAGTAGCAACATTACAGTTATGAAGTGGCAACGAAAATAATTTTATGGTTGGGTCACAACATGAGGAACTGTATTTAAAGGGCCAGAAGGTTGAGAACCACTGGGTTAGATTATGTTATTTACAAACTGGGAAAAGACAGTGGGCAAAAGATGCATTTTTGAAGCAAAGCTACCCTTTTTGCTTGCACGATTTTTCTTCTCCCCTCACTCTTAACTAATATTTTGGTTTGAGACAGGATATTCATTCTGGACTCTTTATACCATTGGCTCATCTACTTAGCTCTGAATGTCAAACCCTTTTATGCCTACACTTTGTAGCAGAGCAGAGGCTGTCTACTGCAGTCTTTGTGATGAATGAACCCAGCCCTGCTCTGTGGTGAGTGTGGCAAGGTGCCTGGTATGCAATCACTCACCGCTCCACCTTCCCTGTCAAAGAGATGGGGTTGGTAGGTCTTTTGCCACTTCCTGGTTTCCCGTCACATACTATTCATCAAGGCACAATAATTGACAGGATGTATACCAAGTTATGAGTAATACTCTTTCCCCAGCAGTACCTAATCTTCTATTTGGTTGCTGTTGCCATACCATCAGCATTTCTTCCTAGGGCAGGAGGTCTGCCTAGAGGAAGAGTTGACATTGCGGAAATGAAGTTGTTACAAAGATTACTGCTCTAATTCCACTTGTAGAAAACTTAGGACTCTGGAGAATCAAAGAAAGCCAAGAGAGTTTAAATAAATAGTTCTGAATGCTTAGTTACGCCCTCACGTTTAAAAATATCACTTTACATAAGCTATGCATATGCAAACCATATGGGATACCCAAATCCGTTCCCTCCTCTGTAAATGAAGGGGTTGGATACAACAGCTGTGCTCTCCACCCAACAATTCGCCATGCAGTCTAGCATTATGAACATGAAATGATTAATTCTAGAAAATGTAACAATCAATCGCTGTCATCTAAACGTGTTTGTACACAAATATTTGCATTGACCCTGCACACACAATGCAAATATTAAACTATGTCTTTTCTCTCATTTGCAGATAAACCAGGAGTGACTTTGCTCTGCCAGTGCATCGTGACATGGAAACCACTCCAACTGAGCTAGGTCTGGCCAACGGGCTTGGGGCATCTTTGCTGAGGTGCCTCTGCCTTCCTGAACCTTCCTACTGCATTCCTCCATTCCCGTGTCTAAGTCCATTTCTCCGGTTTGTAACTTTGTGGTGCTATACTGTGGAATTTTGCAGCTCTTTACATAGTTCTATGATATCTTTGGAGAAAAGCAGCTCTAAGAGAGACAGAGACAGAAAGACACAGAGAAAGAGATATATCCCTTCATTCTCTCTATTACCATTTATCTCTTTCTCCTTCCCTGTTTCTCTACTTTTCCTCTCTTTAAAACTATGAGAACTGCCTGGCTGGTGTGGCTCAGTGGTTGAGTGTCAACCTTTGAACCAGGAGGTCATGGTTCGATTCCTGGTCAGGGCACATACCCGGTTGCAGGCTCATACCCGGTTGCGGGCTCAATCTCCAGTGGGGTCATGCAGGAGGCAGCCAGCCAGTCAATGATTCTCTCTCATCATTGATGTTTCTATCTCTCCCTCCCCCTCCCTTTCTCTCTGAACTCAATAAAAACATACATTAAAAAAAACTCTGAACATCAACGGAAGGACTTGTATGCATGCATATAAGCCTAACCAATGGACACAGACAACAGGGGGGTGAGTGCATGAGTGTGTGTGGGGGGGCAATGGAGGAATAAGGATACATATGTAATACCTTAATCAATAAGGAAAATAAAAAAACTCTGAGAACAATTTCATTAAGTCTGAATACATGAGAAAAATGCATATTATGGTTCACTCCTTCTGCAAAAATACTTCATCCTTAGCCAGTAGGTGGGCCTGAGCCATATTCCCCTGCATTTTTTCTCCTCTGCCCTGCGAGTTTCTATCCCCATTTGGGTACTGTCTAGGGCAGGGGTGGGCAAACTTTTTGACTCGAGGGCCACAATGGGTTCTTAAACTGGACCGGAGGGCCGGAACAAAAGCATGGATGGAGTGTTTGTGTGAACTAATATAAATTCAAAGTAAACATCATTACATAAAAGGGTACGGTCTTTTTTTTTTTTTTTTTAGTTTTATTCATTTCAAATGGGCCGAATCCGGCCCGTGGGCCGTAGTTTGCCCACGGCTGGTAGGGTGAGGCAAGGAACACTAGAATCGGTCTTAGAAGACCCAAGCGTGAATTCCTGTTGAGAATGTTACGAGGTTTGACTTTCCCATTTCATTTATGCTTTGCGAATTTAAGATATATGCAAATACCAGTATACACTGCCGGGAGCCGGTCCATCCTTGCTGTTTCAAGGGACCTGGCATATATGGCATACGGTTCTTAATATGTTTGCTCACCTTCTTGGTGCTGTGTTTTAACCAAAGTCACCTCTCCGAGAAAGGTTGAATCCCCAGGTAGGGATTTTCCCCTGAAGTTAGGGAGGGAATAAAACCCCTCAACTAAGTGCCAGGCGGGTAATTAATCCCTTTAACTACGAACAATCATGCTTAAACTACATAATCTTTTCTCCCTGGAATGGAGATAAGAAACGCCCTAACCTTTGTAATAGAGATTGATAGGATTGAATCAACTGGTATAAATACAGTTGTAACAAGACAGAAACACTCAGAACTCAGGAGACAGAATTCAGAAGACAGAACCTACACGGAGCCTAGAGACAGAAGAACTTCGCTGGAGAGAGCATGCCGGAGGATCCTGGAGAGGGACTGGCCTCGGAGCCTAGAGACAGAGCCTGGCGAGAGAGCATGGCAGGGATCCTGGACTGAACCTGACTGCGGAGATTGGCAAGAGAACCTGACCAGGACCTGGCCACAGAACCTGGCTGGAGATCCGAAGCAGAACCTCTCTGGAGATCGAGACCATTCCTTCTTCACCGACTCCGTCCACACCTTTGGAGACCCCTGGACCTGCTGGGTTCGGACCAGAATCAAGAAGACAGAACTCAGAACAAGACAGCAAGAGACAGAACTCAGACAGGGCTTGGAAGACAGGACCAAGAGAGACAGAGCCTAGGCACAGAACCTACACAGAACGTTCTCTAGAGACAGAAGAACTTTGCTGGCGAGAGCATGCTGGAGGATCCTGGACAGGGACTGGCCTCGGAGCCTGGAGGCGGAGCCTGGCAAGAGATCAACTGAACACTGTCTCCATGCCCTTCCTTCTTCGCCGACTCCGTCCACACCTTTGGAGACCCCTGGACCTGCTGGGTTCGGACCCCAGCATATGGCGCCCGAACAGGGACCCCTAAGTAAGCGCCCCGCACTCGGGACGGATCGGACTCCACCGTAGGAAGAGGGTGGATAATCTTCGCCGACTCCGTCCACACCTTTGGGAACCCCTGGAACAGGATTCCCTTAGGTAAGCCCCCCCCTCATTGAGAACCCCACACTCGGGACGGATCAGACTCCACCGTAGGAAGAGGGTGGATAGTCTTCGCCGACTCCGTCCACACCTTTGGGAACCCCTGGAACAGGATTCCCTTAGGTAAGCCCCCCCATTGAGAACCCCCACACTCGGGACGGATAGGACTCCACCAGGGTGCTACAGACCCCCCTATAAAGGATAAGTAGGGTAAGAAGGTGGATAGTACAGAACTTAGATTGAGAAGATGTGCCATACTGAGTCCAAAGAAAGAAGACTCTGTATTGATCCTTAGATTGAGAAGATGTGCCATACTGAGTCCAAAGAAAGAAGACTCTGTATTGATCTTTAGATTAAGAAGATGTGCCATACTGAGTCTAAAGAAAAAAGACTCTGTATTGATCTTTTAACATATGTGCTTGCTAGCAGAGGAATTAAGGTTACTCCCAGTCAGACAGAACGTTTTATACAAGAAGTATGTCCATGCTTTTCTGAGGAAGGAAAGGTAAATGTAATGGCATGGGAGAAGGTAGGCTCAAGGAGCCTTAACCCCACTGCAGCCTTTCTACCCTGGGAAAGTGCAGGATTGGCAAGCTCTCCCTGGGATGATAGATCAGGACTCAGGTAATAGCAGAAAGCGCCAATCCTACTCTTAAAATGGATACAAGAGAGCATTCCAGGTTTTTCTTTTTAATGCCTGCTTTTAAAAAATAAAAAAGGGGGAATTTGCCGGGAGCCGGTCCATCCTTGCTGTTTCAAGGGACCTGGCATATATGGCATACGGTTCTTAATATGTTTGCTCACCTTCTTGGTGCTGTGTTTTAACCAAAGTCACCTCTCCGAGAAAGGTTGAATCCCCAGGTAGGGATTTTCCCCTGAAGTTAGGGAGGGAATAAAACCCCTCAACTAAGTGCCAGGCGGGTAATTAATCCCTTTAACTACGAACAATCATGCTTAAACTACATAATCTTTTCTCCCTGGAATGGAGATAAGAAACGCCCTAACCTTTGTAATAGAGATTGATAGGATTGAATCAACTGGTATAAATACAGTTGTAACAAGACAGAAACACTCAGAACTTAGAACAGAATCAAGAAGACAGAACGTTCTCTAGAGACAGAAGAACTTCGCTGGAGAGAGCATGCCGGAGGATCCTGGAGAGGGACTGGCCTCGGAGCCTAGAGACAGAGCCTAGCGGGAGAACATGGCAAGGGATCCTGGACTGAACCTGACTATAGAAATTGGCAAGAGAACCTGACTAGAACCTGGTGACTGAACCTGACTGGAGTACCTGGACAGAACCTCTCTGGAGAGCCTAAGCAGAGCCTCTCTGGAGATCAAGACCAGAACTTGGCTGGAGATCCTGGCTAGGCTGCTGATCAACTGAACGCTGTCTCTGTGTCATTCCTTCTTCGCCGACTCCGTCCACACCTTTGGGGACCCCTGGACCTGCTGGGGCTGGACCCCGGCAATACACATGTACGCACACACATATAGATACACACATTTTTATGTGATCACCTAGTCACTGTAACGGTCAATATTTTCTTTTTCAGTATAAATTGATAGAGACTTTTGTCTTGCCCAAAATTTTACACAATTGAAGTTGAGTTTTTGAGTGTATAGTAACAGTAATTTTTATTTTGCTTTCAAATAAACAGCATTAGGACAAGTGGGTTTATTCCATGCATAGCCTGTGTTCTCCATGCAGGGATGTCAGATGTCTGCTAACTCTCTGTTGTGTAAAGAGATCATCTCTAAATCCCTTGAGTGGCTGTTTAGCTGAAGTTTGGAGTCTCTTAATCTTATATTTGATGCTAAACCAAATAGACCCTTAGGGAAGAATTAAGGACAAGCCAGACAGTACACAATTCTTATTTTGTAGAAGTTAAATAGTATTTGTTGCATTAGGTATAACCCAAGTGATCCCTAGAGAGTTAGTTGAGAGCGCTGCTTACACATATACCCTCTCAGATAAAGTCTTCTAGCTACACAGGTGGACTAAAGAGATTACATACTTTTATTTCATTACTTGCCATTCGGAGTATTGCCCTTTCAAAAACCAGAATGTCGTTCAGATTAATATATAAGGTCATGCCTCCAAGACCACAATGAATCAACATCAGGGGGAAAGAGAAAAGCAGCAAACCTTGATCCAAATGCCATGAACTTCCTTCGTGTAGAGTCTTGGATTTCGTCCGCAGGAACACCAATGTTACTCAAACAATAGGAAACAGACAAGATTCACCAGGAGTTAGCAAAACTTTAAGAAGACAAAAATGAGCACGAATTCCTAAGAAACTGCCTTTTAAAACAGTAAGTCTCCTTTGGGTTGATATTGTGATAACCTAAAATATATTCTTTGGCTTCAGGAAAATTATTATTGGCGAACATGTTATTCTGTTAAAATACAGATTTTGCCTAAAATCGAAGTTAAAATAAAAGCAACTCAAATACTTCTCTATGAGGCTATTTAAATTTTTTTCTTAAATTGAAGGTTATATTCACAGCAATCACTTGTGTTTATTGCTCTTGCAACAATTATTTCTCAGGAATCCCGTGGGGTTTGTTCTTCTGTTTATCTGAACATAAGCTTATTTCTCTTTTTTCCCATTGCCCTGTTTGGACGCTCTGCCTTCCTAACTCCCAAGTCCCACCATCACTGCAGATGCCACAGAAGCTTTTATTCGGTAGCAGGGTTCTGGTCGGGGCCTGCGACCTCTCTTGGATACCACGTGTATGTACTGGGTGCCAGGCCACACCACTGGGCGCTGCGAGGCCATCCCGTGGCATCATTGCCTCCCACGGTTCACTTTCGCCCAAGACACCCCGGAGCCCATACAGCAGGTACTGAGGTGTCGAAACCTCAGGGCTGGGAGAGGGGAAGGGTGCTGAGGTGCATAATGTTCCTTGGAAAAGTGGGAGCGGATTCTTGACTCCCTTTTAATGTTACGGGCCATTAAACTGGTCCAACAGCTTGGGCCCAGGTTTTGTGAAGCAGCTATATCCCCTTTTTTACGCTACTCTGCTTATATTCTTTTTTTTTTTTTTTACTCTGCTTATATTCTGTTTAAAATAAGAGTCAGGCATGCGTCCATGGGCGGGACCAGGAGACAGATCTGAAAGATCAACACAGCCATCCTTTTCCTGGCTCACTCCCTCTCGCGTCTTGTAAGAAGCAGGTCTGCGTGCCCCTCCCTCCCTCAGGACCAGTGTTATGTGTGTGTTTTTCTGCCCCAGGAGTCGTTTTGGTTTTCACGTAAATAGACTGCTACTTGCCCAGGTCTGAGTCCTAGAGGTGGAGGCACTCAAGCTTCAGCGGACATGACACTCCATATAATGCAGCCCTCCCTGGTGAGGACAGAGGGAGGAAGGGGGAATGTTCCCGAACCCCGTAGGTAAATTATTTTTTTCTGACCTTCTGTTATAATATATGCAGACTACTCATTCTTATATTGCATGTAGCTATATTTTGCTTCTTTATTTTCTTTATTTCACTGTGCCTCAGTCTTCCTATCTGTAAAGTGGGGTTCATAATAGTATTCAACTCACGGGGTTTCCATGAAGCTTCAATGAGTTAATAAATGTTTCATATTTAGAAATGGGCTTGTATAGTGACGGCTACTTTAGTGTTAGTTATTATTTCTCCTCACTTTTTCTCATTCATTGTGTCAGATCTTGTCATTCATTGGCTAACTTAGTGATTGCCCACATTTACAGCCACTATAGTCTTCTCCCAGCTGCCAGAGCCCACTTTGCAAGTTCTGAGACCATTGGAGCCATTTCTTTATTTTTTTTTAAAAAAAAATATATTTCTTTATTGATTTCAGAGAGGAAGGAAAGAGGTAGAAACACCAATGATGAGAGAATCACTGATCAGCTGCCTCTTATATACCCCCCACTTGGGATTGAGCCCACAACCCAGGCATGCGCCCTTGGCCGGAATCGAACCTGGGACTCTTCAGTCCGCAGGCTGACGCTCTATCCACTGAACCAAGCTAGCCAAGGCCATTGGTGCCATTTCTGAGTGAGAGACTTGATCTGAATCCCAATCCATTCTGCTGAGAAAATGCGATTCTACAAGAGTGTGGAGGAGAGAGCTCTGGACGGCGGTGCCAGGTGGACTCCCACTTCTCAGCTCAGTGAGTAAATGTTTGCCGATTCTCTAGCTTGTGGCAGGGGCAAGGCACCGCCTCCCCTTGTCCTCAACTGAATGGACTCTTCCTTCCCATGGAAGCAGCCGGGGAAGGTGAGCGGCTTCCTCCTACTCACTCCCAACAGCCTGGAAGAGCCCATCCATGCAAGGAGCAACCAGAACTTGGATTTGCTAGCAGTGGTTCTCAACCTGTGGGTCGCGACCCCTTTGGCGGTCGAACGACCCTTTCACAGGGGTCACCTAAGACCATCCTGCATATCAGATATTTACATTACAATTCATAACAGTAGCAACGTTACAGTTATTGAGTAGCAATGAAAATAATTTTATGGTTGGGTCACAACATGAGGAACTGTATTTAAAGGGCCAGAAGGTTGAGAACCACTATGCTAGAGAAAGAGAATGGGAGGGACTCAGTAGATGGACCTGTGCCAAGCCGAGGAGTGACTAACCTCCTGCTCCCTGGTCTTGCCCTTAGTGTGCAGTTTTGCTCGCGTGGAGGAAGGGCTCCCCTCTCCCTGTGACTCACCGCCCTCACCGAGGAGGGGGTGTCACCTGGGAACATTCCCGTGGGCTGACCTCAGCAGTCGGCCCTGACCTCCCGTTCCGGAGGGCACTCAGGGCACTGGTTCGTGACCACAGCAGCTTCCTGCTTCCCTCACACCCTCTGTCTGCGAGAAGGCAACTTTCCTGGGAACTTGGCCAGTGGCCCTTATCAGAGACCGTTGTACTTCGGGGCCCATTCAGGAAGGAAATGCGGTGTCCCCTGAGGGCTGGCCACCTAGACGGGATGGATGGGCAACGCCTATGGACAGGGCAACTCTTAGGGCAGCACTGGAACAAGGGGATGTCTTTGCCCTAATGAAAGGTGGAACTCAAGAGGGAGCCAAAGAGGGGGAAGGGAAAGATAATGCGAGAAGAGGAAAGGAGAAAGGATCAATGCCCAGGGCAGACAGACTCATCATCAGGAGAAAAGTGGTCTCTCCTCCTCTGAGCCATTCGGTCCTTTTGAGAAAGACCGCTTCTTGGAGAAATGCTTCACCTGGACACAGAGCCTATGGTGTGTGCTCCAGAGGAATGGTGGTGAGAAAGAGGATCTTAACCACTCGTGTATTTTAAGTTAAAAGCCAGGTTGCTTCCAGTCATTAAGAGCTTACCTGGTACCTCCCCACTTACCCCCAGACAAGGCCCTCAGAACACCTACAGAGTACAAGAAAAGGCCAACTCAGATGCCACCTAGGACCACCAACCACATGGAGGCTCTGTTCAAAACCAAGGGGCAGATACTAATTCTCAATCGAATCCGTTTCCCTCAGATTAGAGTCCCCCCTGGGCCAGGAAGCCCCGTCCTTTGTGCAGGGTTTTCAGCTGGGTCTAGCTGGGGTTTAAAAGGAATTGTCATGCCCAGTCCCTTTTTAGGTTGGGGTGAGTCATTTTCTAGGGAAATAAACCTCCGCACACCTCCAGATGGTCCGTGTGAAGAATCATCATGGGTTAATATTTGACGGGAAAAAGAAATGCCTCCATTGCCAAGTGAAAGGTCAAGGTGAGGTGCCGGTAACGATCAAGTTCTCTAACATCTGTGAAAGGCAGAAACCTTCACTGCTTCAAAAGACAGAAGCAGGAGTGATTTGTTTTTCTAAAGGGAAATAGCCCCCGGAGAACCACAAAACTGGAAAACCCATTGCAGATTACCCTCTAATCTAACCCCTGGGCCAAATTTTTCAGAAAAGATTTTAGACAGACAGATGATGAAAAATAAACATAGCTACAAGTGACACAAATAGTGAGGTGGTGCCTGAGAGAGAAAAAAGGAACATTGTAGTTTTTATTCAAGTTTAAAGGAACACCAAGTAGTTCATTACACTTGAGCAAGAACACAGCCCATGGTCTACTCTAGGCACTCGTAACAATGCCCCCCATCCCGGCTGCAGCCTGTGTGTCCTGCTCTCTACCTCACCACTCCTCCTACCTTGTGCCCTGGAGCCCTTACCTCTGCAGAGATACCTGGCAATGCAGGGACCACAGGGAGGCTAAGGATAATATCCAAATGAACAAAACAAATCACTCCTGCTTCTGTCTTTTGAAGCAGTGAAGGTTTCTGCCTTTCACAGATGTTAGAGAACTTGAGCGTTACCGGCACCTCACCTTGACCTTTCACTTGGCAATGGAGGCATTTCTTTTTCCCCGTCAAGTATTAACCCATGATGATTCTTCACAGGGACCATCTGGAGGTATGCGGAGGTTTATCTCCCAAGCCCTTCTCCACACACTGCTCCACAGGAAAGATGGGACATAGGTCTTTCCGTACAGGAATTCCGAGGGAAATGAAGGAGGATTTCAAGAGGTAAGATGAAAGCTTTGTTAGGAGGATAAATAAATAAAGAAGTTTATGGAAGACAATTTGCAACCTATATATATAAAAGCCTAAGTGACCATCCAACTGTCTGATCATTTGACTGGTAGCTATGACACACACTCACCACCAGGGGGGCAGATGCTCAATGCAGGAGCTGCCGAGCTGCGGCGACTTGGCAGCTGCGGTTCTTGGGTGATGCACCTGGAACCAGAGAGGAGGGAGCCTGATTCTGGGGGAATCGCCCTCTCACAATCTGGGACTCCTCAGGAGATATCAGAGAGCCGGTTTCAGCCTGATCCCTGCAGGCCAGGCCGAGGGACCCCACCAGTGCATGAATCCATGCACTGGGTCTCTAGTATAAAATAAGAGATTTAAATGTTCCTGTTGCCTCAATGATTTTTTTCCCAAGGGACTCACAGAACATGTGCCCCCTGCACACACACAACATGTGTAAAATGAAGATGATAAAGATTGCCCAGGCCAAGTCATGTGGATGAACTGGGATGCGTACACTGCCAGTGAGTGTGTAGAACAGTACAACAACTATGGAAAACTATTTGGCAGGTTCTAAAAAGTTGACCTAATATCTACCCTATGACCCAGTCATTCTACTCCTTGGTATTTATCCAAGAGAAAAGAAGGTGTATGTCCTTACAGAGACTTGTACATGAATGTTCTTGCAGCAGTTTTATAAAACTAGGAACAACTCAAGTATACATAAAAGGTGATGAATACCATGTGGTATATCCACTCAATGAAAACAGCTCAACAATAAAAAGGAATAACCTGCTGATATACATAATCACATAGATCAATCGCAAAATAATTAATGCTGAGTATAAAGAATACATGTTCTATGATTCCATTTACATACAATTCTAGGAAAATGCAAATGAATGTGGTAAGAAAGCATATCAATGTCTGCTTGGGGACAGGATGATCATGCGATGGGTGGAGCCAGGCAGAAGAGAGGAATTACAGTGGGCCACAGGAAATTTTTGGGAGTGAGAAGTACATATGGTGACAATCTTGATTGTGGCATGATTTCATGGGTGCTGACTTATGTCAAAACTTACTAAATCTGAAATTTCAATGTGTGCAGCTTATTACATATCAATTATACCTCAAGATAGCTTTAAAAATAAGTGTTCTTTCCACTCCTATCTATCTTAATACTTCTAATTATGTTTTAAAACTTTCCTTCAATATCACTTCCTTTGTGATCTTTCCTGATTTCTGCTCTCCCCTACTTTATATGGAAGAATCAGCTTCTCTTCCTCTGTATTCTCTTTGTACCTTAGTTCATATCTCCATTGTAGTTCATATATATGTTTATAGTTCATATTCATGTCACTCTAATAATTTCTTTGTTGTCTTTTTCTTATTTTTTAAATATATTTTTATTGATTTCAGAGAGGAAGAATGTGGGAGAGACAGAAACATCAATGATGAGAGGAAATCGTTGATTGGCTGTCTCCTGCACACCCCACATGGAGGCATGTGACCTGACTGGGAATCAAACCATGAACTCCCAGTTCATTGGTTGATGCCCAACTACTGAGCCACACTGGCCAAGCCTGTTGTCTTTTTCTTTAGTTACACTTTGAATCATTCCTGTTGTTAATCAAGACATTAAGATGCTTAGAAATGTCTAAAAATAGAATCCTAAAGATTACATGACCAGTACTGTGAATTCTTATGTGGAAAAGTACTATAGAAACTTAATAAATAAATCATAAAGCAATGCATAAAGCTGCAGTTTAACTAAAGGCAAGCAACTCACCATAACATAAATTCTCCACTCCTGGCAAAAACAGAGAGAGCCATGCATTTTAATTAGGAACAACTCAAGTATGTATGTGTGTGTGTGTGTGTGTGTATGTGTGTGTGTGTGTATAAAAGCCTAAGCGACCGAATGACCAAATGACCAAATGACCGAACAACTGGTTGACCAGTTGCTATGACACACACTGACCACCAGGGGACAGATGCTCAATGCAGGAGCTGCCCCCTGGTGGTCAGTGTGCTCCCACAGTCAATCTTTCACGGCCAGCCAACCTCCTGTGGTCCCTCCCCCTGGCCGGCCCCCATCGGCCCCGATCGCTGGCCAGATTGAGGGACCCCACCCGTGTGCAAATTCATACACTGGGCCTCTAGTTTGTAATAAAGGGGAAACAGGGAATAGAGAGCTTGTTTTACACTTGGCTTTTGTGTAATTGTCTTTTAAAATGCCTCCCCTTCAGACTGCCTTGTACAAGTAAAACATTGATTAAAAGAAACACTTCATTCAGTCTAAATAGAAGAGTGACTGAATTAGACTCCCAGTTACTATATAGGACTTCGAGAAGGAATATTGTCAACCCAAGATCACAATGTTCCTTTATCAAACTAAATGTTTTGGGTGATTTTGGAAAAACCAATTAACCTGTTCTCTTTTAATTATACCATTCACCAATCTAATCCAACATAAAGTCAAAAGACAGACCTAATCTCTACAGGTCCACAGGCAAGTCAACCTTGGAGTCAGTTTCCTCATCTTTTAAGAGGGGATAGCTGGCCTCGTTGAAACACATGACGATACTCTAAAAACATAAAGCATGACCCAGCAATTCTACTCCCAGTGATACATTGAAAGAGATGAAAACATATGTCTACACAAACACTTGAACATGAATGGTCACAGAAGGTTTATTCATGATAGTCAAAGAAACAGCCCAAATGTCCATCAACTGATGAATGGGCAAATGAAATGTATATCAACACAATAGAATATTATTTGGAAATAAAAAGAAATGAGGTACTGATACATGCTATGACATGGATGATCCTTGAAAATATCATGCTGAGCCAGAGCTGTGTGGCTCAGTGGTTGAGCATTGACCTATGAACCAGGAGGTTATGGTTCTATTCCCTGTCAGGGCACAAGCCCAGGTTTCAGGCTTGATCCCCAGTAGGGGGAGTGTAGGAGGCAGCTGATCAATGATTCTTCTCATTGATGTTCCTCTCTCTCTCCCTTCCTCTCTGAAATCAATAAAACATATATTTAAAAAAATATTGTGCTGAGTGAAGAAGAAAGTCACAAAGAGTACATGTTGTGTGGTTCCATTTATATGAAATGTCCACAACAGGCAAAACTATAAAGACAGAAAGCAAATTCGGATTGGCCAGAGTCGTGGGGAAATGAAGGGTTGGTGGTAATGGATGCAAAAGTCTGTGAAAGCACTAAAAGCCATGGAATGATACATTACAAATGGGTGAATTGTATGGTGTGCAAATTGTATCTCAGTGACGTTGAAAATGCAGCATTTATATCATAATTGAGGATTATGTGTAGAGATTGGTGGTCTGGAGATATAAACGTGCACAGCAGCACTTCTCAAACTTTAAATTACAAATCCCCTGGGGATCCTGTTCAAATGCAGATCCTGGTCAGCGGGTCCTGGGTGGGCCTGAGGCTCTGCATTTTCAAGTTTCTAGTGGGTGCAGACGCTGCTGGCTTGTGGGATGTAAAGTATGAAGGATGTAAAGTATGTAGAAATAAAGTCTTTTTTCCTTGAAAAAATTGTACAAGGATTGGTGAGACAAGGCACCCCGAAAATAGGATTAAAGAAGGTACATTTGTGAAAGGTAAAAATGCAAGTATTAAGTGTTACACTATTTTATGAGGACTATTCAAGTTCCAGCACTTAGAACTCTCTAAGAAAATGACCATAACTTTTTTCAAGACCTGCCTCAATTCTAATGTATTTTGGCCACTGTTTCTTGATCATCCCTATCCTAAGCCAATAATCCCTTCTTTGTTTCTATCACTGTCACGTATAAAAGTCATAGGACACAATCGTGATTTTGTTCTCTGGTTTGTTCCCACATGACCAGCCCCTTCCTTACTAAGGATGCTGGGCCCGTGGTGCAGAGCTGAGAGTGAGGGTCTCACCTGAGTGTAAAAGTGAGTTAGGAGAGCTTTCTGAGGTTGACATAGCTCTTAGTCGCTGCACGGTGCCACAAATTTCTATCAATGAAAAAGGCAACAACTGAGGAAATTGTTTAGGGCTCAGAACATCAAACAGTGATCCCATTACCGCCAGTGACTCACAGAGAGAAAACACAATTTCTCATCCCAGGATGCTGGTATGCCACTGTGTCATTGACTTTTTAATACAGACAACTTTCCTAAATTCTATGGATGCAAGAATGAACAAGTTAAATAGGAAGATTTACTTGTTTCTGTCTGTTATGGTATGCTTTTATCAAGAGCTGGATATTATCAACTCAGAAGCTTAAGAAGACATTTTATAACCCCTGTGGCTCACCTAGCATCCTGGACTGGAGATCTTTAGTTCTTTTTTTAAAAATGTATTTTTATTGATTTCAGAGAGAAAGAGGGAGAGAGAAAGAGAGGGAGAGAGAGAGAGAGAGAGAGAGAGAGAGAGAGAGAGAGAGAGAGAGAGAGAAACATCAATGATGAAAGAGAATCATTGATCAGCTGCCTCCTGTACTCCCCCACACTGGGGATCAAGCCTACAACCAGGCATGTGCCCTGACTGGGACTCGAACCGTGGCCCCCTGGTTCATAGGTTGATGCTCAACCACTGAGCTACTCTGGCCGGGGGAGATCTTCAGTACTTGCATTGTCTAACCTTCCTCTGACCTTTCTGGGTGATGGGAGCTGGGAAAGGCATGGCATCCGCCAACCCGCCCTGCTGCAGCCAGCAAGTGTCCATAGCATCCAGCCCCTGGCTCCGGATGCAGAGAACACACTCGTTTTGAGCCAAAGCAAACACTTCCCCATCTGGGAGGCCCACTGAGTGACAAGCAGCTTTTGATGTAGACATCACGCCCCCAGAGAGCCATTTGTTCAGAGGCCAAGGGGGAGAGGGAAGGAGCTTGTCCGCCAAGATGCCCTGCTATCCTGTGTTTGCTTCCTGCAATGCGATCCTCTGGGGTTTGGGTAGAAGCGATTACCCTGGCCCTTTAAAAGGAAAGTTGCTGCTGAAACCAGATTCTTGCTGGCAGAGCCCTGACATGCCTGTCTTGGGGCTGATGAAATAATCTGCTGAGGACTTAGCTCACTTCACAGACCTTTGTGACTGGAAATGGAGAGAAACCAGGCAGAGGTGTGACTCTACCAAGTGTCACTGTTGGGGACACTGGGTAAGCTCTGGAGGTTTATGGATCCTTTATCCCAGAAAGACTGAGAAATCATTTTGGAAAACTGAATTTTTGCAGTAAAAGCATAACACTGAGAAGCAGCTCAAAAGCAAAGCGCCCTTTGGCCACTGCCAAGAAATAGAAGTGTGTCTTAAAGCCGATCCAAGCGTGGGGACCCCAGAGAGCAGGCCCCTACAACATAATGACAGTTTTCAATCCACAGTATTTCTTTAAAATCATGGGAAAACATTTCAATGACTTGTAAACTATGTACAATACTGGACTCAGGTGGCTTTCACCAAACTTCATCCTAAATGATACCTAAGCATTGAAGAAGAAAGAAATCCCTCGGGTAGGAGGAGTCCCCTGAGAATCCTTTGTAAACACTGCCTGCTGACCTGCTGAGGGACGCTGTACCCAGGATGCCTTTCCGCACTGAGCCCATCTATGCGGACCCTTGTTTAGGAGGTTCTGCTGCTGCGAATATCAGGAGTGCTTCATCATACAACCACGGTATCCCACCAAGCTGGCATATTAATGACACTCAGACTCGGCCTGAAGGAGAAAAAAATCTCACAATACAGAGTAAAAAGCTTGGGAAGTTGTAGATTCTTGCTTCCTTTCTGCCCAGTAGCCTCAGTTTGGTGCAGAAAATGGAAGTAGGTATGTTTTGTTTTTTAATATATTTTTATTGATTTCAGAGATGAAGGAAGAGGGAGAGAGAGAGAGAAACATCAGTGATGAGAGAGAATCATTGACCGGCTGCCTCCTGTACACCCCTGCTGGGGATCAAGCCCTCAATCTGGGCATGTACCCTAACCTGGAATCAAACTGTGACCTCCTCGTTCATAGGTCGACACTCAACCACTGAGCCATGCCAGCCAGGTGGAATTTGGTGTTTGAGAGCAGTCGTCCATGAAAACCTCACTGCTCTCTCTGTCCAGCTGTCCTGCTTGGGGTTGAGCACCAGGCTGACAAGTCTGAGGAGGGAGACACCTTAGGAAGGGGACCGTGGAGTCACAGCGGTTTCAGTGCAGGCATGCGGCCTGGAGGCCAGATGCAGAGCCTGGTGCAGGGCCTGGAGCGGCTGAACTGGGCAGACACCTTGGACATCCCCACATGCGCATGTCATAGGTCCATCTCGGCATCATGGAGGCTGGCAGCTTGGAAGAGCACTGGCCTGGGTTGACCAGATGATCCGAGACAGAATGTTCTCTGTCTGGGGTACCGCAGGGCACACTGTCACAGCGGGAGTGTATCTAGGGTAATTCAATTGAAAACGTTCTAATAAAATTTGTGCACAGCTGTTACTACCCACCTCATCAGAGAGGCTGTGTTTGCATGACATGCCTAAGAAAATAGAAAATGTGCCTTCAATTTTAACGTTTGGTGTTCGTAATGGAGCACTGTTCCAGGGGAAGCCGCTCAGTAGGATAGGAAAATACAGAGCAGCTTCGGTGTACCAGAGGCCTCGGGGATCTCAGTGTGGAGGCAAGTGCGCAATTCTTATGAACAACGGTGGTGGCTGTGCAGTGGGGGAGGGACCACGGGCTTTGAAAACAGACTTGGTTCCAGGCTGAGTCCTGTCACTCACCAGTCATAGGACTGTCTGGCAAGTCACAGTCTGTGAGGCTCACTGTCATGCTCTATACATGGGGATGTTGTGTGTCCTTGGGGTGCTGGTATCAGATAAGGCCTGGGGCAGTGCTTTGGCAACTTAAAACCCTGTATGATTTGAGGGGCATCATTTTTCTTAAGTAGTGGCTGTCATTAACTGTAAACCACGCATCATCATAAATGGCATCAACACTTTTATTAAGAGCTGACTGTATACACACAAGGAGCTAAGGAATGGGGAAACGAAGTGGCTTCAGACATGGCCATTGACCTCAGGGGCCTCGAAAGCTACTTAGTGAGAAAGAACATGCTACATCACCTCTCATTATAATAAAACTAGAGGCCCGATGCATGAAATTTGTGCAAGAGTAGGCCTTCCTTCTCCTGGCTGCCGGCACTGGCTTCCCTGTGGTGCCCCGTACCCGGGCTTCCCTCGCAGCCCCGGCTTCATCCAGGAGGTCATCAGGCCTAATTAGCATATTACGCTTTTATTATTATAGATAAAAAGCAGTAGCTGCATCTGCAAGACTGACCCAATAGTGAGTCAGAGAATGACCCCAGAGTGAGGAGTGCAGATGAGAAAGGGGTGCTAGCTTCTATGGGCAGGGTGAAACTTGAGCTGAATGTTGAAGGTCAGACAGGACGTTGCTGGGTCCCCAGCAAACATTCGATCACATGTGGTACAGGGGTGCTTAGTGGAGAACAGAAGGCATGCAACCCTGCTTTTACAACTCACCTATCTATTCACCTCTCCAGATCTCAATTTTCTCTTAAAAATGTCGGTCACCCATCTGGTTCCTACATATATCAGAGAAATACTATAAGAAGGTAAAATGATATTTTAAATACCAGGACTTTAAGTCTTTTGGAACAGACAACTCAGGTAAACAAAGAGACTATTATTATGTCATTCAGTGTTTTCATTAGACACCAAACTAATAACTTTTTTTTTTCAAACTAAGAACTTCTGTTTATGCAACCCAGGGAGTCTATGAATGAAGGATTTGCTCGTATGAAGGAATTCCTTTCTTGGTGCTCAGAACACAGGAGTATGTGAGTGAAACCAGACAAGGGGCTGGATTAGATGGCCCGTTTCTGTTTGCTAAATGGCACACAGACACCAAGGAGAGCCATCTGTAGCCATTCCCAGGGCTTGTGGCATGCTCTAACATCACTCCAGGAATACGTGTCTCTCCTACATCCTTTCTTTCCTTTCATGGTCACTTTAGAGGAACCACAAAGGAGAAATGCCAGACTTCACAGGACCTGGAAGGTGATAATCACACGGCTCGAGCCCACTGCTCAGGAGAGCAGCTCCCTGAGGCCTGCGCGTGCCCTATCGAATGCCCTTCTGTAGGAGCACTAGTGAGCTGGTGCTGCCTAGAAATGCCCTTGGTTTTCTTCCTTCCAAAGCTTTCTCCTTGGGGCTGTTGCCTTTTCAGCGTTGAAACAAAGGGGGGCTGTCCAGTGATAAGCAAGGGCCCAGCAGCTGGCGCAGGGCGGGCCTGTTTGCAGGAGGAGGGCTGCGATCAAATGAGTGACTCATAGCTGGAGGAGGCTGCCAGCCCAGCTGCTCTGTGCCCCACGTGCCTTCTGTGCTGAGAACACAAGCTCCCCCAACCCTCGTCTCTGCATGGAGCTGTTCCACTGGCCAGAACATCCAGCGAGCCCCTTCATTCTATCCATATTCAATCAGGTACTTGAAACAGTAGATGACTCATCTTGGACTCAGCCAAGACCAACAGCGTCAGGCTTCTTTTGTTGAAGAGTTAACTGTAAGTTCCATGAAGGATTCCAATGAGTGGAGTCCTTGTTGCTTTCAGGGCAGCTCTCTGAAGTCAGGGAAAGCCATGACTGGAGCTTCAGGAAAGCCAAGCCACAGAGGAGCACAATCTCTTTCTTTCTTCAACATCTTTCTGGAAGATCATCTGGAAGTATTTTTCTCTGAGACCTGGCCATAGTTCCCAGGTTGAGTTTGCTGTAAGGGAGCCAGGTATAGTTTATCAAAGAAGCATTGGGTTTCAAGTGCAGGGCCTAGCAGCGTCACTCCAGGAATGAATAAGGGTCTAAGCATGAATTTCTTCCTTTAACTCAGGGGTCTGCTGCCAATGCTGACTGCGGTTTGGGGGCAAGTCTCAAGGTTTCCATCTGGGAGGAAAGACAGTGGTAACTCCCAATGGAAATAAAATGTGTTGTCCTGAGAACCAAGAAACAATACCAGTGGGGGATCTTTGAAGGTTGGATGAATTAATGAATTAATGGGTGGGAGCAGGGTGGAAAGGGTGGAGGAATGGGGATAGGATAAGGGAGAGTGATACTTCCCTGACCTGAGTATTTTTTAAAATCGTTTTGGTGTTAGTGACATGTTATATTTTACATACTCAAAATAAAACCAGTAAGGCTGAGAATTGTTTCCATCATGATGATGGAAATGGTCAGGAAATAAAGGACATAAATAAAGGGCACAAATGTTAAAGCTTTTCTGGCTTTTAAAGAATCTGAAAAAAGCTCTGAAATGGAAATCTACACAATCTAGAGTTCTATAGCTTCCTCGTCCCTGGAAATCTTTGAATAGACATATAAGTATTTGTATGATCCCAGGGAGGGGTTGACAAGTGTGACACTATAGACTGAATGTTTGTGTCCCCCCAGAATCTGAATGTTGAAACATAATTCCCAATGTGATAGTATCAGGTGGTGGGGCCTTTGAGAAGTAATTAGGTCATGAAGGTAGAGTCCTCGTGAGTGGAATTAGTGCCCTTATAAAAGAGACCCTTGAGAAATCTCTTGCCCTTTCTGCCATTTGAGCAAACAGCAAGAATACGGCCATCGATGAACCAGGAAGTGGGCTTGCACCGAATTTGTTGATACCTTGATCTTGGCCTTCCCAGCCTCCAGAACTGTGAGAAATGAATTTCTGTTGTTTATAAGCCATCTAGTCTGTGGCATTTTTTTTGTTACTGAAGCATGTCTGGACTAAGATCTGTGACTAGCCTTTTGGAGGTTGTGGGAAGTTATCAGAGCTGGGTTCAGGACAATGTAATGCAGGTGGTTTGTCTCTGAATCTTGTTTTCTCATTTCCTACCTTCTCTTCTCTCCTTAAACCTCCTTGCTTAGTTCTCTCAACCTATCTCCATGCCTGATTATCCCTAATGATGTATTATGTCAGGATTCTGTAGAATAATCTTTAAGTCCTAATACTATACATAAAAGTTTTGATAGTCTAACCACATCTAGCGTTCAGTACAGTGTTTTTGTAGGAGATAGCTGTAATGACATCCAGTAAAGGATCCAGAAAGATTTTAATCCAGAATTCAGAATATGTGATAAGTGTATATGTTCAAGTCCCCACTGAGGTAGTCCAGTACCAAGCCAGCTATTGGCATGCAGAAAAATCCTGAGTAAACTTGACTTTTGCTTTCTCCACTCCAGAAAGTGGAATAGATGTAGTCAAGTCCTAGGAGAAAAGATGCAAATCAGAGAAGACTGAGTATCCAGGATCCAGTAAGGATTCAAATTGATCATGGAAGTTCTGGCCCAATCCCAGGTTCCCCTAAATCAATGATGTTTGGGTTAATTTGGACTCCTTTTCTTTGGACCATCAGGCTAGCTCATAACCTCCTTCCCAGGGCACGAATCCTCCTAGGATATCTTCTGCCAGGAATAGTTCTACTTTGCTGTCCTTTACCCTCATTAATTAGCATTGGAAAAGAGAAGGAAAGAAAGAGTAATTTGTCAAGACATTCACCCCACGGAAATTCCCCCAAATGTGTTATTCTTGTCTTTTATTTTTAGCAATGACATCAGTTGGGTTAGATTTGGGTTTCTAATGAATCAATTCCATTCACATCACTCTTTATTAAATATGCCAAGCAGATTTTTACATTACAAAGCTACCAGTTTTTAATAAGAGTTATTTAATAAGTTTATTGTTAGGTCTTCAAGGATTTATAGATATTCAGCAGAGTGGAGAAGGGCTGCCTCATTTATTGGCTATATATTTAAAGAACAAATTTTGGAGAAGTTACTCAAGTAACATGTGTCTTTCCTCTTCAAAACACTCCTAATTGTTTGGTGGACATGTGGACATCACAAAAGAGGGTATTTCAGCCCTAAGTTCTTGAAAACCAGGAAGTGTTACACAGAACTACAGCTCCCCAGAGCTCCATCTTTTCAGATCTGAGCCATGGGTTATGATAAATAAATAATCTCTGAAGTGCTTATCTTTGCTTCTGGCAAGGGTATAACAATTCAGATGTACAGCTTCATAACGCCTACAGGAAAGAATTTAGGAGAAGAAAAAAAAGAATCCACATCTTGGCATGAAAAAGGGAAAGGCACGCTAACAACAGAAATTACAAATGTGAAGAGGATATGGGGGCGACTTGACTCAGAGCGGGAGAGAGAAAAAAAGAACCACAAGATTTCAATACCAGTAGTTGGATCTAAAGCCAAGAAAAAAGATGAACTCACAGATACCAGGAGAATTAAATAACCAGATGTTATGAGACTGTCATCATAACATCTGGTTATTTAATACGCTTACTGCAGAACCTCAGTCCTGTGGAATACGTGGTTGTTTCTGGACTTAATCTAGTTGGTGCTGAGCTTTCTGTGAGATGAAGCCATGCATCCCAGGTATATTTTGAAGTTACAAAAGAAGTTATATTGCGCCCCTGAATTTAGTGTGACTGGAGCTGTCTGCCAAACCTAGTATTTGTAGCCACATGACCCACATGGCTTACCATTGATGGGAAAAGCCAACCCATGGAGATGAATGGTTTCTACCCTAGAGAACCTCCTTGATGGAACTGGCCCAGTTTGCTTTCACCTGTGATGGGTATAAGAAATTGCCCCATCTAGAAAAATGCCTGTAAACATGGAAGTCCTTGACAAATCGACTTCAGAACCAAGCGCTGGGAATGGGTTTCTTCCTCCTGACGAACTTAACTGTTTCCTAAAATGACACACAGAATTGTGCCATCAGCTGTCTTCTACTTTTCCTTTCTTGGTGGAAAGCTCAGAAGGACGTTTTGTTTGATGGCTAGCACTCTTTTCAATCAGAATTTATTGCTTAGTTTCTCCCCCCTCCGCACCCCCGCATTTTTACTTTTTGGTTCATTTTGGTTCTTAAAAACTTTTTTACAATCTCTCCTCCCGTTCCCCATGAAGTGGGTGGCATATAAAAAAAGTGCAATTAATTCAGAGATTTAAAATGTGCCTTTGAGACATGTGTTTCCAAATGGCACCGCACTCCCCTGGTGGAATGTTTGTCTCCTCCCTCTCCATTGTTTATTTCCCCCAAGTGAGAAAGGACAAGAGAGCAGGGCAGCAAATCCAAAGTGGAGGGTTTGCTTGGGAAATTCTCAGGAACTAACAACTGACAAAATAATGCCCTCTGAAACTTAGGTCCTGTGGAGAATTACAATTCCATTGTTCAAAGACTCTTTTCTCTTGTACAAAAACATAGTTGGAAGCAGGTTTCAGCCAGTTCTTTCCTGAATGCTCAAGTAACAATTGAAATAAGAAATGTGACTGCCCTGACTGGTTTGGCTCAGTGGATAGAGCCTTGGCCTGTGGACTGAAGGGTCCCAGGTTCGATTCCGGTCAAGGGCATGTACCTTGGTTTTGGGCACATCCCCAGTAGGGGGTGTGGAGGAGGCAGCTGATCGATGTTTCTAGCTCTCTATCCCTCTCCCTTCCTCTCTGTAAAAATTCAATAAAATATATTTAAAAGAGAAAAGAAAAAGAAATGTGACCACAGGTGCCATCTTCACCCAGATGCAAGGAAATGTGGATGTTTCCCTACAGTCCCAGGCAGGAAGGCGGAGCTTGCAAAAGCACTGACATTACCATGCAGACGGGGATCTGGCAGATTTCCCCACCCTGCTTGCTAGCCACATCCCCAGATTTCTAGGACATCCATTAAAATCTTTGCCTTTGTTTCAAATTGTCCATAATTATCAACCCGGTTTTAGAAATCAGTTGGGAAATTGGAAGATTATCCTTTCGATAAGAATGCGTGGGCCTTGGGGCTGTTTTCCTTCAAATGAGTAATGGTTGACCTCGTGTCACTTTGAAGAGGAAAGTCCTGGTGCTCCCTAGTTCTGTGCATGTTAAAGGCATGGTAACACACTGACTATAGCAGATAGTAGATGCCAATAGGGTTAAGCGCATGCGTTTTTAAAACTGGAAACCAGAAGGAGCTTAGAACAGCAGAGCGCTGATCTGGGAGTGAGAGCCTGAGTTCCGTTGCTGCCTTTCCATGATCTAGTTCAGTAAGAACAGTGAGCCGTGTGCCCACTGCCACCCCAACCATTCATCCCCTTTCCCTGTGCGGGGAGGTGATCCTGCCCAGGGCATCACCCAAGCCCCCTGGCTGTCTGCTGTCCTGTTGTTCTTGGCCTGGAGATGACAGGTGGCCACAGAGTGACTAGGTGGTTCTCCCATGCCAGCCTTTGCCTCATCATTGTCTCTTCCCTTAACCTTGCCCACACCTTTCTAAGGTTCTTACATTGGAACTACCTGGAGTGGATTCTATTTTCAGCCAGGCCTCTCACCAATACAAATGGTAACCAGCGTTAGCCACGTGGAAATGGTTTGGGGCAGTGAGATGGAATCCCCAATCTGTGGGACCACACCAGCCGCATCTAGATTCCTCTGAGACGGCCAGGGGGAGAAGTGGGGAAGATTGGCCCCGCCAAGCCTGGGGGAGGCCTGCTGCTCTATCATAAGAAGGGTAAGACCAAGCCCACTCCAGGGGGCCCATCCACTGCTTCAGGGTCTTGTATTCAGTTCTACCCACCAAAGACAGTAATGCACTTAGACATTTGGGGGATAAAAGAGCTTTGCTCGTGAGTCAATCAAAAAATTTTTAATAACTTTTTTTTTTTAAATAACAATTGGACGGGAAGGTGAAGAGCTCCCACATGGGGCAGCGAGGCCAGAGTCCAGGCTTCGTTCTGCTGGCAGCACCGTACTGTCCCCAGGACCTGGACTGAGCTACAGTGCGCATCACAGCGGAGAAACCAGGCACCCCGGGGAGCAGAGGCGGCCCCAGGCGGCAACGACACCCTCAGCCTTTTACATTTATACACTTTATATACACATTACATCCAAGTAGGACAGTCACTGTACCATTTCCCAGGGAGACACGAAGTTTTCTGAGGCAGGCAGGGCACGGGGGTCAGGACGGACACCAGGAAGGGGCTGGAAGCGAAGGGGGCAGACACAGAAAAGGGCAGCTCAAGTGCAGGCCGGGGCTGCGCTCACAGAAGCTGCAGGAGCCTGAGGGACTGTAAGAGGGCGCTGGGCTCCGCGGACGCCAGGTACTGGCAGCAGAGCCAGTCCTCCAGCTCCACCCCGCGCCGGCGGTCCACGGCCTTCTCGGCGAACTTGAGCATCATCAGGGCGCGCTTCATGTCGATCCAGTTGTGCAGCGCGCTGCTCAGCGCCTCCTCCGAGGTGCCCCTCTGCTCCACCAGCTCCCGCCGCGGCCCCCACAGCAGGCACTGCAGCACCCGCTTGGCCTCCCCGATGCGGATGCGCTTGATGGGGTCGGCCTCCAGCAGCAGGTGGGCGAGCTGCTGCAGGCCCGGCGAGTAGAGGGACAGGGCGGGCAGGGGCGGCAGGTCCTCCCGCCGGTAGTCCTGCTCCCACAGCTGGGCCCGCACCTCGAACGGGTTGGGCTGGTGCAGCAGCTCGTAGATGAGGATGCCTGTCTGGAACTCATCGAACTTGCTGTACTGGGAGGCAGACACGATCTCGGGGGCCAGCCGGGCCTGGCTCTTTTTCTGCTGCAGGTTGGCGGTGCCGCCCGGCTTCTGCTTGGCCTTCAGGAAGTTGCTGATAATGAGCCGGGGCAGGTGGCTCTCACTGGGCACCCCCTCACTGGTGGGGGCCGTTGGGGGGCTGGGGGTGACACTGGCGGGGAGGGTGGTGGAGGGGCCAGGGGCAGGACCGGCAGCAGGGGCAGTGCACGCGGCGGAGGGAGGGGCGCTGGCGGAGGCAGAGGAGGCAGGGGGGGCGGGGGAGGCCTGGGGGGCGCAGTGCACCAGCAGCAGGTTCTCCAGGCACAGGTCCCGGTGGATGACCCGGTGCTCCTTCAGGTGCTCCAGCCCGTTGCAGAGCTGCAGCAGCAGGAAGCACACGCGCCGCTCGTAGGCCTCGGGCTCGGACCGGTGGCTGCCCACCGAGTTCCGCACGAAGTCGGAGGCCGTCTGGTGGGGCACCTCGCGGGTGATGACCACCACGCAGTCCTGCTCCTGGGCCGGGGGCGGAGCGGGCGGGGCGGGCGCGGGGTCCTTGGGTGCGTCCGGAGAGGCGAGCATGCTGGAGGGCACTGAGGCCACGAAGTGGCCGCAGTCCTGCTGGATGTTGAAGTGCACGGGCACAGCTGGGCTGCAGTAGGAGGCCACTTTGGGCTCGGGGGTTTTGCAGATCTGCGGGGAAAAGGAGAGGTGAGGTCAAGAGGGGGAGCCATCATCTGTTCCACAAACGGTGTTGGGACATTTGGAAATCCCCCCGTGAAAAGGTGAGCTGAATCTTACTTCACGCCACGCACACAAATGAACTCAAAATGGTCACAGAGACTCAGGTGTAAGGGCCCAAATATACACATGTTAGAAGAAAACATAGGCGAGAATCTTTGAGACCTTGGGTTGAGCAAAGACATCTGGTGGCATACCAAAAGCATGCATGGTTCCTAAAAGAAAGAATTGATGAGTTTGGCCCCATCAAAATTCAAAACTTTTATGCTTTAAAATATACCTTTAAGAAAAAAGAAAGGAAAGCAACAGACTGGGAGAAAATATGTGCAAGACACATATCTGATAAATGAGTTCTACAAAAAAAAACTCTTACCACTCGGTTATAAGATAAACTTCCCAATGAAAAAGTAGGGCAAAGATATTAACAGGCATTTTCACCAAAGAAATATGTAAATGACCATAGGCACATGAAAAGATGTTCAACATCATGAGTCATTAGGGAAATGCAAATCAAGCCCACAGTGAGATACTGGCTGACGCCCGCTGGAATGGCTGTAAGAAAAATGACAGACAATAGCAAGTGTCTATGATGATGTGGAGAAATGGGAACACTGATGTATTGCTGGTGGTTTGTAAAAACGGTGTAGTCACTTCAAAACACGGTTTGGCAATTTCTTAAAAAATTAAAAGTAAAATGATCACACAACCCAGTAAGAGTGGGGTCCCAGAGCAACAACATACAGTGTGGCCCCCTGGTATTGGTAGGAGGACTTCCCTCCGCCCACGGTGGACAAATGCTCAGGAAGCCAGATCAGAGCCGACAGGCAGTCAGCCTTGCTGCCCACCCCTAGCACCTGAATGGGCAGCTACCTGCCAGGAGACCTGCGTGACCACGGGGGTGCCTCCCTCTTGGGAAGCTCAGGGGCAGATGCAGGCCCTAAGCTTCTGGGCCTTGGCCACGTTCTCTGAGGCTGCCTAGTTTCTAGATCCAGGTACACATGCACTGCCTCCTAGCTGGCATGACCTGCAGGCTGACTTCAATGAAACTGCTTTGTGAGTCAGAGTGGCTGAAGGAAAACAGAAAGCTCTCCAGGGCGGGGGAACCCAAAGGGCCAAAGGCACCCTCTGAGCGGAAAGTAGGAATAAACTAACAGGTGATCTCAAGCTCCTCTGGGGAATCCCCACAACCGTCTCTTCCACATCTTTTTGTACTAATGACAATGCCGCCACCCGGGACCGTTAGCCGCGCTAATCCTCATCGGGTCGCCGCACAACTGGAGAGCCTTGACCAGACACCCTGGGCCTCCAGTGCCCTGTAATTACACTGAAAGGGACTGAAGATGGTCTGTGATCTCCGCTCCCAAAGGCTAGTGCACAGCCTCAGCCCCGCTTTATAGAAGGTAAGGATCAGTGTGTAATCCCCAGAAGAAAGGCTTCTCGCATCCACCCAGGAAACATCGTCCTGCGGACAATCCCAGAATAACCCTTTGGGCGGCTGCGCGGCCCCGCTCAGGTGACTACAATGGTCTCAATGCGCCATGATGCTCACAGGTGCTGTTTCTAGAAGTTCCACAGCAAGCACTTTCCCCAGAGATTTATTTATGCTGCAGCTATAGAAACCTCTCAGCACGAATCCTGGGATAAAAGAGTTCAGCCTCTTAGGAAACTTTTATCAACTAAATTGGGAGGCGGGGGAGGTAACACATTAATCTTATAATTTCTCTGCTACAGAAGTGGAATAGAAATAGAAGGGAAGTGCATTTACCCCAGACATTGGTTCCATTATACCAGCAAACATGATTTTGGAATAGCTTGTCTAAAGGGCATTGTTGCAGGCTCTTTCTTATTCAACTATCTTTAGCTTTTAAATGGCCGGCTTCTGCCCAGCTGGTGTGGCTCAGTGGTTGAGCGTCAACCTATGAACCAGAAGGTCACACAGTTGGATTCCCTGTCAGGGCACAGGTCCCAGTTGCGGGTTTATCCCCAGTGTGGGGCATGCAGGAGGCAGCCGGTCAATGATTCTCTCTTATCATGGATGTTTCTCTCTCTCCCTCTTCCTTCCTCTCTGAAATAAAAAAAATAGATATTACAGATAAATAAATAAATAAATAAATAAATAAATAAATAAATAAATGGCTGGCTTCTGGAACACTATTAACCTAAAGAAAATTTAGGGGAGTGGTCCTCATAAATAGCCTTGTCTGTAAATACCAACCACTGTGCATGGGCTGGCCTGCAGTGCTATCTATGAAGATGTGGGAAACGCAGTGCTGATGTCTGGTCACTCCCTCCAGTGAGGGTATCTCAACCACATGGCCACCTACTGAACTCCTGCGTGTGCGAGGCACTGCGTCTACTCGGCCCTCTACATATTAAGTCTCATTAAATCTCAAACCACCAAATGAGGTAGATGGTATTACAGAAGAGGAAACTGAGGGTTCAAGAGGTTCAATTTGCTCAAGATTATACAACCGACAAGAATTTGAGAGGTCAAAGCATGGGCTTGAGAGTGCAAGAGACCTTGGTTTAAATATAAACTCTGCAAACACTGACAAGTCACCAGCGCGTCTGGTTCTTGCAGCAGTTCTGTTCTAAGTAGTAGCCACACACACACACACACACACACACACACACACACTGAATTAACAAATACTGAACCACTGCTCCCAAAGGAAATGCAAAGGGAAGTTCTAGCAAGCCTCGGGTTACAACATTTTCATTAGCTGGCCAATATATAACCTTGTTTTATGTGGGTTTCTGTTTAAAGATACCTCATTAACAGATACTGTTGATTCATTAACATTGCACTCACGGCCAACAGCATTTTACCTCCTGCTTGAATGAAGCTGGTCCAATACTCTCCCAAGGGCACACCACAGCACTTAGGAGCGCTAGACAGGACCTCCACACTCAGCCTGGCCATTTAAACAGCAAAATCACCACCAACAAGCCCAAAAATGTGAAGAATGAGGCAGTAACTAGACCACGGAAGGGACACTGCTGACAGTGAGAGCTGAAACTAGGTGGAGCGCCCCCTTGTGCCACCTCTGCTGGGAATTTGCAGACTGGGCGATTCAAATCCTCCCCACTCCGTGCATGTCCAGAAATGACCACAAAAATGCCATAGGATTTGAGTTACAAATAAGTTTTAGCAGTGAATTCACAACATGGAATCCATATAGTGAGGACTGATGGTATTTATCTCAAAAGTCTGCCTTCTCCTCTGTGTATAGGGCAGTAACAGCTCCTTCCTCGCAGGCCACTGGGAGCATTAAATGACACAACACGGGTGTGGCTTTTAGCACCGTGCCCAGCCCAGGTGAGCAGTCGCTGGGAAAGGTTGCTATGGTGATTGCTCTGGCAGGTTTGGCTGCAACCATGCTCAGTGCATACTCCCCCAGAGCTGGTGTGTAGGTTATTGTACCAACAGGAGGGCACAGCTGTCCGGGGCATAGGAAACGTTTCCAAGGATCCCTTTCTCCAGAGTCTCAAAGGCCTGGGCCCCGCGAACACTCCCAGTGGAGCGGCTGACAGTTTGCACAGAGATGTAGATGAAGGAGCAGCGTCAATGGCAACTGGGCTGGATGTGGTTCAAAAATCAGTGAGCTGGTCACCTGGCTGCACAGACAGCTGGGTAGAGGGACAGGGGACAGGAAGGGGGGGGGCGGCTTTCTTCCCATCCCCATCTGCCCACCCCCTCATTTCATTTTCAGGGGTCCGCCCTTGGGTTTTTTGGCCCAAGACATTCACACAAACCTTTGATTCAGCTCACATTTCAAACGTTTTGTTGAGCCAAGTCTCACTTTAAACTTTGCAGCCTGGGCCTCAATCACTGTTGAGAATCTGGGCTAAGTCACGTCTGTTCAATAAGAAATAAAGGCCCAGCTGCCTCAACACAGGTCCCTAATTACACAACTGAAGCTCTAGGTGGCTTTGGAATGAACTGGGCTTTGAAACCTCACATGCAGTTTATGATTTTTGCCTGCCCTGTATGCATGAGCAGGCTACGGAGCAGCCCTCCTCTCTGCCTTCCTCTCCTTGCTGCTGCAAGAGCCACGGCCCAGCATTAGTGGGAGCAGGTGCGAGCCGGCCTTTGTTCACGAGGCTCCCAACCGAGGCTCCTGCTCACCAGGCGCAGATGAAATGAGCTCGGCGACAGACAGGCTCCGGAAGGGGGACCCGCTCCCCCGCTCGCGAAGGCCAGACGGCTGTACTCCCGTCTAGACCACGCAGCTAATGAGGTGGAACAGCTGCACGTGGGAAACGATGCTCCACGCCCTGCCCGCCGCCCCCAGCACCAGGCCGGGCACATGTGCAAACGGATATTGTTGTTCCCCGTCTCTGAACATTTCAAGCTCTTTTCCAAAGCTCCTTCTCCACGGCACAGAGGTAATCCTTGCACTGCCAAGTGTCTGGCAAAATCAGATGGGGGACACGCGGGCCCCTCTTCCTTCGAAGACCAAGGCCGATCTTCCCGTTCCCTCACCGTTTACTTTCCTACCAAAATGAGAAGCAACGCTTCCCTTTAACATCCTCTGGGGAAGCTGGATTTTCTGCACTGGCTGTCAGAGAACGTAGCCGATTCTACATTATGACAGGAGGTTCTAGAATGCAAGCTGCACATCACAGTCACTTACGTGTATAAAACCCCAAACCCCAGCAGATCTTGTGCTGGGGGCCCCTTGGTTCTTAGCAGTAGGGTCACATCGCTTTAACCCCAGGGGCGAGAGGGACAAGGCCTCTTCCACTCTCTCCCTCTCGCGATGGAGAGGTCAGCTGTCTCCTGACAGTGAAAGAGCGTCCAGGTCCAGGCGGACGCAGAGGAAGGATTCACAGCTCCCTTCCTCAGGTTCACTGGGGCTAGTGAAAATGAACTTCCTAAAGGCGCCTCCACCCCCTTGGCATTCAGGGATCTCAAATCTACGTTCCCTTCATTGGGTGGATACAGACCCCTGGCTCTGGGCTGAAGGTGGTCAGGGGCCAATCACATTCAGTTCACTGGAGGGTCCACTCACTTCTTCCTCTACTGGATGCAGCACCATCCCAATAGGAGGGGAAATGCCGGCATTGTCTTTTCTTCTTCTTCTTTTAATCGTGGTTGGGGGCGTGGCAGGGGAGGGACCTTACCAAGGGAGTAGCGGCTGGGGTTAGATATAAAGAGGCAGGGAAGGGACCTTACCAAGGGAGTAGCGGCTGGGGTTAGCTATAAAGTGGCAGGGAAGGGACCTTACCAAGGGAGTAGCGGCTGGGGTTAGCTATAAAGAGGCAGTGAAGTTCAGGAATCCACGGACTCCCATTCCTGACCTTTGTGTTTTCTTCTGTTTAGTGCCCACCATCTGGCCACAGCCCCTAGTCTTCCAGGGCCTTGATTTCTGTACAATAACTGGATCTTCCTAGTGGCCACCCCTCCCTCGTTTTTTCATAGGAAGGCAGCAGGTAATTATATACAGTTCCTTGGACATAGAAATCAGCAGTTCCCAATCTATAATTTAGGGTGGTGTCACTAATTTCTTAAAAGAAAAATCTCAACGTAACATTCATTGCTGTTTTCCTTGGCTAATAATTGTAATCTTTTTTAAAAAAATTTCGCTCATAAGTAGGAAGCTGCCCCATCAAGGCTATTTCACATTCGTTCACTATTTACATTTTTTCTAATATCTTGGGACAGATGATGGCAGAGAGAGCTCAGGGTTCCCCTCCTCATTCCCAACCAAAAGCCTACATTTACAGACGGGCCATAGACCCACCAGACAGTCAAGGCCACTAAAAGGAGATGAAGAAAGAAGTCACACTAGACTCGAGTCAGTGGCCAAGATCCAAATGGCCAGATGTGTGCAGACGCTCAACCAGCTGGCTCGGAACTGCGCCCTGAGAGAGCAGTGGGGTGTGGCAGCAACAGCCCTGATCCAGTGGCAAAGATTAAAGAGCTGTGTTCCCTTGGACTAATCACTTAGCTTCTCCGAACTTCATTTGTCTTAACTGACATGATGGTAACATAGACAAGACAAAGCATTCATCTCAGCCACCAGCTGACTATGGGCAAATTACTTAATCATTTTAAGCTTCAGAGTCATCATCTGTGAAACCTTCCCACCCTGTGAGGATTCAAGGTCATGTAGTTAATGCAGCCAGAAAAGAGTCTAGTTATGCAGTGAATGCTCAGTCAATGTTCTTACCCTTACTGTTCCAGGTCGAAGTCTCCTGGCTCTATCTGAAGGACAATACCCTAACTGTCCATCTTCTGTGCTAGATTATAAGATCCATAGGAACCTTATGTCCACCTCTGGTATACTCAGACCTTGACAAAATACTTGGCCCATTGTAGGCACTCAGTAAAAACCCACTGAATAAATGAAGGAACTCTCTGTTGCATTAAAAGGCAACTGCTATCTTAATCCGACGAGATCACCTAAGTTC
This sequence comes from Myotis daubentonii, assembly GCF_963259705.1. NCBI lineage: Eukaryota > Metazoa > Chordata > Mammalia > Chiroptera > Vespertilionidae > Myotis > Myotis daubentonii. Next base: position 206,901,276 of record NC_081841.1, on the reverse strand, counting down.
ATGCCTGGAAGCATAGAATGAATCATCTATTCATAGTGCAAATCTCTGCACCATGCCCTTCGCCAGGCAGAGAGTGAGATCACTGAACATTAAGTGTCAAAAGGGACCTTCAGATTCAACCCTCCTCCCGAAGCCTGGAGAGGCAGGAGGACTTGCTCCAGCCACAATCCCGCCAAAGCCAGGACCAGCTGGCTGTGCTGCAGATTAGGAGGATGGTACCTACTTTCACAGCGTAGGTGCTGCCGGGGTCCTCAGAGCAGGTGGCACAATAGTAGATGGCATCCCCCGAGTCACAGCAGGGCTTGTTGCAGGTCAGCTTGAAGAGCGACCAGTTGTTCTCATTGAAGTGCAGCTCCTTCTTCTGGCGGCCCATGAACAGGTCCTCACACTTGGCCCCGAGGCGGATGAGGGACTGGGCGTAGAGCCCCACCAGCTTGGCATGGGTGCCCTCCTTGGTGCTGATGCTACTCAGCAGACCGTGGAGCTGGAGCTGGTTGCTGCTGGTGGAGGCCTGGCTGGCCACGCTCAGCTGGGAGGATGAGGCCGAGGGCACCCCCTTGCACTGGAGGCTGGGGCTCCCGCTGCCGCTTCTGCCACCTGCCAGCCCCGGTGCTGGGACCCAGTGGCCATTGCCTTTGAAAGTTTTCTCCAGAGGCTCTGAAGAGAAGGCGTGATGGTAGCGGTTCCCGTGGCCGAAGTGGGACTCCTCATGCGCGCGGACGTTGATCTCTGAGTGGCTGAGGTTCAGCTTGGGACTTGCTGCTCTCGGCTTGGGGGAGCCCTGGGTCCAGCAGAAGCCATCGGGTGAAGAGGCCGCCCGGCTCACTAACTTCTTCTGGGGGAGGGGCGGGGGCTGCAGGGGGCTGCTGCGGGACACGTCCTCGGTGGAGCCCGAAGGGAATGGAACAGGAGCAAAGAGCTTCTTCCCACTGTTGGTGGGCGAGTGAGGCGGCTCAGATGATGGGCCTGAAATCGAGAAACAAATAGGCTGGAGGTCAATGCCATTCATCCCAGAACCCCTGGGCTTGCATCTACCTACTACCTACCTGTCTGTCTGTCTAGCTGGCAAGCTAGCTATCTCAAAGCAATTCATTTTATTTTTATTTACCTCTCGAAGTGACGATATCTGCACAATGAAAACAATTTAAATGCAAAAACAGTGTACAGCCCTGGCTGGTGTGGCTAAGTGGACAGAGCATCAGCCTGCACACTGAAGGGTGATGGGTTCGATTCCTGGTCAAGGGCACGTACTTGGGTTGCTGGTTCAATCCCTGGCCCCTGTCAGGGCAAATTAAAGCAGCAACCAATCGACGTGTCTCTCTCACATTGATGCTTCTCCCCACACCCTCTCCACTCCCGCCCACTCTCTAACAATCAATGGAAAAATACCCTTGAGCCAGGATAACAAAAAAACAAACGGTGTATACAGCCAACGAAGTCTTCCTTTCTCCGGCCCTCAGCACCCAGGCCCTCAGAGGAAACCATTGCGGCAATTTCCCATGCATCCTTCTTGAGATATGCCAAACAAACACACACACACCGTGCAAACATATACACGAAAAAGCAAATCTGCCCGCTGTATGTAATATTGCTCTTCACTTGATGCAAAATTTTAAAGATACTTCACAGCAGGTGTACAGATCTATCTAGCTCCATTTCACAGCGATCGATCATATACCATCATTTGCAAGTATCATAATCCATTTATCCAGTCCCCTCTTGAATGTCACTGAGGTTGCTTCTGATACTTTTCAAACAATTCTGCAACAGCAGCCACAGACCTGAATGCGTGCAGTTTGGCTGGATTTTGTTAAAAAGTCAGGTTTATAGAGGCTACAATTTACCTACCGTAAAATTCCTCCCTTTTAGCGTGTTGTTCTAATCTAGGAGTTTTGACAAACACTGTGGTGGCTTCGGGGCAGGCCCGGCCCACAGACATTTTAGAAGGCACAGGAAGGTGACTTTAGTAAAAACAACAACAGCAAACAGATCTCAAGGGAAAGCAAGTGTGTCCTGAGCCTGCAGTCCCAGAGTGGTGCCCGGGGTTGGGGGAAGGTCCCATATGGCCACAGGTCTCCACAGAGCATGGCAACGTTCAGCATCGTCCCTGGAGATGAGAAGAAGCGCTGGCCCAGACAGGGCGGAAACTGCACTTTACTCTCTGTGCCAATGTACAACGTGGAGGTTTTACAGTGAAACAGGAAGCCAGGTGGTAAAACACGTAAAAAAAATCTATGGACATCGGAAACGGGAAAAGGGCGAATTGAAATAATCCTCATCTGTGTCATTCTAAGAACGGATGGCAAGATGTACCCATTACTTTAATAACAGCTTTTAGGAGGGTTAAAAACAACATTAACTGTGTTCATAGATGGGAAAATGCACCCTGTAATCCTGAAGGTTAAAATGCGAAAGAAATAGGGGTCTTCGATGGAAGGGAACGGGTGCTTATGCCGTGCACCCCTCATTTATTCACTGGGCCACGTCACCGTGTGCGCCTGGGCCACTCCCGCCTTCACAGCATGGCTACAGGAGGAGGCACAGCAAACACACGGGTCTAAAGCCCATATGAAAGGCCCCAAAGGAGGTGAACTATCTGTTAGTGTTTTATCACCTCCCTCGGGCACACACGACCTTCCTAATAGCCTTCTTTAAAAAAAAAAATGTTTTTATTGATTTTTACAGAGAGAGGAAAGGAGAGGGATAGAGAGATAGAAGCATCCATGAGAAACATCATCATCGATCGGCTGCCTCCGCATGCACCTACTGGGGATCAAGCCCGCAACCCAGTCATGTGTCCTGACTGGGAATTGGACCGGCGACCTCATGGTTCTTGGGTTCAACGCTCAACCGCTGAGGCACGCCGGCTGGGCTCTATTCGCCTCTATGCCCCCACTGAGTCCTTCTCTGCTTTCTCCAACCCAAATGGGGACAGGGTGGCCCCCAAGGACAAGCACTGGCACCAAGCCCTTCAGATCAACCCTGGGTCTGTGACTTAGGATGCCCCACAGGGAGGAGGGACCCTCTCAGAAGCAAGGCGAATGACCGCGTCCTCAGGGCTCACCTTGCCTCGGACAACGTGGGTACTGACACCCATGCCCCAGCCTCACTGCCACCCAGACACCCCCCCCCCCCACAGTGCGTGACAGCAGGGGGCCTCCTGCCCAGTACAGCCCCTGAGTGCAAAGCTCACAGGAGCACAAAGCTGGTGCACACAGCGTGTTGAACACAGGAGCTGGGAACCAACAGGCCCATGCAAGAGAAGCCTGTGCAGCTGAGCGAGGCTGGCAGGGCCCACGCCCACCATCTGGCACCGGGCCCAGGAGGAGTACAGGATCGTAGACAGTCCCTACCCACCTCACCCGCTGGCTGTGACAGGTGGGGCCCAGGCTGAATGAGTGACTTCTGTCCCTTCCAACAGGCCCAGGTTAATTATAAATCAAGCAACAGTGGCGCAGTGGGACCAGCCCACTTCACACACCTGTGTACACTCTCCCCTCAACAGTCGGAATGGGGCACACAGGAGCCTATCAGAGAGGAGGGAGAGCCTATCGCGCTGGTCTCCGCAGCTTGAACCCTGGCGTCATAGGTCCCCACCCCACGCTCCCCATGAAGAAACTTTTCTCCTCCAAGGGCTGGGTCAACAGTGGGGACAGACGAAGGCTGGGTGGTGAGTCACTTCCTCCCTCCTTCCTCAAGCAGCACAGGCCGAGAAGGGGAGGATCGCTTACTAACTCCTAGGCTACAAAAGGGAGGAGCAAGACTTCTTAGTGTGGGGCTCTCACAGGGCCCTGAGCCTCAGCCACCAAGCACCCAGGTGATGAGCAAGAAGGGGCTGAGCAGAGCCATGTCCATTCCCAGCCTTTCTGCATTCTGGACAGCAGAAGCCTGCTGAATCCTCAATTAATTGATTATGAAAATGCAGAAGAGCCTGGCTGGTGTGTCTCAGTGGTTGAGTGTCGACCTATGAACCAATCAGGAAGTCATGGTTTGATTCCCAGTCAGGGCACATGCCTGGGTTGCGGGCTTGATCCCCAGTAGGGAGCGTGCAGGAGGCAGCCGATCAATGATTCTCTCATCATTGAGGTTTCTATTTCTCTCTCTCCCTTTCTTTCTGAAATCAATAAAAATATATTTAAAAACACACACACACAGAAGATGGGGGATGAGGAGAGAAAGCAGAGTGTGATGAGAATCCCCAGTACATGCTTTAATGAGCGCCTCCAGCAACAGGGGCAGCCTCTGGTCAGGACTCCTGGTCCAGTCCAGCGACTGGGGAGGTTCTGCCCAATCAGTCCCTAGTCCCCTCTGTCAATGCTGTGCTTACTCTATGGCCCAATCCTTGTTGGCTTTTCCTGGCTGCCTTCCTTGTAAGGGTCTCCTTGATGCCTCCACACGCCCCTTCCTGCCTCCGCTCTGCTCTGAGGGATGAACCATAACCAGCTGTCGACCTCCCCACCGCCGAGTTTCCTCACTTAAAAATGGACTGGACGGCACCACCGCGGAGGCCCCTTCCAGCGCCAATAGTCTATAATTTCAGCCACTCCCTCCATCTCGACCTCTCCTAACATGCACTTTGTCTCAAAGCTGCCCCTGAAATAAAATACCTCGACGCAGATGGCTATGCTGCTCAACCTTTCCCTCCCTATCTCTTCCCACAGCTGCCGATGGTGAACTCTCCAATCTGTAAGGACAGCAGGAATCTTTGAAAACCATACCTGCACACTCTTCTTCCACAGACTGCCACCGAGAATCAAGGGGCTCTCTTCAGCACGAAAACTAACTCGTGTGCCAGGCAGCGGGAAGGCAAGGATGCTCTCTGGCTTTCCTGGGGACTGTGGGGCTGAGCTAGGCAGCAGCTTCGATCAGACTCATATCCCATGACCACTGAGGCAAGGATCAGACTCGTATCCCATGACCACTGAGGCAAGGATCAGACTCATATCCCATGACCACTAAGGCAAGGATCAGACTCATATCCCATGACCACTTAGGCAAGGATCAGACTTGTATCCCATAACCACTGAGGCAAGGATCAGACTCATATCCCGTGACCACTGAGGCAAGGATCAGACTCATATCCCATGACCACTGAGGCAAGGATCAGACTCATATCCCGTGACCACTGAGGCAAGGATCAGACTCATATCCCGTGACCACTGAGGCAAGGAGTGCTGGGTAATAGGAGGAGGTGTGGCTTCAAGGACCAGCGTGTGGGCTGGTTCGTTTTTCTGTATTTCTTAGATGCTAGTGTTCGTCACCCAACAATCCCTGAATAAAGTGCAAAATAATCAAGAGGATGGCGCTGCAGAAGGACACTCCCCAACCAGCCACTTCCCAGCCGATGGCAACAACTGCACCTACAAGGACCTCTCAGGTGTGTGGGCTCACGGCCCACCTGCAGTGTGCACTTTGCCCGTATAGCTGGCATTACATAGGCATCTTGTGCTTTTCGTAGGCGGGGAAAAGAGTACTGCCTACTTCCGAAGCAGGCACACCACCTTCCGACCTGAGGCACCTTTTGGAACTCACGGGTCCTTGAGGCTGCTCTCCAGATGTGGAACCGGAGCAGGTGAGAAGACCACAACTCCCTCTGATAGCCCCTGGGCACCCCAGGGCCATGGGGCGCCTCAGCGATTGATGATCTTAGGGCGATCCTGAAATAGATGCCGGCAGGTGGCCCTTCTCAATGAAACTGGCTTCTCCACCACGAGTCACGCGGTAGCTGTCTCCTATGGGATCAGGCCATCCCTAAAGACCCACCCAGACTCTGTCATTTTCTTGACTCTCATGTGGGGAGCTGCCTCCTAAACACAGCAGCAAGAGCCTTACTATTTGCAGCAGCTGCCACACTCTGTGTTTAGAAGAGCCAAAAAGAAGAGGGAACACACATGCCCCCACACCTAAAATAGTTTCAGAATTCACAGGCAAACCACTGGTTCAGAAAATTGTGCCTAAAATCATCCTGAAAACCTTGGGCCAACAGCCCATATTCCTAGGACTCAGCTCCAACGGCACATGAGACGGATTCGAATACAGGCACACCTTGAAAGACTGGGGGTTTGGTTCCAGACCACCGCAATAAAGCGAGACTTGGAATAGAGCGAGTCATGATCTTTTTGCTGGTGGGGGGAGGGGAGGTCTGGCCTTCCCTTTGTAAACATTAAAGTAAAAAAAAAAAAGAGTGGATCATCTGCAAAGCCCAATAAAGTGAAGCACAGTAGAATGAGGTATGTCTCCATGTCCTGGTTTTATGTTGGCATTAGATCACTCCGTTTCCAAATTCTGGCTTACAATCAGGGTAAAAAAGGGGTGAAAATGGAAAATACTTTTCCGAGAAGTCTGCCTACATCATAGTTACATCAGGGTAGGTTTTTTAATGACTTTGCATGCTAATTGGGCCAGAGAGCTCCAAATCCCAGCTCCTAAGTTTTCCTCCCATTTTCCAATTCTGCATGTAAAGCCAGGGGCCGACTACAGAGAACACCCCCGCATCTTTAGGGAAGAGCGAGTGTTTCCTGTGGGAAACTACCCATCGCCCATGGTGCACTGAGTGGGATCTTAAAGGAATTTAGGGGGAGGTACACCAGTTCGTGCCATTATAGTTAGAGAGAAGAGACATCAGGATTTCAATGGTCAGGAAAAGCAGCTTAACCCCTTTGCAGAAATGCAGGCCAAAAGTTCAAACCCAGTAGGGCTGTGAGGTTTTCCTTATTGCAGGGTCCTTCTCTTGCTGGCTTTTAATAGGCACTTTCATTGTTCTCTGCAGACAAAATGAGAGCTGAGCTTAAGGAGGAAGTGGTCAGTCCAGTTTCAAGCCGTATGAATGAACACGGTTGGGCTTCCTCAGTGCACAGCGCTGCCTTCTTGCAGCAGCTGGGCCAGAGCAAGTGTGGAGGCAAAGGACAGAGTCCCAGCGAAGAGTCCCCAAGCTCCAAACCCGAGCTCTTGTGGCTGACAATCCTCCAACTTCCAGGAAGGTAAAGCAAACGGAACTTTCTTTTGCTCAAAAACTTGCACTATCGCTTTTTTTTTTTTTTTTAAATGAGGATCATACATTGTATAGCTGGAAATGGCTGCATAGATTTATCCATTCATCAGTCAGCGTTTGCTGAGCATCTATTCAATGGAAGGCACAGGGAACAAAGCAGATGGAGAAGCTCTCGCCGTGCCCTGCAGCTCCTTCAAGCCCCTCAGGTTCAAGGTGAGAAAACCACAGCCATCTGTGTAGGCACCTTGCCAGTTTCACACAGGAAGCAGCAGTCTTGCAGGATTCTGCCAAACCCCTTCCCCCCACCCCCAGAAGATGCGAGGGGATGGGGCCAGGGAATGTTCTAGCCTCACATGTAATTTTTTCCTCCAGAGGAAAATTGTGCAACCTCTTGTTTGGTCCCACAGTCTGAATAGTCTCGACTCTGAACATAAAAAAAAAAAAAAAGGCAACAAAGCATCCCTTTAAAAAGGAATCCTTGCTTTTTCAAGAAGGTAGACGTGGTCTGAAAATGGAAGCATGATATTAGCATTTGACAACGGGGTGGAAAATGTGGCATTTGTGAGGAGCCTCTCCGGACCACTTAGTCATCCCAAGAAACAATAATCAAGACATGAATGCAATTTACATGCAAAAGAGACACAGTGCCTCGGTTTGGAAAAAGGGCTCGGGGAAAACATGCCATGCCTACAGCCCATGCGCCTCGGGAGCCACGATCTTCCCATCCCTGTTAGAACACAGCCACTAAGCGTTTTCTTCCAAATTAACAGTAAAATTAAAAGCTAGCTCAGAGCCCTTTTCCACGCTGCTGCTGAAAGTGCAAATCGACATTTTTAAAGGATAATGTGGTAACATCTATTTGAAACGCATATATATTTTGACACATCAATTCCTACTTGTAAGAATTTATCTTACATATACGTCCATGAAATTATTTCACTGTATCTCACAGGATCTTACTGTAGACTTGTAATGAAAATAAACTAAACACGCATGGATAAGGGAAGGGTTTATTTAACTGATTCATACAAGGAAACACTAGGCAGCATTAAAAAAAGCGAGGTAGATCGAGGCTGTGATTTAAAAGACACCAGAATATATTAAGAACAAAAATGCATAGAAATAAAAAAATGCATAGAAATAAGGTTTATAATATTTAAAACATGGGTAAAAATTTCTGAGATGATACAGAAAAGTATGTTCAAGGTGGGGGTGGGAGCTGCGATGGGGTGTCTGGACACTGTGACTTTTCATTTCATACCTTTCCCCATTGTTTTACTTTTTACCATAGACCTGCACTGACTTTATTGAAGTAATTATATATATTTAAAATGCAGTTTGAATGGAAATAGTTTAAACCAGCGGTTCTCAACCTGTGGGTCGCAACCCCTTTGGGGGTCAAAAGACCCTTTCACAGGGGTCGCCTAAGACCGTCGGAAAACACATATATAATTACATATTGTTTTTGTGATTAATCACTATGCTTTAATTACGTTCAATTTGTAACAATGAAATTGGGGGTCACCACAACATGAGGAACTGTATTAAAGGGTCGCGGCATTAGGAAGGTTGAGAACCACTGGTTTAAACAAAGATGAAGCTCCGGCCACAATCTTAAACACGAGTATTATTTCCTTTGGGATATCTTCTTCATCCTTCGGTGACTGATATCCCAGCACAGAACCCATCAATTTAGGATCCAGTGCTTTAACAAGTCTGTTTAATGGTCTGAAAACACACTATTTGTAGCTAGAGAGTTTTAGATGCCCTTTTCAAGGCCACCTTTATTTTTTTTTATTTTAAAGTGAATATATATTTTTTAAAAATTTAAATTCTTTATTGTTTGAAGTACGACATATGTCTCCTTTCCCCCCCATTGTCAAGATTGCCTTAAAAACAATATTATTTCTGTCCGGCCAGCAGTTAAGCGCCAACCCAGGAACCAAGAGGTCACCGGTTGGATTCCCAGTCAGTGCACATGCCTAGGTTGCGGGCTCGATCCCCAGTAGGGGGCATGCAGGAGCGAGCTGATCAATGATTCTCTCTCATCCTTGCTGTTTCTACCTCTCCTTCTCCCTTCAACCTCTGAAATCAATAAAAACATATTTAAAAAAATACTATTTCTTCCCAGATAGTAGCCTGAGTGGGGAGCAGAGGCTCAGTGAAGGTCAGGCTGCCACTTATTCTGACTGATGTCTGATCTTTGTGGACTTGCTGCCTCTCCCCCTGACAGGTCCTCCCACTCTCCCTGCCACTGTCCTGGCTTGATTTCCCCTGTAGCACCTACTGCCGTGTGACACACTGGCTACTTCACTCCTTTATCTTCCTCGCTATCCACCTCTCCCCACTGGAATGTGAGCTCCATGAAAGAAGGGCTGGACATTTTTTTTTTTTTGTGGGGGGCGGGGGGGGGGTTGTCACTGCTATATCTTCAACATCTGGAATTACACCCAGTACACAGTTTACATTCAAGAAATATCTACCAAATTAATGATTAAATTAATATATATATATTCTAAAAACCTACCTGGCATTATTATTGAGAACAACAAGTTGACTACTGTCAAGATATTTAACTAACTTTCTGTATCTTTGGTCTGCTAGCTATCAAAATACGAATACTGACACTGCCCTGGTACAAACCTTCATGCGATTATAACTAACTGGGTTCACTGTATAACTAGACCTCTTATCTAGTGTTCATGCCTACAGTTTCAGTTCAATGAAGCGCTCTCTAATCTCCGGGACTATGGGAACCTGACATCCATAGGTGCTTGTTAAACTGCCTAACTGAATTTTGTTATCCTAAACCAGAAAGGAAATCATCTTAGCAGCACATAAGGTTTGCATATTTAAAAGTAACCATTTGGGAGATAAACAAGATGGCGGCATAGGTAAACACCAGAAATTGCTGCCTCCCACAACAAATTCAAAAGTACAACTAAAAGACAAAATGGACATCATCCAGAACCACAGGAAGGCTGGCTGAGTGGAGATTCTACAACGAGAAGGAAAGAGAAAAGCACACTGAGACTCAGAGGAGCTGCGGAAGTAAAGTGCAGAGGTACGGAGGCACATGCGACAAGGGCTGGCAATTGACGGGGCTGTCTTTTTGAATCGGGAGGGAGTCACAAGCCCCCAACTGCTCTGACCTCCAGTTCTGGGTGAGTCTCTGGGGACCTAGACTCATGCGGGGAGAAATTGGACTGTCTGGCAGAGGGCAGAAATCGGAACTCGAAGGCGGCTTTCTCTCAGAGGTGCTTGCAGCAATTACCGGGACACTGAGACGCAGGGCCACTTAGGGCAGGGCTGAGGATCAGCCATAGTTGCTTGCTCCGCCCTGTTGATTCCCTGAGACCTCACCCCACCCCATAGCAGTAGCTTTTGCATATGAATGCCCTGGCCCTTTGCAATCTGAAAATTACCTAACAAACTGCAGCTGGGCAGACAGACCCAGAACTTCTAAGAGAAGGCCCAAGGCCCCACAGCAGCTTGCATTGCATTACAGCTGAGCCTCATTTTGGCACCTCCAAACCCCAAACAAGGAAGGGGAATCTGCAGATCTCTTCATAGCTCCTGCTGGGTAGCCTCAGGAAGAGGCTAAATTAGCACCTCCTTAGATCCAAGAGCCAGTGTACCCAGTGGTCAGAGTGGGACCATCCAATTACAACTCCTCAGATCCATAAGGAACACACTCAGGGGGCAGACTCAGTGAGCATCAAAGCCCCACTGAAGCAAGTCTTGCCTCATAAGGGTGTCTTCAGGACAGAAGTTCTCCCACTGTAGACACAGCTGACTCTCACAGCCAATTGGCCTGGAGGTCAATTCCTCCCAGTGATACCTACAACAATCAAGGCTTAACTACAAGACTGTGCACAAAGCCCACAAAGGGGTGCACCAAGAGTGTCCACCTCAGGTAATTGGGGAGGCTGAGCCACTAGGCCCTATAGGACACCTAGCTCACAAAGCCACTCTACCAACACAGGGAAACATAAAAAATGCGAAGACAAAGAAATAGGTAACAAATGACAGAAATGTAGGAAAGCAAACTACTGGATATAGAGTTCAAAACACTTCTAAGGTTTTTCAAGAACTTTCTAGAAACCGCCAATAAATTTAGTAAGACCCTCGAAAAGACTGGTGAGACCACCAATAAATGTAGTGAGATCCTCAAGAAATCTAGTGAGACCCTGGAGGTTATGAAAAAGGACCAACTAGAAATTATGCATACACTGACTGAAATAAAGGATATTATGCAGAGTTCCAACAACAGACTAGAGGATTGCAAGAATCAAGTCAAAGATTTGAAATACGAAGAAGCAAAAAACACCCAACCGGAAAAGCAAAAGGAAAAAAGAATCCGAAAATACGAAGATAGTGTAAGGAGCCTCTGGGACAGCTTCAAGTGTACCAACATCCGAATTATAGGGGTGCCAGAAGAAGAGAGAGAGCAAGATATTGAAAACCTATTTGAAGAAATAATGACAGAAAACTTCCCCCACCTGGTGAAAGAAATAGACTTACAAGTCCAGGAAGCACAGAGACCCCCAAACAAAAGGAATCCAAAGAGGACCACACCAAGACACATCATAATTAAAATGCCAAGAGCAAAAGACAAAGAGAGAATCTTAAAAGCAGCAAGAGAAAGACAGTCAGTTACCTACAAGGGAGTACCCATACAACTGTCAGCTGATTTCTCAACAGAAACTTTGCAGGCCAGAAGGGAGTGGCAAGAAATATTCAAAGTGATGAATGCCAAGAACCTACAACTAAGATTATTTTATCCAGCAAAGCTATCATTCAGAATTGAAGGTCAGATAAAGAGCTTCACAGATAAGGAAAAGCTAAAGGAGTTCATCACCACCAAACCAGTATTATATGAAATGCTGAAAGGTATCCTTTAAGAAGAGGAAGAAGAAGAAAAGGGAAAAGATACAAATTATGAACAAATACACATCTATCAACAAGTGAATCTAAAAATCAAGTGAATAAATAATCTGATGAACAGAATAAACTGGTGATTATAATAGAATCAGGGGCATAGAAAGGGAGTGGACTGACTATTCTTGTGGGGGAAAGGGGTGTGGGGAATGCAGGAAGAGACTGGACAAAAATCATGCACCTATGGATGAGGAAAGTGGGGGGGGGGTGAGGGTGGAGGGGGCGGGGAACCGGGTGGAGGGGAGCTATGGGGGGAAAAAAGAGGAACAACTGTAATAATCTGAACAATAAAGATTTAATCTTAAATAAATAAATAAATAAATAAATAAATAAATAAATAAATATAAAAGTAACCATTTGGCTCTAGCTGGTTTGGCTCAATGGGTAGAGCATCAGCCTGCGGACTGAAGGGTCCCAGGTTTGATTCCGGTCAAAGGCACATGCCCAGGTTGTGGGCTCAATCCCCAGGGGGCGGTGGGGGGCATGCAGGAGGCAGCCAATCAATGATTCTCTCTCAACATGTTTCTCTCTCTCTCTCTCTCCCTTCCTTCCTCCCTCCCTCTCTCCCTCTCCCTTCCTCTCTGAAATCGATAAAAATATATTAAAAAAATAAATAAAAGGAGCCATTTGAAGCACAAGCGTTTTCTGAAGACCATTTCACTTAGCCGATCCCTTGTCCTCACCCACCCAGCACTCACTGCCAATGAGCTTCCCGGGCAGCATTCACAGATCTGTCCTGACACGCGCCCTCTGCCCCTCCCACTCCAGCTTAAACAACTGCTTAAAGGGATTCTTCCTTCTACTGAGTTGACTCACTGTTCAGCGGAACTGCCCACATGGACAAATGGGATAACAGATGTGCTTTGAGGAGCATGAAATGCGATACAAGCGGAAAGACATAACGTTAATATTGATACAGAAATATCTGTAAGCATATTTAGACAGACTTGTTTAAAAAATGGGACCAAGTTATTGATTATAATTATTTGCATTTCTTATAAAGTTTAAAACTTGTTTTTTTGTCACAAAGCCTGAATAGGAGAAATCTAACTTTTAACCTTGAATCCTGACGCGCTCCCAAGGAGTTTACACAAGCTGCTACGATGATAAGGCCTGAATGGCTTCGTGCTGACCTCACTCTGGCCAGCCTGGACTGTGGGTGTGAAGCCAATGCATCGCTTTCATTAGTGAATTCCTACTGTCAGAATAAGTACAGAGTCTAACTGTATATTATGTCAAAATATCATATTAGAGGTAGACGCTATGCTCTGGTTTCAAGGATCTCCCGCTTGAACTAATTCTGCCTCTCCTATTCTGAGCCACTCTCTCAGCTTCAGCACCAGGTGACGAATAGTAACAGGAGGCACGAAGGGTGATATTTTGGATACGCAGTAAAAGTGAGTAAAGACTCATGGGACTGAAAGGTAACTATTCAATAACAGCCATAAAGCAAGCGGCCTTGGTTAGTGATGAGAAGCTGAATGAAGGGTTTCTTGCATTTCATGACCAGTGGTTCTATATATTCTCTGGATCGATGTGTAAGGGATGTTAGAAGGAGAGACAGAAAGAGAGAGAGAGAGAGAGAGAGAGAGAGAGACAGAGAGAGAGAGAGACAGAGAGAGAGAGAGACAGAGAGAGAGAGAGACAGAGAGAGAGAGAGAGAATGAATGAGAATGAATGACACAGTGCCCCTTTGGTCTCTTGCTAGTTTCAAAGCATGGTTCTGGCGACAGAGCCATACACAGGAGCAGTAGTAAGAAATAGTTTGCTCTAAGGATACTTTCTTGTGGATCTGGGAATCCAAATTCTGAAATGCATTTACATTGAATAACTGGATCATGATAGTGGAATAATCATAAAAATGTAATCATTTTAATTCAAAAACATCCAGGTTAGGTGTCATCTTTATACTCATCGACCCCCAGAGGCTCCCTTCTTCCTACCTCCACAAATAGGTTTCTAGAGCCTTGGGCAATCAGCCTCTGCTTCCCACCAACCTCACGTCCTTTCCCCCACCTGTTCCACGGAAGTGTGGCAGGCTGGTCTCACCCTCTCCCCTGAGCCTTTGTTCCTCTTTAGTGTCTCCTTAGCCTGCAAAGCCCATTCCTCCTCAATTCTTGCCACACTTCAGACATGAGCTCAAGTCCCATCTTCTCGAAAAGTCTTCTCCGAACCCTCCATCAGCTCTCATTGACTTCTCCTTCCAGAAGCCTTTACAAGCACTCATGTTCTGGGCAGCCCAATTTCCTAGCTTATTCAATCCATGTGTCATGTGTTGCTGTTTTTTTTGTTTGTTTGTTAGTCATCACCCAAGGATATTTTTCCATTGATTTTTAGAGAGAGTGGAAGGGAGGGGGAGAGATAGAGAGAGAGAAACACCGATGTGAGAGAGACACATCGACTGGTTGCCTCCTGCATGCGCCCCAACAGTGGATTGAGCCTGCAACTGAGATACGTACCCTTGACCAGAATCAAACCCACAACCCTTCAGTCCGAAGGCCAATGCTCTATCTACTGAGCTAAACCGGCTAGAGCAGTGTCACGTGTTTTAACCTTATCTTCCTGCACAGGCCTTAGGAGCTCTGAGAGCAAACACATGATTTGTTGGTTCTGAGAAGCAAAGAGCTGAAGCCATTAAGTCCAGCTCTCATCACCACCAGCTGGCAGGTGGCCGATGAGGGCCCCACCATAGAATTGGTCACATCCTAAGAAAGCGGGGCAGGGCTGGCCAGCACAGGGACTCATGGTTCAAGGGCCCGACCCAGCCCTCTGTGGAATAATCTGCCTTGTGGAATGTTTGCACAATGGGATGGGAAAAGGAAAAAGATAGAAGCCCAGGAAAATCTGCAGAAAAAGAAAATCCTCTTTGGTCACATCCCACTCAAATCAAGGCTGAGATATTTCCTGTTTTTAAGTTAGAGCTATCAGAAGTTTCCCATCAGAACACACCACAGACTGACTTATAACATATGTGTTTGCCTTAGTGGTACTCGTCTTTTAGATAGAAAAATGTTGGTGACAGTAACTTTTCAACGGGACTCTCTACTCTGACAACGCCTACTGAGAAGTAATACTTCCACAGGAGTGCGAGGGGAAGTCATGTAGGCACATGTTGAAACCTAACATGCTACAACCAAGTCCAGGAGAAACGCAGGAGAGGACACACACAAAAAGTGTTGAAAAGGGTGAGAGGTTTTAATACTGGCCATCACAACGACAGAAAAACAAGAGTTCCTTTTCAGGAACATACCCAATCAGGACATACCCATGTATTATGCCTTAGAACTTTATCCAGAAAGTGGAATGGATGGTGGCCTAATGAAGCCTGCATACTTTTAATTCAATAGACATTTATGTAAATACCTGCTGTGTCCAAGTGTGTGCATGGGAACACATGTGAGTGCATGCACACACACAAGAGGGCATCAGGCAGGGGGAGGGAGAGAGAAAGAGCGAGAGGAACACAGAGGGTTGCCAAGAAAGAGGAAACTGTGGCTGGCATGTACCCAACCCCAAGAACTAATCCCAAGGACAGAAATGGAGAGCAGACCTACACATAGGTGGCTCATTACCCAAGGAATGAGGAATCTTTCAACATGCTTTCAACTCTGCCTCCTCCCACCTTGTTGCCAGGCGATACATTGTGTAGAATTGGAGAGTGCAGTATGGGATGAGGCACCTTGCCATACATTCACTAGGGAATTAAAGTCAACTACTCCTTGGTAGAGTCTGCTTCATGGAGAAAGCAGGGCCCAGAAAGTAGGTCTAGCTCAGTGCGGGGGCTGACCGGCAGACCCTGAGCGACGGATGAATAGATTACTCTGACACATGTTTCTGTGAAAGAGAGGCTAAGGGGCTGTTTTGCTTTAGGAGCAAAAAGCCTCGTTCACCTGCCTCCTTAGGCTTTTATTGTCACAAGAGCTTGAACTAAAATTAACCTCTAGATACAATTAGCAGGGTAAGCATCCTTGAGAAAGCACGTGCATCTGTAGTGTCTTTCAAAGGAGGACATTTTGACGTCTAGATGTAAAAGTAAAACACGGGGGGTGGGGGTGGGGGGTTGGGGGGGGTTGGGGGGCGGGGTCAGACTTGTTTGGAAAAGTCAAGGCAGGGGCTGCTGCCTTCAGCAAGGTCGCCCAGAGGCCTCTGACCTTGCAGACTTTCTAACCAAGTGCCCTGCTTCCCCATAGCTCAGCCCTTCCACATTCTGGCAGTTAACCTGGGCCTGGCCTTACAGACTCTGGAGAATCTAAGCCTCCCTGTCAAGGTCAAGTCTGTTACCTCCATCGCTGCCGGTCCTGGAGTCCGAGGCCAGGCTGTCCGTGGAGCCTGTGGTGAAGCTGACGTGGACGCTCCTGAAGGATGGGCTGAGGCTCTCTGCGGAGCCCTGGCTCACTTTTTCCAAGTCAGAGCTGCTCTTGTTCATTTTTAAAAGGTGCCTGAAGATTTTGGAAGAAACAATGAAAGTGATTAATTTAGTTTCAAGTAAAAAACCAGGTCGATTGACCATGAACGCACTATGCTCTCTCTTGAAATCTGAGCTATGCCAGAAAGTTTTGAAAAAATGATTTTGGGAAGAGAGAACAGGGGCTCTTTTGAAACCGTATGCACATACATGGCAGGAGATTTCTTGGGTGTGGTTAGGAGAGGTGAGTCTATTAAATTTAGACAAATGCCAAAACCATGATTTGGAAGCAACTGCCTTCATATTCTGGCCTTGTTTTCTAACACATGTATGTCATCTATTATATCCTGTGCAACAACTCTACAAAGAAAAATAGAATATTATCATACAAGCCAAGGTATAGAGATATGCAGAGACTGGGTAGCTTTTGCAAGATCACAAAACAAGTGAATTGCAAATCAAGACTAAAAACACAGGATTTCTTTTTTGCCTGGTACTCTCTTGACATAGCTTCAAAGAGTCTAGGTTGTTCCTTGGAATTAAGAGAAACTTCATTTAAATTTTAACCAGACTTCTAGTGCAATGCCTAGACCCGTGGTCGGCAAACTGCGGCTTGCGAGCCACATGAGGCTCTTTAGCCCCTTGAGTGTGGCTCTTCCTAAGCCTTAGGAGTACCCTAATTAAGTTAATAACAATGTACCTACCTATGTAGTTTAAGTTTAAAAAATTTGGCTCTCAAAAGAAATTTCAATCGTTGTACTGTTGATATTTGGCTCTGTTGACTAATGAGTTTGCCGACCACTGGCCTAGATAGAACCATGTTAACATAACCCTTATTCCAGAATTAAGGAATAAATCTTCCCTTAGGCTTCCTATGAAATCTTTTTGCTGCATTTCTAAGACAACATTACCAACATATCAGGGACAGGAATACCAAGTTCAAGAACAAAGGACTTCACCTTGGAGAAAACAGTTCCATTATTAGGTAGGGTGTTTAGTTTATTGATTCCTCCTTCCCTCTTTCCAAGGGCTACATGAATATTCACTCTGACCTGACATTTTCACCACAGAGTGAGACAGAGTACAATCAATCCAGGTCCTTCCCTGCGGGTGGTAACCCAGATTTGTCTGAACTGATATTTCCTGATGACATTCTTGCTCCCCCGACAGCAGATCTATATCTCAATATCTGCTGTAGGAAATATACAATGCAGGATTGATTTGGCATCAGAACTGCCTTGTTTAATGCATGTGACCTTACAGTCAAGAATGTATTGATTGTTCTTTGGCTCAGCATGGCCAGGCCCTGTGTTGCTCTTCACAGTCACTGGAATCCTTTGTTCATTAACAGAAAAGTTTAGAGAAAGTCTGTTTGCTACCATGAAAAGTGCTTTCTAGAAACATCTCTCTCTCCATCTTCAACCCTGAGAACCACCATGAAACATATTTTTAAAGATGTTAAATAGAAGTGTGACATTGATGGCAATATTATGATTAATAGTATTTTTATATTTCAACTAGTAGCCCTGCACACGAATACGTGTGCTACTAGCTCACTGCTGCCCTCCTGTAGCTCTCTGCCCGCTGCCCCGCCCTCCTATAACTGCCCCCTGCCCCCTCTTTCCTCCCTCACAGCTTGCTGCCCTACCCCCTCCTGTAGCTCTCTGCCACCTGCTTGAAGCTTGCTGCCCCACCCTCCTACTGATCCGTGATCCGGTCATTATGCTGTCAGTCGTTACGTAACGACCATTTGCATGTTACATCTTTATTATATAGGATGGCACTGTAGGAATCTTCGAAATATCAAATCCTTAGGAAGGGCTATGGTAAAATACAGTCATAGGGGTTTCATACAATATTTTTATCCTCATCAGATCCATCATAATGGCTTCTCAGATGAAGCCAAAATAAGAAGGTGTGAATAGCAACAACTCCCTGGCATAGGAGAGAAGCCAGCTCTATGGCAGCCCAACTACTCCGCCTCCTCCAGAGTGGTCTCTGTTGTCTCTTGGGTCTTCAGGCCCAGAAAATTGCCAAGAGAGAAATTCCAGCACCATAGCTGCTGAGCTGACATGGCCCCCATTCCACAAACTTAAGGAAAACACTCAACGACATGTATATAAATAGATAAAACTAAAAAACACACATACATACACAATTATTTAAAGTAATAGCAATCATTGAAAGAAAAGAGGGAACTCAATGAGGGAACTCCACAGGGTGGAACCCGTGTCTGCATTTGTAATAAGCTCCCGGGGGAGGCACTACACAATATGCTTCAACACCAAGTGCATGCTTGCTGGGAGTGTTGGTCAATATTCTTTACCAGGTTAAGGAAGTGTTTCTATCCAGGTTTTCAAAGGTTTCATATTCTTAAGTCATTTATAGTTATTGAACTTGATCAAATCATTGTTCTACATCTACGCAAAAATCATTGTTTCCCCCCTTTATTCTGTTCATGTGATGAGTCACATTAATAACTCGCACACTTTGCATACACTTAATTTACTACACATGGCTGGGTTCAGTTTGACTAATATTTAACTGAAGATTTTTACGTTTACATTCAAATGTGAGTTTAGCCCACACTTTTTCTTTCTTAACCGACTCTTCTTGTCTAGTTTTGGTATAAAGGTTAAATCAGAGTTATAAAATGAATTGGGTAACTTTTTCTCTTTTCAATGATATTATGTAGTTTATATAAAATAGGAATTATGTATTTCTTGAAAGAATGCTGTTAACTCCAATGTCCATCATAAAGAAATGGTTATGTTGTGGTATAATCTTATAATGGAATCTTTTATAGCATTAAAAAATAAATGTACTCAATTTTAATGTACCAATATGAAAACTATTCTTAAAATGAGTAACCAAGAAGCTTTCAAAAGACTCAAGTAAAGTATACAAGTGGTATTAAGTAGATATACCATTTATATACATTTTTAAAACGTTATATATTTTTCCATGTCACATAAATGCAATAAAGTGGAAATAATACTCATAAACTTCAAGTTAGTGATTACTCTGGGTACCAAGGAGAAAATGAAATGGAAATTAGGTAAGGGGGGATTTTTCTACCGTACCTGTAATATTTTATCTTAAAAATCTAATATAATGGCAAAATGTTAATACTTGAAAAATCTTAGGGAGATACATGAAGTTCTGTTAAATGATTTTTTGAACTTTATTGTATGCTTGAAATATTGGATAAACTGAAAATGAACACTTCTAGAAGCAACAAAAATCACTGGGGCCCGAATGAGCCCAGGGATGGCCACTCTGTTGACCTGCTGGTGAGCCTCCGAAGGAACACGGGGCTGACCAGTGGGATTTCCATGAGGCTCCCCACTCCCCAGCGGGACAGGCAAGCTCAGTGAGGGCTGGCCCATCACAGAACAGCCTCGTGGGTGAAAAAGGTTATTTCTCAGTCCTGATAACTCTTCTGAGACTCTGGGGGTTAGTTCTTCTGCATTGAGTCTCTATGAGGGAAAAGTCAGTTTTGAAGACTCACCAAGTGAATGCAGACAAAATCAGAGTATTCCTATGATTGCAGGATGAATTCTCCGCAGACTGTGTGTGTGTGTGTGTGTGTGTGTGTGTGTGTGTGTGCATGTGTAGGGAAGTGGGGAGCCTCCTGGAGCAGACTTTGGTAAATCTCAGTATCTAAGCCACAATTTCATGTTGTCATGGCTTCTGGGGACATTACTGCGGTTTCTCTATTAGAAGAGGCACAAGAAGCCCAGATTCCCACCAGGTAACGAAAACCCAATAGGCCTTTGGAATGCTCAGGGGTAAATGGGGAGGGAAAGGGGTGGCCCTTTTTCTTAATAGCAAAATCTTGGGAGTGATCACTCTTGTGTGTGAGATGCATCAGAAATCTTCCTCCCTGGAAACCTGTGTCATCTGCACTCTTAAGAGAATTTAATCAGAGAATGAACAAAACCAATCAGATTTAAAAATGAAAGGAGAAGCTTGCCACCCCACTCGAGACTGACATCAGGTTGTTCTGTGTCTTCAATCTGTGCGTGCAATAGATTTTTTTTAAAAAAAACAAAAACCCAGAAAGGGCTTAATATTCCAAAGCCGACTCTTCTGGGTCCCAATAGATTCTTCTGTCAGACGTAAGGCCAAAAGGCAGTCTGAATACACACAAAATACACACACAAGGCTATACTTCAGTTTCTGAAGGGCACTTTTCCCTTGTTAATAGCTTGTTTTTCAAAAAACTGGCGCAAACCATCTATAAGATGAAATCTGATGTCATGCCATTTAAGGAAGTGGTTTCAATGGGCTGCAACCACACGCTGCAGTCTTTCCTCTCTGGGTGGTGAGTAACGCTCTTATCGGGGCAGCGGGAATACAGCCCCGCACAGATGTCTTTGCTCGCGCAGTGATAAATTACTCGTTCTTGCTCAGACTTCCTTTCCTGCCTCCCCCTGTCGATTAGCCACCGTCACGGGCGAGGAGGGTGACATGCCCGGCCGGTGGCACGGCGTCCTTAGAGACTCCGAGCCCTGCAGCTGCTGCCCAGTGTTTTCAGAATGGCTTTTCCCCCCATTGTCCTCAGAGAAAGGAGCCTGGCCAGTGTTCTCCACGCGGTATTGGGAGAAAGCTAGAAAAAAAGATCCAGGCGGAAGAGCCATCTGCCAGACTTCCTCATTTGTAGGAACCAGGCTCTTCTAAAAATACCCCGAAATTCTTAATGGAGGCCGGCCGGTGTGTGGCAGGGGCTGTGCGGCAGGCTTCCCCCGGCTGCTAGAACCCTCACTCAGGAGTGCGATTTCAAGTGTGACCGGGGCAAGTTTTCATTGTCACTGCCCTCGCCTGGGGTTAGTCCGCAGACCTTGGGGTTGAGCGCTTTTTGCCTCTGGAGCAAAATATATGAAAATCGCAGTAATGCCAGCGAGCAGTTTTAGACGAGCTCTTTAGACCCAGGACGCAGGCACAAGGCACCACGTCTTTGGGCTGGTCAAGTTCACTGCTAAGTTTAGTGAGGACTCGCAGGAGGACTCTGAGGTGGCTCTGAAGGCGTAAACGGGTTAGAAAATTCTATATACACTGAAAACATTACCCAGAAGAGAACAGGATGGGTTCAGAGGCAAATCAATCAGGTCACGCCTAAATCAAAGAACGAGAGCTTCTTACCATCCTAGACTCCAGCCCGAGGCGCCGTCCTCACCAGCGTGGCCTCCCGGAGCCCATGACAGGCCGGGCCAGTGACTGCAGGGTCCCGTGGAGCAGCCCTGAGGACGAAGGGCCAGCTGCAGAGGCAGCCCGAGTGCCTTGTCAGCCTGCTCTGAATCACACTCAGTTCCTCTCTGACTTTTCTACAAAATGCACTTCCTGCAAAATCACAGGAAGGTGGGGAAGGCTCTGCCGCTGTGACCTGCTGCATCCAGCCTCCAATGGTCGGACTGGGCTCCATCGGAAGGAGGGATTCAAATACCCTCAACAACGCAGTGAGTTTTCCCCCCGTTTAATCTCGACTATTTAGCCACATCCTAAAGTCAAAATCCTTAACCGACTCACGCTGAAGCACCAGGTCTGCTTGGTGAATAAGAGTGCCCTGTTTCAGACTTACGCCTGTGTCACCTGCAGCGTGTCCCCGTCCTGTCTATCCTGAACACCATTCCAGGTTTTTCAACAAATAAACACTGACTACTGTGTGCCCAGCACCGTGTTCAGTGTTGGGGATACACCAGTGGGTGGAGCAGACACCATCCCTTCTAATTTGTCAAGCTCCTTGAAAAATGTACACGGAGGGTTCAACCACATCTTCAGAAAATATTTGCAGCTTTGGGTAGAACATCCTGACTCCAAATCTGTCCAAAACACTGCTCTCTCGATGCTGGCCGACTCTGAAGAGTCCCACCCAGAGCTCCTGTGGGGATTCTCAACCTCAGCCACCACACTGGATCAACCCAGGTCCTCCCTGGCGACAAATCACACTTCCTTTGACAATCTCGCTTTCAAATATCCCTGCCCCCATTGTTTATCCATTAGAACACACGCCTGGATTTCTTGTTTGGAAAACAAATTATCACCCTTTTGGTTAATATACTACTACCACTTGCCCTCGAAAATCCTTTGCTCCAATTGGGCCAGGCTCTCATTGTCCCTAAAGCTCCCCGTGTTCCGATCCTTTCCCCACGCTGACTCAGGAAACCATTCTCTCTCCCCTTCAAGGCATTTCCATCCTCAAGACTCAGGCTCAGTATCACTTACCTACAAATCCCTCTTGTCTGTCCCCTCTGGAACTCACATTGCACTGCACCTGACTCACACCACTGAGCATTCAGTTAGAATCCTGGTGAGATTATTCTAATTGTCTCATGTGAAATAGGTTTGTTGTTACTACCCCCAAATTATAAACTGTTTCAGGAGCTGCGTCATAGCCAGGACATGCTGGAACGCAGAGTCATTATCAAACGCTTCTTGCTTAAGTTTATCTGCCTCTGTTTCAATAACTCGGTGGCATCTCAGAGGATCAATGTTTCCTTTAAGAAAAAAAATTATACTTGCCCAGCAAAACTTGCAAAAGGCAGGAACACTGAGCAAACAATAACCCCCAGGAAGGCTGGATGCAATAGCGGGATCCTTCTTCTATCTACAAAATACACCAATATCCTGAACTGGCACAGAGCTTGTCGTTTTTTATTGTTGTTGTTGTTTTCTGGGACATGAATGAGAAAAGCGGATAACTACACTGGACAGGTTTTCATTGCTTCTACCTTTGGTGTTCTTAGGTGACAATGCTAAGGGAATTATTTAGCAAGTGTCTAAGTACCACCTGAAAGGACTAAGAAGTTCAGTCTGCTTTGGGGGCATCTTTCCCCACCGCTCTATCAGCTTTATGAAGATAGGAAGTCAGTTTCACTGTTGGTCAAATGATGTCTCTGGGGCAGGCCTATTAATTTGCATTGCAGTTAATGCACTGGTGACTGCAGGGCTCTACAAGCTGAAAAGCCCTTTGGTTCAACCTGAAGATGAATATGCTTTGCATTCAGTGGAAACCACTTAAAAACAGAACTAAAGCCAAACTTATTTTTAAAGATAGAAAAGACACACACATTTCGATTAGTAGCAGTTGGTTTTGGTCAAGGATAAAAATGCTAGAATTGGTCAAATGGAAATGTGTAGGCATTTGCCTGGCTACATACAGATCTACTTTGGCATTGAGAGATACCAATATTTTTAAAAGATGGCCTTTCTGGTCTCAGAAAATCAGAGTTGTTTATTTGTGGCCCCCGTTTGCATGGTTACGTATTTTCCTAAAGCAGCTCTCTGGGCTGCCTGGGGCAGGAGAGGGGACAGCAAATGTTTGGAGTTATCCAGGATGGAGAGGTTTCAGCTAAGGCTGAGCACAGGGAGAGGCAGCTGCTGGGAGCAGGTAAGAGGGCAGAAAACCCAGCAGCTCGACCCCATCACCCAATTCATACACTGTCATCTCTAATACAATCGCTTAACAATCATGTCCTCAACTTCTGGCCTGGAAAGTCAAGGAGGAAGCTCTTACATCTGTTCACACAAGGGGCAGATGGGATGAGAACATGAAAAGAAAGAGATGAGTAACAAATGGAGGTACAGACAGAGCAGCTGCGATCCGGAGGGGCACCCCCCACCAGCTGCCCAGCCCACAGGCCGGTTCTGTGTGGGAGGACCCTCAGGAGCCTTTGGGAAGAACAGCCAGATCATCTATCTTGGTGGAACCCATCCACCAAGATGATTCGGGCCTGATCAAAATCCTTGTGTTTCTAGACTACTGGTTTTGGCAACTGCACTTTTAGAATTATCTCTCTCCTCTTCTTAACAGTTAAGCAGATGAATAACATCCCAGGTAGATTGCAGAGTCACCCAGGAAGCCCATGGATGTGGTGGTTAAGAGTGTGAGCACTGGGGCGCTGATGCCGGGGTTTGGGTCCTGGCTCCACTGCTTTTATGGGCTGTGTGCCTTGGAAAGGCTCTTAATCTCTCTGTGCTTTTAGCTTCCCATCTATAAAATGGGGATAACAATACTTATGGGGCAGATAGGAAGGTTCACTGGGTTCATTGAGTTCATCTTTAATGAGTGCTACAAACAGCACTGGGTATATAGAAGGTGTTAAGTTATGTACAAAGATGAATGTGGATGGATGGACAGATGGACAGATGGATGGATGGGTGGACAGACGGTCAGATGGATAAAGAAAGAGAGGGGAACAGAAACAGAGACGCCAAAAGGCAGAGACACAGAGAGGACTTCAGCAGCCTCCAGTAAATCCATAATTCCTTGTGTTACCTGCACGGATGGGCTAGAGATTTCACTCTTTCCTGGTACCTCCACTTTTATTATGTCTTTGAGGAGACTCAAAGAAGAAAGTTAATCAAGGTGATGCTTTTGATCGCATGCATTATTCTAAAATAACAAAGAAGATATGAGTTGACCATCAACCAGACCTCACTTTGAATCTACATATTCAAGAGCTTGATAATTTCTAGTGTGATCCCAGGTTCAGCGGCTGACATACTCCTCAAATGACCAGGTTGCTTAGCTCCGTTATACAAAAATTTAGAAACAGAATAACCCCTTTTTATTATATAACTTGCCTCCCCCTACTGCAAAAGAACCTCCCATGACGTTTTTCCCCTTCACACTCCTCCCCATCCTCTCCGCCAACACACAGAAGGCTCTGGTGATCGACTAAACCAAAACGTTAGCAAGTTGTTATTCACCAACTTGGGACTTGCTGCTGTTCTAGTCCTGACCTATTCCTGTTGGAACCCATCCACCAAGATGATCTGTGCCTGACCAAAATCCTTTTGTTTCTAGACTATTGGTTTTGGCAACTGCACTTTCAGAATTATCTCTCTCCTCTTCTTGACTCAGCAAATGCTTCAAGTGTACTTTGTTGACCCAGACCTTGACCCCAACTATTTGGCTTAAGAAATACTTATATTAGACTTCATTACTACCCTCCTGGCTTGGGAGATTCAAGCTACTTGTAACAAAGCTACTTCTCTACTCCCACTCTGGTCCAGCCTCTTGCCCAATAAGGGTGGGGCTCCCTTCACACTCAGGAAAGTTCTTCAGCACTCTTTCACCTACTCCTAAACAGCTCCATCTCCCTCTCCCCAACCTTGGCTGAAACCTCCCCACCCAAATCCCCACACCACCAACCAGACCTCACTTAAGAAGGTTCTTGGACACCAGCTGTGAGTCTTATCATTCAACTCAATTCCGCATTATCTCTGTGGAGATAGCATTAGACCCCACAGGTTAAGAGCTTCACCCCACAAGACTGCCCTCCATCGCAGATACCAAACTCAAGTCCAAGTTGTCACTGGTGCTTCTGACTGACCGGCTATAGAACTAAGGTTCCAAAATCCCCTCCTTGAGTTCGATTAATATGCTAGAGGAGCTCTCAGAACTCAGAGAAAAAAAATACCTAAAAGGACATAATTTAAGAACAGCAGACGGAAGAGATGAATCGGGCAAGGTATGGGAACAGGGTACGGAACTGCCATGCCCTCTCCGAGGGTGCCACTCTCCCCACATTGCCATGTGTTCACCAACCTGGAAACTCTCCAAACCATGTCTTTTTGGGTCTTCTTGGAGGCTTTATCACATAGACAAAGTGATTAAATCATCGACCATTGGCAACGGAGTCAACCTCCCATCCTTCCACCCTCCAGGAAGGTTGTGGGATGGGCTGAAAGTTCCAAGCCCCTCATCACAATGGCTGCTTCGCAGGAAACCAGTTCTATTTGTAGGTGGGTTCCAAAAATCACCTCATTAACATAATAAAAGACGCCTTTATGGCTCCTGGGGAATTCAGCACTTAGGAAATTACAAGGGTTTTAGGAGTTCTGTGATAGAACTGGGGAGGAAGACCAAATATGTATTTCTTATTATAAATCAAATGTCACACTGGGTCAATCCAAACATCTTCCACCTCTACTTTGACCAGGCAGTCCAGTTCTTCTCTAAGAAAGTACGCAACCACGCAGACTGGGGCCACAATGAATTCAGGTTTCCCGTCTTCAGGTAGCTCCTGGGGCTCCCCGGCAAGCCTTGCACTTGCCTTCCCATTTTCCAAGGTAGCTACTCCAAACATTCATCACTTTTCTTGATATTCTTACTTCTTGCCTCGCTCAAGTAAATCCTCTATCTCTCCATGATCCACAGTATCTCTTCATGTTTATAGTTACTTTACGTGCAGAGGTGAGATAACCATATGCCTCAATTAATTATACACTTTCAAGTTAACCTGCATTATTTTAATTTTTCTCTTCATCTCCATCTCTAATTCTTTCCCAATTTCCCACTCTCAGGTACTCATACTATATTTCCTTGGATATATACACTTGGATTTCTCCTTTAAAAATTAGTATATGCTCAAAGTCACTAATCATCCAAGAGATGCCAATCAAAATGACAATGAGGTCTATAAAAGAAATAAGACTTTAAATAATGAATAATAGGTGTAATGATAGCTGTCATTTACTAAAATACTGGGTCCAAAAAATTCATGAACTAGTCATAATCACTCATTAAAATTCATGACACAGTCATAATTACCCATTAAGAGGAAACAACATTTTGGCATGATAGTCAAAGCTGTAATCAAAGAGGATGACCACCTTCTGCCAAACACTTTGCTTAGAGCCACCTGGCTGGACAGACCACAGGTCCTCCCCCAGATATGGAGCTCCGAAATTAGTACAGGGAGCAGGTACTGAACGCCGATGATTTTGCATTATAGGTGGTAAGTTTAAGACTCTAGAGCTGGACTGGCAAATAGCCAGCATACGCATCTGCACTCCACTCTCGCTTAACCTGAAGACTGCAGATGGCTTACAGCAAGCTTTCTTGCAGGGTGGACACTTGGCCACACCCACTGACTAGAATTGGTTCTGGAGGATGCAACCTAACTACCCTCATGGTTCAAAAACGTGCAGTCACAGAATCTTCCTTCTCATCTGCACCTATTAAGAACTAGAGGCTTGGTGCACAGATTTGTGCACCGGTGGGGTCCCTTGGCCTGGCCTGTGGGGATCAGGCCAAAACTGGCTCTCTGATATCCCCCAAGGAGTCCTGGATTGCGAGAGGGCACAGGCAGGCCCAGGGACCCCACCGGTGCACTATTGGGGCTGGGGAGGGATTGCGGGAGGACTCCAGGGTGTGTCAGGCCCATCTCACCTAGTCCTGATTAGCCAGACCCCAGCAGCAAGCTAATCTACCGGTCAGAGCATCTGCCCCCTGGTGGTCAGTGCACGTCATAGCGACTGGTGAAACAGTCGCACAAACGGTCGGACACTTAGCATATTAGGCTTTTATTATATAGGATTATTTAAGCGACAACCCACTATATAAGTAATATATCTTCAAAGTTACATTACTTACTAATATGTCAATTTAGCTAAACTATTCTTGAATTTATCCAATGTCATCGTATTTTTATTTATTTGACTGTTGAAAGGAGCTTCTGAAGAGCAGGAGCCATTCTGCAGGGCTTTCTACAGCTCAGGGCCACACAGCGGTAACACCGCTAATGATCTGCTAGGTTTCTGACTTCAGCTTTTATAGCACATGCATTAGTGGGCATGAAATGGCTAAAAAAACCCAAACTGCTGGGAAGTCAGGGAGGTCACTTGATAGTGATAGATACTAAAATTAACTGGAGAGTACAACATCTGAGTAAAAAGGGAAGGATTTTTTTTAAAGTTGTCTTTGATCCAGAAGTTCCCCTTCTCCCCCAACGAAGAAGGGTTGTTTATGTAAGTCAGCCT
The DNA here is from genome assembly GCF_963259705.1 of Myotis daubentonii. Taxonomy (NCBI): domain Eukaryota; kingdom Metazoa; phylum Chordata; class Mammalia; order Chiroptera; family Vespertilionidae; genus Myotis; species Myotis daubentonii. Next base: position 206,873,170 of record NC_081841.1, on the reverse strand, counting down.
GTTAGAGAAGCACAGAGCATGAGCTGCCCAGGGCACGAGACAGAAGCCATCTGAAGCAGGGAACTGTTCAGAGTTGTATGGAAACAGCAGGAACACCCTTAATGCCCAACATGTTCAGGGATCTGCCCAAAAGTCAATAAAAGAATAATGAGCAATTTCAGCATAGAGAATGATGACGGATCTTAAACTCTGAGAGTCACCAGCTGTAGAAAGGGCTGCTGAATATTCTTTGCAGTTGATTTGTCAACCCTGATAGAAGGAAATGAAAATCCTCTCATGAGCAACAAATTATTTGCAACACAAATAGAGCAAATTTCTCACCGATTGGTGAGTTCCACACCCAGAAAGTGGGCTGGCCAGTCCAGGAACAAAGTCCCTCTGATCACTTGAGGACAAAAGGGGCTTGATCATATGGCCCAGGTGTGTGTTCTCCAACCTGCCTCAGAAAACACGGAAAATCTGTTTTCAGAGAAGCAAAACCACACCCTAGAATTCCTTGCAACTCACTGGTGGGGGAAAAGAAAAGTCCTTAGGTGATTACTCCCTGAAAGGAACATTCTGTGGCAAGAAAGGGCTGGCTCCACACACCTGCTCAGCTTAAAAAAATAATAAGAAAGAGAGAAAGAGGGAGAGTGAGCCAAGTAAGAGCCTAGTAGCAAAAGTGAAATGTACAATCACTGGAGAGTAATTAATCCTTGAAAGGATGCATTGTGCCCACATGGCTTTTACCCACCTTGAAGCATTAATAATGATTAACCTCAGCTTCTTTCACTGAAGGTGACAGTGTTCTATTGGGCAAGGCTAGCAACAGAATTATAATGGGGTGTCCAGTGAAAACTCTGAAGTTCACGCTGACCTCTTTTTTCTAATTCAACAACTCTTCCTTGAATACCTACTATATCCCAGGCACAGTGCTAAGGTATCCTGTTGGAGAGTTAAAAAAAAAAAAAGTATGAAACATGGTCCCTGTACACCAAGGAGTTTACAAATGCTTGAGGAGATACAAACATGGATCCAATTTCATACAATGCAAGACACGCTGTGTTAACCACGAAACCAGGCATGAACACAGCAGCCCTGGGGCAATCAGGAGACCTGGGTTTCAGAAAGAAACTTTGATATAGTGTTGAAAGTTACTGTTCCTTTCATCGACATTTCTTGATATGCAAAGCATAAGGTTAGGTACTTTTGGAGAAACTGAAATAAACAGGGAGTGGTCTCTGTCTACCACTACCTACTTAACAAATATTTCTTGAGCATCTATTTTGTGCCAGGCACCAAACAGGATATTATGGAATTACAGATGGCTAAGCATGCTCTTTATCTTTAAGGAGCATCAGGCATTTTTTTTCTTGAATAAATGGTTATCTATATGCCTGTGCTAAGCTTGATCTTGATCTTGGATCAGGTCAAAAGACAGTTAAAGGAAGGACTGCTCCCAGGCAGCAAGCTGAGCTTACCTCTGCATTACTGAACAGAACAGAGAATGTGGTGAGAATTCAGATGCTATTCTAACAATCTCATCAAAGGGAATCAAAGCAGAGGTGAGCCTTTGGTGGTCATATGACACATCTGCTCATTTAATCACATCAACTCAGCCCTCAGGGACCTTAAGGGGAAGGCACTGGCTTTTCAGGACCTTGTACAAAGTGTAACAGAAAGTGGGCAATTAGTAGATATTGATGAATTAAAGAATCTTTAATCCCTAGCCTTAGCCATGGATGCATGCTCAAAAAATGGGGAGAATGTCATACATATTTTAATATACTACTTTTTAACTCAGTGTTTTTTTATTTTTAATTACAGAATAGAAAGACAGGAATCAATTTTGACTCTCAGTGCTATGACATCATTAGATGGCCAATGTTTTTAGGGTCTACCCACAAGCTCATGGGAAGAGGCCAACTATTAGTTTGCCCCTGGTATGGAACAGAACATAAAGTGGCATTGTCGATACTCGTGCTTTGTTCTGTTCGTTAAACTCCATGTGTGGTGGTGGGCGTGGGGGGTGGGGTGAGGAAGGGAGATTGCCCCCCTGAAGTGCGCTCAGTATTCACTGTGCCCTGGAACAACTCAACCTCCTCCGGCTCATTTCAGTTTTGTAAAAAAGGCTAAACATACTCAGAGAAGGTTCTCTAAGGCAGCGGTTCTCAACCTGTGGGTTGCGACCCCTTTGGGGGTCGAATGACCCTTTCACAGGGGTCGCCTAAGACCATCAGAAAACACATACATATTGTTTTGTGATTAATCACTATGCTTTAATTATGTTCAATTTGTAACAATGAAATTGGGGGTCACCACAACATGAGGAGCTGTATGAAAGGGTCGCGGCATTAGGAAGGTTGAGAACCACTGCTCTAAGGGCATACCGTGCTTTCTAATACAAACTGTGCTTTTCAAAATGCCACATGGGAATCCCATTTCGCACCAAGGCTCTGGGATTTCCTCGGAAACTGCTGCCATTGCCTGGCAATCCGCTACTGTAGGCAGTGCCACGAGAGTCGAGGAGCATGCAGAGGTCTGATCAGATTGGACACGGGGTCTGGAGGCAACTACCCACCTCACTCCCTCACTCTGCGCCCACCCTCGGGGCTCATGCTGAGAGAGCTGCTCCTCAGAGACCACACAAGGAAGTCGTCCCATTTCTCTGGTTAGCACAGTGGCCACTCCCGTGGCCAGAGAACAGCTGCATCTATGACTCTGTCACCACCTGCCTGCTGAGGAGCATCGTGGGAGAGAGGGAGGGAGGGAGGGAGGGAACTTAAGAGTGACCAAAAGCCCAAGGACAGACAGTCTCTGCTCCCAGAATCCCCCCCAGCGGCGGAGAATGTGGTTAAGCGGTGGGTGAAACGTACAATCAGCAGGAGTGACAACTGCAAAACAAGGTCGTCACCCCTCATTTTCTTGGGGAGACTTTTCTTTCTTTTGATCAGTCTCACAGGGGCCAGACTGGTTGGCAGCGACAACCCCATAAACTTGTCTTATTTCTCATTCACCTGTCATCCTCTAATTCCACCTCTGAGCCCAGGCCACCTTCCTAATGGGGGTTTCTTTGTGAGATGTTTGCGCTCATCAGATGCTTCCCCCGCAACTGACCTTGTCACTCAAAAGCCGCACGTCATTTCAAAACAGGTTTGCAGCTCAGAAGAAACAAAGGGCAGAAGTAAATTTGATTCTTGTGCATTTTAATGATCTCCCCAGGCACTTCGGCTCTCATTAAATTGCCTTCAGTCTTTGAATGTGACATTTAAACGAAGCAGCCCACACTTCTTTCCTACAGGTTCTGGTTTTCTAACCAGCAGTACTTGTCACTCCTGACCTTCTAACCCCGCTCCACATTGGAGTAGGGGTGGTCCTGAGGGGTTCGCGGGGTCTGTCAATCTAAGTAGGTAAGTCTGCAGAAGGTTGCCTTGGCGGCAGCAGGTGCGGAAGGATCCAGACTCTGCCTTTCCTGCCCCGGAGGAGGGCTGGGCACACGCTGAAGCACCTTTAAAGTTAAAGCGCTGTCGAGGCATCGAATGAGCGTTGAGAGCCTTTGTCGTACGTGGCATTATCGCAAGGGGTTTCTCAGCAACCCTAGTGGGAGTTTCCAGAGGACAGGACCTCAGACAGACAGGTAAGTGACTGCCAAACAGTTAAACCAAGACCACAGGAAAGCCAGGTCATTCTCAACATCCATTCCTTTTCCTTCCAAGTCTGAGTCTTGTAAAACAGGACCACGGGCAAACCAAAAACCATTCTCTGTACTTTCCTAATGGCCCTAGAGAGCAGATGGACCCAAGGAAGTGTAAGTGACACTGCCCAGCACAAGGCAACCCCTTGCTCAGAACTATGTAACTATCTATTATTTGCCTGTGAAATCTTTGTTTCTTTGGTTGAATAGATAACTAAGTGTTATTTCACAGTAACCTGTGGTCCTATTTGACTAATAGGATCATTAGTTTTAAAACCTTTTGCTATTTTTAAATTTCCCCAAATCAAATTCCAAATGAAGTCTTTTTGACCTCAAACTAACTTGGGATTTTGTAAAAGGCTCCTAGAATATCTCAAAAGATTTTTCTCTCTTCTCATAAAATGGGAGATGTTACACGAATCAGGCTCATCTGATATGTTAAAATACATAGGAAGTATTGTCAAATCAGAAGTAATACTAAGCTTTCTTTATGTTGTATTAGTGTAAGTATGTTATAAGCATTCTAGAAGTTATCTGAAATTCCTAAAGTCTAGTATGTTCTGGTATAATGTTATAAAATGTTGCATGTTAAAGGAATGACCAAATTTCCTCATCAATTCTATTATAATAAAAACTCTCACCAGAGCTTCAATTTATAGTTACTGTTTTTACTCTGAAGGTTTATCAACATGTTCCTGCAAAGTGCTTTATCTTCAAGGAGATTCATGGAGGGGACCTTTGACAAATGCACAATCCGGATGACTCTGCGATCAGGTAGCAGAGTTGGATGGGAATTTCCAGAACTAATTAAGATAAAATTTAAAAAGCTGGATTAAAAAGGACAAGAATTAATGACATGGGACTGAATGAACTGAGGAGGATGACTATAATTTTTATCCAAATTCTGGACTAAAAGGGGAAGCACCGGACATTGATGTAGAACATTTCTTCCCAAGATGCCAGACCAAGACTTCCTACTTCAGCTAAACATGAAACCTTACTTCTTTTTTTAAAAAAATATATTTTTATTGATTTCAGAGAGGAAGAGAGAGGGAGAGAAAGAAAGAAACATCAATGATGAGAGAGAATCATTGATCAGCTGTCTCCTGCACACCCCACACTGGGGATTGAGCCCGAAACCCAAGCATGTGCCCTGACCGGAATCGAAACCTGACCTCCTGGTTCATAGGTCGACGCTCAACCACTTTCTTTTCTTTTTTTTTTTTTCTTTACTCTGTCATTGGCCAAAGTAAAAGATAATGCCATCACCTGTATGCCACACCCTTGGTAAGGTGGATAACCTCTGGAATTCAGAACACTATTTATTGCAGGCTAGGAGGAAACCTAACTAATTCCTGGTTTGAATGAGCAAACGCAACAATTCCTGCAAATGAATCCATTAATAATGCCACCTATGTGGAAGTGGATTGTGCCTGATAGGATTTACCCTAAAAAACTGTGAGCCCGAAGTTGTAACCTGTTATTACCAGCAAAAACAAAACAAAATAAAAAACCAAAAAGGATCAATGAAAATTTCTAGAACTAGTACAGAGTGGTAGCTGAGAGTGGCGCTGATGCCTTAAATTTTGATCACATCTCTCAGACGGAAAATTTGATCAAAAGGAAGGAATTGTTAAAAAGAAACAATAAACAATAGGCCCAAAATGGAGTCACTTTTGCTAAGCCCCACCAAGACTTAATACTTAATCTAACTGCAACTGTAGCCTCTCCCAAGAATAGAATTTTAACCCTATCAGTCTGGGATTTCTGGTCAACCCTAGTGGGTCATCTGCCGGATAAGACCCCCTGCCTTCCCATAAGGCAGTGGTTCTCAACCTTCCTAATGCCGCGACCCTTTAATACAGTTCCTCATGTTGTGGTGACCCCAACCATAAAATTATTTTCGTTGCTACTTCATAACTGTCATTTTGCTACTGTTATGAATCGTAATGTAAATATCTGATATGCAGGATGTATTTTCATTGTTACAAATTGAACATAATTAAAGCATAGTGATTAATCACAAAAACAATATGTAATTATATATGTGTTTTCCGATGGTCTTAGGCGACCCCTGTGAAAGGGTCATTCGACCCCCAAAGGGGTCGTGACCTACAGGTTGAGAACCACTACCTTAAGGGAAGGTGACCTTGCCTGAAATAATCCACTCCTTTAACTTCCTTTACTCACCCTGTTTCTGCCTATAAAAACCTTCCATTTTATACAGTTCCTTGGAGCACCTTTCTTTTTACTAGATGGGATGCTGCCCGATGCATGAATTGTTGAATCAAGCCTATAAGATCTTTAATTTTACTTGGTTAAATTTTTGTTCTTTAACACATTGCTATGGCGACTGGGGTTTCTTCCAGGCCTATGATTCTTAAATGAGAAAATTTTAGTTCCTTCAGGCTCGTTTCTATGGGGTGTGGGTGTCCCTGCTACAGTCAACAGCTTCTGCCTACATACTAACTAACCTTTGCATTGGATCCTGTTCATCTCATGTGAGCCTTTCAACAAATGGGGCGATAAAACTATTGTTTTTGTCATCCTGGTTTAGAGAAGAGTAACCTGGAGGCTCAGTCATGGCCAGTGGCTTGTTCAAGATCATTCAGGCCGAAGGTGAGACAGATGCACTATGAACTTGGTTGCTGACGCCAAAGCCCGTGCTTCTCACTCACCTGCCCAGGCCTGAGGCAGAGAGATACAATGCCCACGCTTCACTCCCATGCCCTGCTCACTTCTCATGCCTGCTGACGTGCCCTCTGTGTTTAGGAACACAGACTGGAGCCAGACTGCCAAGTACAGCTGTGTAATCTTGGCAGATGACTTTGGCTCTATCCCGTTCTGTCATCTGTAAATTGGGATGGTGATTCCTACCTCCTAGGGCTAGTCTGAGGGTCAAATGAGTTAATATGTCAAACTCCCAGACCATAGTAAACACCATATACATGGGAGCTCCTCTTAGCTGCTGAACCTCTCATTCATTTAGGGACTTAAAACTGTAACCAAGGAGAGTCAACCATCCCCCGAGGACCTGGAGGACGTCTACCTCGCATGGCAGGTGGCCGGCGCGATGCCAGAACAAAGCAGTGGTCGTGGAAAAGCGCCTCACCGCCTCGGATACCTTGACGTTCAAAGGCAAGTGTCACAGCTGCGTCTCTCTGTGGTCAAGTCCCTACTCCTGACGTCAACCCAGAGGCGCATGAGCTGACACAGAACCACTGGAAACAGCCTGGCTATATAAAGTCTGTTCAGAAAGACTATAATTAAAAAAACAAAAACAACAAACAGCAAGTTTCTCCTTTTCCTGATAGGAATCATTAATAGAAGGAAAAAGTTTCCCCCTAAAATTTAAATTCCGTGAGCAACTCAATACCTTTAAAAAGGCATTTAATATTTTGGGGCCTCTGAAAGGCACTTTAAAGTGGCAGGAGACCGCAGTGAAACAGTGGAGAAAGTTGTGAGTTTCAGCAAGCTAAAATGAAACTGCTTTTTTTTTCTTTAAAAACCCACATCTGAGGGCTGCGAACCATGCGCAGAGTGTCCTACTATTCTGCTTCTGGGCCCGAGGGAGGCCTCACCGGCACCGTGGTAACAGTTCCTGCCGCACACACTGGCACTGCCCCTTGGCTTCCCCAAACTCTGGAGTGGAGCCTCCTTCTTTCACGTGTTTCAGTAAATGGAGAATTTCAGAGTTTCCCTGAAGAAGCCTACAGAAGATGCTTCAGGGCGATAGGGAGAAAAAGAGTCCCCGAGTATAAAATTATGGGCACCAGGGGAGAGCGACAGCTTGGCAGCACTTCTTGGAAAAATGGATTCCGAACAGCCAATCCCAAGCAGGGCACTGCTTGTGGGCTTGTTTGTTGCGCACAAGCCTGAGCAACAGCGCTCAGAAATGGACCTAAGGCACGAGGCTGGGCAGCCGCTGGTCCCGAGTGCGGGACTCAGAGCCTGGGCTGAGGCCTCGAGCAGGTGGCAAAGGTTCGGAAGAGCCTTCTGTCCCGCCCGGCGGGTCACAGACACTGTACTCACCTGGACTTCGGAGGTGGCGGAGGAGGTGAGAAGGCCTCCATCCCATGTCTGTCCTTGGGGAACTCAAAGGCAAAAGAGGCCGATTTGCTCATCCCGGTCCCCGCTTTGTCGTTCGGCCCCGAGGCGCCGTCGGTGGGGCAGAGATGGTGCCAGGTAGAGGAGCTGGAGGGGTCCTTGGTGCCCTTCGGCATCGTCTCTCCTCCCCAGCTTTGACTCAGCAGGTTCTGCTCCACCTCCTCCTCTTCCTCTATCCGGCACTGACGGCTCCAGGCCCCAGTCTGGTACCGGGGCCGCCTCTGGTCCACGGCCGAGGAGGTGGTGACAGGTGGGGGACACTTGGCAGAGTCGTGGTTGGCGACACCGTTGGCCCAGCAGGAAGAAGCGGGGTCGGCAGGGCACCGGGACGAAGGCTGGGGCCCGGTGCTGCCACCCGAGCTCCCTTCGCTGAGGTCGGACAGTGGGGAGGGGGAGGGTGACACCGGGGACCCCCCGGGGCTCCCCTTGGACAGCTTGGGAGGAATGGCAGGCCTCCCCGTGGGGACGTTCTGGCTCGCAGCATGACGGTGGGCTTCCCTGGAGCCCTTCCCCTGCCCAGCTGACGCCTCCTGGTCGCCCGCTCCAGAGTCCTGGCCCACCGCCGGGCGTAGCCACTGCACGCCCACCGCAGAGTCCGGGCTGCTCAGGTAGATGGTCCGGTGGTCCTCCTTCGGGGAGGCCGCCATGATGGTGATGGTGGCCGCCACCTTGGGGCCCACTTCGGGGCCTTCCCTGTCCCGGCTCCCGCCAGAGGCTGTTTTCTGAGTCCAGGTGCTAACCATCCTGCCCTGGCCGTGGCCAGCTGCTGGCTGCTCCGCCTTGCCCTGTGGCCTAGAGGGCACCGGGACAGACTTCTTCCTCTTGGTGCTCTCGGCATAGATGGGTTCGGGCTGCACAGCCTCCCTGGGGTGGGTGGCGGGCTGGGGCTCCCCAGTCGGCCCAAGGCACCTGTTAGAGGCCACCCCGTGGCAGCCGGAGTCCTGCTGCTTTCCCGGCACAGGCTCCTTCACGAGGGAGCAGTAATCGCTCTCGAGATGGGGGGCGCAGGGGCTGCTGGCGCCGCTGCTGGCACTGCCGCAGGACAGGCCGTCCGAGGAGCTGGCCGCCTCCGAGGGAGGGGACAGCTTCCGGGGGCCCGGGTGGGGCGGCGTGTCTGCGGGGCCCTGGCCACAGCACTCCCTCGGGAAGCCGAGCACCTGCTTCACACCCTCAGCCGGCCCCCCACACGTTCCCGGCTCCCAGCACGTGGGGGAGCAGTCCCCTCCGCCAGGTCTGTGTCGGGGCCCCTCGCCCTGGGAGGTGTCCTTGGCAGCGGGGCTCCTGGGACAACAGTCCAGGATGGAGCAATATTCTCCCCCTTCGCTGTCCCCGGAGGGTGAGCACCTCTGATCGCTGTCGTCCTCAGAGGGCAGGGACTCCCGCGGGGGCTGTGCAGAGGGGTAGGTCCCACGGTCCTTGGCACAGCCAGGTGCCGTCCTGCTGCCCATGCCAGCGAGCTTCCGGTGGCGGCTCTCCTGGGCGGAGGTGAGCTCTGGATGTGGAAACGTGGGTTTTTCTTCTCGCCCAGCCTTCTCTTCGGGGAACCTCAGTGGGTGGAAGGCGGTGCTCCGCTCCCCCCGGGCCCCGGCGCTGTGCAGGCCGACCGTGGCATACACCGTCGGGCAGCGAGGGTGGCCATCTGCGGGGGCAGCCGGGACCGCAGGCTTCTGGACGCCTCGGAAGCTGCCCAGGCAAACCATCGGCGCGTCTTCCTGCTTCGGGAAGGGCAGCTTGCTGGGGGCCCATCTCCAGATGTCCTGCACAGCCCCAAGGCGAAAACCGACATTAGACCTCACCAGAGAGAAAGGGAGAGAGAAACCGCGAGAGGGACGTGCCATGACCTCGCAGGGCAGAGGCCGGGCAGCGCGCCTACCTCCCAATCTGCCCGCAGCCCCCCATCGTTGCTGGGGCCCCTGGTCGCCTGCTCAGGTCTTCGCAGACACTGAGCTGCCCCGCCCACTTTGGTCTGTCATTTTTTGGGCTTAAGTCTGTGAAGCAGGGGAAAAATATCACTCTAAAAAAGAACATTTTGCCTTTCCCCTAGAAACTCCCGGGTGAGGTTAGTTCTCCTACGGGCTTTGAAAATAGAGTTTTGGATTTTGTGTGTTTGTTAGTCTTTTGATAACCATGCCATGTGACATTCCTAAAGAAGCCAAAGTTATAAGGCTTTTTAAAACACCTTGGGTGAGCGGCGGGGGCAGGGGCAGGAGCAGGAGGGTGCTTTCTGGGATGACTCGTGTCCAAGAGCTGCCAGTTATAGGCAGCGACCTCAGCCGGGGCCTGCCCAGGTGGCTGGAGTACTTGAACTGGGAAGGCGAACTGGTCATTCTCATCACTGAAGTCACTGTCCCCTCCTTCTCTATTTCTAAAGTTCCCCGGACCCCCACTTTTAGCATCAGCTTCAGAGTAGGCCCTGCTCATTTCCCAAGATGATTCTGAACAGAAAGCGTCCCTGGCTTATGTCTGTGAAGGGTGACCTGGTGAGTGGACACGACCAGCTTGCCAAAAACGGAGCGGCCCTGCGGGGACAGGGAGCTCGGTGCCACCAGAGGAGATGCCTTTACACAACTGAGCCTCCCTTCCCGGGCTTACCTCTGACCTCTGACTTCCCAGAAGCTCCCACACCCTTCCCGGTCCCCTCACTAGGATGTTTTGGGAAAACTAAAACAGGCAAAGAGGTCACAGAGGTTCGCAAGCAGTTCTTAAGACACGTCCCAGACGTCCAGCTCCGTAGACATGTCTGGAGCAGGCTGTCCTGTCCATGCCCTCTAAATAATTATGCCTTTGCAAGCACTCGCTGTGGAATGAGCAGAACGGTCTACTCTCTAGGGATGGAACTGTTTTACTTAGTGATCCTAAGTCAAAGCTGGTAAAAACCCAAGCTTCACCACTGGAAATATGAACATTGGCTGGGGATGGAGTATTAAGGAACTAGAGGCCCAGTGCACGAAATTTGTGCATGGTGGGGGTGGGGGGGAACCCTCAGCCCAGTCTGCACCCTCTCCAATCCAGGGCCCCTGCCTACTTGATTGCCCCTAACTGCCTCTGCCTGCCAGCCTGATCCCCCTAACTGCTCTCCCCTACCTGCCTGATCCCCCTAACTGTTCTCCCCTGCCGGCCTGATCCCCCTAACTGCCCTAACTGCTCTCCCCTGCTGGCCTGATCGCCCCTAACTGCCTCTGCCTCAGCCCCCACCACCGTGGCTTTGTCCGGAAGGACGTCCAGAAGAACGTCCAGAAGAATGTCTGGTCTAATTAGCATATTACCCTTTTATTAGTATAGATTACTGCTAATATTTTTAAGTGTGATAATGGTATTGTGGTTATAGTTTTTAAAAGATTTCATTTTTTTAAAAAGATGTAACAAAGTGAGGCGATGACTGGGTTTGCTTTAAAATCATGGGAAGGGAGGGTGAGGGGTAGAGATGCCACAAGATGGGTCATAAGTTGATGACTGTTGATACATGTTACACATTCCATGGTGGATGCATGGAATTCATCATGGCAATATTCTCCTTGTGTACACATTTAAAATGATCAATTAAGCCCTAGCTGGTTTGGCTCAGTGGATAGAGCGTCGGCCTGTGGACTGAAGGGTCCCAGGTTCGATTCCGGCCAAAGGCACATGCCTGGGTTGCAGGCTCGATCCCCAGTAGGGGCGTGCAGGAGGCAGCCAATCAGTGATTCTCTCTCATCATTGATGTTTCTATCTCTCTCTCCCTCTCCCCTCCTCTCTGAAGTCAATAAAGAAATATATTTTTAAAAAAAGAAAGAAAGAAAGAAACAGATGGGAAGGAGGGCAGCAGTCAGGAAGGAGCGGTCTCGGGACAAGCTGACGGGCAGCCATCCTGCGGGAGTCTTGCTCTAATAGCCCTTCCTGGCTGCCAGCCAGTCAGCAAGCGTTACCACAGGAGCAGGCCCTGTAAAAATGCCACAGGGGTGAGTCAGGCTCACCTGCGAGGCGTTGGGGCTCATGTTCGCCTCCGTACACACGTCGGAGGCATCGGAGCTCAGCATGGTGGGCTTCACGGCGATGGTGGGCTTGGAGTAGGGTGAGCTGTTCACACCCTCATCCTCCAGGCGGCAGTGCTCAGGCCTGGGGGGCAGGCGAGGAGGAGGCAGGCTGCCTGCTCTGGGCTGGGGACAGGTGGGCGACAGCTGATGGTCGCCCCGCAGGCAGAAGCAGTTCTTGCAAGACCCGGGCTTCCAGATGTGCTCCACAAAGTCACTGCACGCAGACATCTTCAGGCTCTCGGGGTTCAGTCGGAGGGTCTGGTGTATCTTGGGCGGACAGTGCGCGGCTGGCGCATCCTGCACCCGGCTCTCTCGCGTGGTCTTGTGGGCGGCAGACGTGGGTCACAGAGCGACTTCCTGGAAAGGAAGAACATGGGTCTGATCAAAGACCTCCCCCCAGAGGACAGGCGCGTTTCCACTGAGGGTCTGACTCTGGGGAGAAGAGGGGGAGGAAGGAGAAAAGGGGGAGAAAAAAGCTGACCATTAGTATTCCATTTACTCCCAGGCCCTCGCGCGTTTCTCATAAGGCTTAGTCACTCTCTCGTGATGTGGCCTTATCAGGAGCTGTAAAAACTAAGCGCGACTCTGTTACGTGAGTAGAAAGCATAGTGACGTTTCAGTCCCTGACAGTCCTGAGCACCTGGAGGTTGGGGGCAGTCAAACAGAAGAAATCCCATGAAGGAGAAGCCCGTTAGTTCATCCAGGCACCCCTGCCACTAGGGGTCCAGAGCAAATAAGAACTAAGAAGCAGCACAGCAAATAAAAAACGGTGGCTTCCGGGGGATAAGCCACAATTTTTAACCAACTATGTGAGTGGGGAGGCAAGTCTGGGCCCTGAGCTCAGGCTCTCCTCCTTACTTGAGACCAGGCAGAGATGGACGGGGTGAGAAGCGGGAGAGCTGTGGTGTCTGCCTGCCCCCCCAGGGGACCCTTGTCAGGAGGTCTGGCATCCTGGGAATTTACAGTACCTCCCTCCCCCTGCTTCATATACATCATTCAACCCGGCACGGCGCTCAGTGAGGTCAGCCAGGCTGAAGCTGCAGGCCAAGGGGAGAACAGACAGAAATGCATAAGCACCTGTGGGCTGGGGGTGGCAGGACAGAGTCCAAGAGAGGGAGGGAGGATCACACAGTAGTTTCCCCAGTGATAAGCCTGGAGGTAAGGCAGCCAGCGGGCTGGCTGTGTTAGTTGCCGCTGAGAGTAAAACTGAAAGCAGAGTTTGCATCCCAGAAACGAATACATTCACCATTGAGGAGGAGCTCAAAGGGCTGCAGGTAGTAACCCATGAACCTGAGTAAAACCCTGCCAGGTAGCTTTATGCCCTTCATATAGACGGGAAAACAATGGCAACCACATAAACTAAGACCTGTTCCTAGACACAAAGTTTGGTGGTTCTGGAAAGAGAAGAACTTCGCTGGCAGAGCCTCAAAGCCATGTCCTTGGTCAGACCGGTGATATTCAACCGGCGTTACCACAGTTTTTAAAACATGACATACCTGCCTGTTTAGTCAGGGGCACTGTCCTCTTTTCCCTTAGATTGTCAAAAAAAAAAAAAAAATGACAGCAGCCAATACAACAATGGCCATCCGGTGTGGATGAGTCAAAATTATAGCTACTTTTTTTTTTCAGATCAGCAAATAACATATTTCTTGGTGTGCCGCAGAATTTTAGTAATTAGTAATTTCAATGGTTGAAATGGCTGGGTTAGACTGAAAGCTTCCTTTCCCTCATTTAAAGACAATGACCTCCTCATAAGGAAGGTTCATGAGAAAATAATCCTTGAGTCTAAAGTGAACAGATTTACATTCAGTAGGAAGGGGTTTGCCCTAAGATTTGCTCTTCACTTTCTTCCCGTGAGAATCTGCTTTGAGGCTGATGCTCTCTCAACTATCAACAGGACTAACCAGGTGGAATGAGCCAGGTGTCCCAAAGATCATTCCAGAATCTTTGTGGGAAGCGCTATCTTTCTGATCTCCCACACTCACCGGCAGGAGTGTTTATTCAACAAGGGCTGACGCTCAATCTGCCTCCTTCCCCTCCAAAGTTCACCTGGAAGCCCACTGCACCTTTCAGCTAAGGGAACACTCTGGAATAAAAGACAAATGTTGGTCTTTGAGCACCGCTGTCACGCATCCCTCCCTCTCAGATGACTGCAGGCTGGGCTCCTCTCAGGGCAGGTTCATCCCTTGCCAGCTTGCCCAGAAGAGGTCACTAAGCTTCAACAAGCAGAGGAGGATGGCAAGGATTTTTCTTTCTCCTACAATCTCTGCTGCTAATTTCTAGAAGGTGGTGGTGGTGGGGGGGGAGTGGAGGATGCATTTTGGTGTTTAGCAAGTTCCCATACTCCTTCCTGGAGATGGGGAATAGGTTGTTTCCTAGGAGCTGTTGAAGGCTACCCTTCTGGCCACAGCAAAGGCAGCCCCCCCCCCCCCCCCCCCCGCCACCTCCAACTGAACCCCTGGCAGAGGCTCCGGAGTCCCTGGGAGGGCTGGAGGAAGAGAGCTTGGAAACCAGTTCCCAGCCCCCATGAGGCTGGGCTCCCTGAGGGGTTGGACATCCAACTACTCCCCAGGAGCAACCACAGAGCCACAGGGAAGCAGTTTCCGCAACGGGCACCTGAGAGCACAAACTTGTCTTGGTTGTCTGGTGCGGAGGTCCCCGGATCACCAACACCAGGGGAGCTTCCTTCAGGCCCCCCAGTCCAGGGCACTCTGTCCACGCCCACCTGAGGCTCTGCAGTTCTCTGACAAAGGCACAACTTTCACCAACAGGACTGACTGCTCAGAGATGCAAAGGTCAACAGAGCCCTGGGCTCCTCACCATCACGGAAGCGCTGCATCCTCTCAAAACTGGTTTCTCAGTCGCGGCAAACAATGTACCACCCTGCCCAGCTGGAAAGGCTTCTTTCCCGGTTCTGTCTGTCCAGAGAGGGCCTGCAAGGGTCTCAGTTTGTTTTAAGTAAAAGACGGTGAAGAACTCAAGTGACACTCACAAATCCGGAGCCATGCCTCGCCTCGCCCACCAGCTCGCTCTCCGCAGCCTGGGAATGGCTATGGCACCTTCCCAGCCCACATTCCTTACCTCTGAGGGGAGGCAGCCCCCAGAATTATGCAAATTCCCCCATTCCTGTGGGAGGCAGCAGTGTGAGGCTAGAAAGAGATTTCAGCATGCTTTCTGATCCAAGTCATGATAAAATATCTTTGCCTCTGCACACTTGTGCACTAGACTTGAGGTTACTATTTGGAGACTAGAGCGGTCCGATACATGCCCACCTCCTTTCCAAAAGACTACGAAGCATGCTGGCCAGATCCAGGTCCATAAACTTAAATATTTTGGCTCAAATTATTGCCCCTCAGACTTGTATCAAAAGTTGTTTATGCCTTCCCCTGAAATGACAGATTACCAGAAAACACTCATCTAAAAAATGTGCATATATTACAATTAAATTAATGCAGCAATGGAAAAGAAAAATATGTATGAAAGGGTCTGGATTTCAAGAATCCACTGGCAAGGGTTGCCCGGGCAGAGAGGAGAGAGTGACAACCTTCACACACACACACACACACACACACACACACACAGACGGTAAGTTATGATAGCCACCAAACTTTTTATTTCATTTTTTCCTTCTCCAATGCTATGCAATCTAATCTCAGCCGTAGGAATGCGTCCTGGGTTAGACCCACTGCAGCCTAAACCAGTAAGAAGGATGCCGAGTTGCACAAGACCCCCAGATAAGAAAATAACTGCGGAATTCTCCAGGGCTTCATGTCCAGGTTCAGTTTCAGAAAGGGAAGGGGCTGCTACCATCATCAGTTCAGACTGCGATCAATAAGGTCTCCGGAACCTGACTCTGGACCTGACTTATTGCAAAACTCCTCGCCGCTAGATCTCCGGCTCGACTCTCCTATGGGCTCTGCGCAGCTATGTGCTTGCTGGCTCGGCCCTACCTAAGAGAAATACAGTTCCCCGGTTAGCCGGCCCTGCCTCCATTCCCATTCGCAGGACCTGAAAGTGGAGAGATCCGTGTGTGGTGTGTGTTGTGGTGTGGTGTGTGGTGTGTGGTGTGTGGTGTGTGGTGTGTGGTGTGTGCTGTGGTGTGTGCTGTGTGCTGTGGTGTGTCCTGGCTGGGGAAGGGGCAGCAGAGGCAAGGGTGAAGAACGTGCCCAGGGCATGCCTTTCAGAGGCTCAGCCATAGCTCAGGGAAGAGGCATCATTCAGTCCCTCTGGACACCCCATGTAACCCGGAGCCGCTCAGGGGCAGCTATGACCGTGGGGCCCCAAGCCATCACCACCGGGCTCCTGGTCCGGGCGGCCCGGGTGGCCCCTCGCTCCCCACTCCCTTGCCCACACTGCCGGGTGGAGAGGCGGTCTCCACACCAGCAATCCCAAAGCTCTTCGGTCGGGCCCCAAACCGAGCAGCGGGACCAGCAGAAGAGTCCGTTCCCCTCCCGGAACTCCAAGGAAAGTTTCCCCGTTTTCCTGAAGGCAAAGATCAAATGAATCGACAACACCCCTCCGGCTCCCGTGCGCTCCGGGCTCGGCGCCTCCACCGCGGGCACCCACCCGAGCGCACGCGGTCCGCCGCTCCATCCTCCCCCAGCGGCCGCCTGTCACCCCAGCGGCCGCCGGCGGGGGGTCGCCCGCCCGCGATCCCGGCGCCCCCCGAAAGCTCCCTCTGCGGCCACGTCTGCCAGACAAAAAGAGGCCGAGTTTGGAGACGGCGTCCGCAGGCTCACCTCGGGGCCGCGCTCCCCCGGCCTCGCCGCCGGTCGCCGAGCCGCCAGCCGCCCGGCCGAGCGCCGCGGAGCATTGTTCGGAGAGAGCGCGCGCGGTGCGTGCCCGGCCGCGGGCGGGTGTCGTCTGCCGAGCCCGGCGGCGGGGTGGCAGCTGCGAGCCGGCTCCGCCCCCCCTCCCCGCCTCCGGTGACGCCCCGCGCCGGGCAGCGGCCGCGCCTCCGGGCTCCCACCGCCGGGAGTCCTCGGGCCCGCACGCCGCCAGCTCCCTCCCGGCGGTCTCCGGCTCGGCCGCGCGATTCCTGCCAACTCTCCACGCCCGGCCCCTCCTCCCGGCCCCTCCTCCCGCGCCCGACCGCCGGGCTCCGCCCCAGCCCGAGACTGGGCGCCTGCTGCCCCCGCGCCAAGCCCCCGTCCGTACCCCTCCCCACCGACAGCTCTGCGCGGGTCCGCAGGGCCGAGTGTTTGCAGCCTTCCACGAGGTATGCATAGGTGCCCCTCCGTCCAGTCTGCTCTGGGGGGTGGGGAGGACGGGGCGGGTATAGCACCAGCTCTGGAGTGGGGGGAACCAGAAAACGAGAGGTCGCGAGTGGCAGGGAGAGGTCAGGACCCCAGACGAGATCCCCAAGCTGCGTGAGCCCCGTGATCGGCAATTACCGTTTCCTTGGGAGGAGGGTGGCGCCAGACGGAGCCAGGCTGGGATCCCGACGGCCGGCTCCTGGTCCTGCTCAGACCCTGGACTGATTTGCGGCCCTCAGGCAACTTGCTTAGTCTCCGCATTTGGCTTTTCTCGACGTGGAATGCAAGGGCCGGACTGAAGACAGCTGATCCTCCAGGACCTGGGACTGTCGGGCCTTCCGCAGGCCACTATTGCACCTGTGTTTACACCATCACCCAAGTGACTCATTTGCTGAGATAGAACGGGTTCAAGATAGTGGTCAGGCTAAAAGCCTTTTCACCTTCCGCCAAGCTTAGGCAGCCTTAGGCCCCGTCAGCCCCTTCCCTTCCCTTCCCTGCCTACGACAGGATCACACCTTGACCTGGGTGTGCCTCAGGCCGCCAGCCGCGGCTCAAACCTTTCTCCTGCCGGGGTTGGAGGAATGTGGTGAGATGGCACAGGAAGAAGACCCGGAAAAACACCTGCGGCCTCCTCTCTGCTCCTGGCCTCCCGGGGAGACGGTGCATTGTAATTCCAATCAGGGTCCCCACCGGGCTGAGAAAGGAAGGCTGGTTCCTGCGCCTCCCTGTGATCTGGCTTGACTTAGCTGCACTTAGAGGGAGGGCGAGGGAGAAGACAGGTGTTTTAGGTTTGGCTTCTGTGAAAAAAGGAAACACGTGGAAGGGACAGGGAGGATATTTCCTCATGCTCCAATGTCTCGGGTTTCTCCTGAGTATGAATAGAATTTGGGGGAAAGCGTAGGGATGGAGTGGAACTAATATTCCTTAAGTACCTACCTGGTGTCAAGCAACCCCATATGAGGGACATCATCCCCATTTTATAGACGTAAACAGATGCAAAGCCCACAGCTGGAAAGGATGGGGTTGGAACCCAGAGCTACCTGGCTCCACGGATGGGCAGTTCCACTCTGCCACAGTGCCCTCTCAGGGTCCTGGGGGTCCAGCCCAATGATCCTTTCTTTCCAAAGCGAGGGAAAACCATCTGACCGAACAGGAAAGAAAAAGTGGCTAGGCTCCATCAGCGTCCAGCAAAGCTGAAGGGTTCAGCCCATTCATCCACCAACACCCAGGAGGCAGGTGGGTACAAAGTGGTCTGTGCTGGAGACATACATGACATCAGCAGGTGCATGCAATTCAGTTACAACGTGAGAGGGCAAATCCGAATGTTTGAGATGTTCTGGGTGCCCATGATTCTCCCTCTGCGAGGCCCCAGTGGGGATGCCCACCTGACAGGAATGATTACATGGGAAGCACTCGCCTTCCTTCCCACTTTATTTTCTTCCCTTCACCTAATTTATTCTTAATACAAGAACAGGCTAAAGAACGCAGCCATAAGAAGCAAGGGCTCACTAGTGTGACAAGATTGGTGGTTCCGTGGCAAGGAACAGCACTTGAAGGGTTAATTCGGTCTTTCTGCAAAACAAACTGTTCTCAAGTGTTTTGCTGGGCTCACACAAAATAAATGCGTTAAACTGTCGTTGCTGACATATAATGTGCATCCTTTTTATGCCAGCAACGTGGCCTTAGGATGGCTTCATCTTGCCTAATGAAAAGAATTAAAAAAAAAAAAAAAACACTTCAAAAGGCTCCCTTAGATCCACATGAAATGCCCATTTTCTTAGGCAGCACTCCACCAGTGACCGTTAAGTATGTTATCTCCTCAGTGAAGCTATGGGAAGCTCATGCATTTTAATAAACAAGCCTCGCTTGAACTTCCCAACTGCATCCTGCAATGCAGTGCAATTTGTGTATCCACGGCATCCTGCTTCTACCTGCTTATCAGTTCATTTTTCAGGACACTTTTCACTGCAGGGCTTGGGTACCCTGATACAGATCAGATCTTGAAGAAAAGTGATTCCCTTCAGGGTTTTAGTCCATGAGCACCATACTGTACACGAGATCAGATAAATTTCAGGAAATAAGGACACAGGCTGGGACAGGTAGGGCTCGGGGGTGGGGAAGGTAACAAGGGCAGAATGAGGAAGTGCATAGCGTTATGTTAGGCACACTCGGCTGGCTTAACAACCACATTTCAGTCATAGACGGACCACCTATATGAGTGTGGTCCCATCCTATATAATAAAAGGCTAATATGCAAATTGTCCCCTCAACCTGGAGTTCGACCAGGGGGCAGGGCCAGCCAGCCAACCGCCTACAGCCCCCCTCACCCCACACTGGCTCTGCCCCCCGCCCCCTGCCACCCAGGTTGGCCCTGATCAGGGCAGGCTGGCCAGACCCCACTCATGCACGAATTTGTGCACTGGGCCTCTAGTAATATTATAATGGAGCTAAAAAATTCCTATAGCCTAGTGACACTGTAGCCATCATAACGTTGTAGGGCAACGCATTACCATGTGTTTGTGGTGCTGCTGACATAAACTTACTGCATTGCCAGTCGCATAAAAGTATAGCACAATTATGTACATGCTACTGGATAATGATGATAAATGACTTTATTACTGATTTATGTATTTGCTATACTATTTATTGTTATTTTAGACTGTAGTCTTTCTACTCTAAAAAATGTTTGCTGTAAAACAGTATGTCATATTATGCCTCATAGACCTGGTATTTCCCAATGGGCTCTTGATTGCATCATTTTCTCTTGCATTTGATTTAATCTCGTGTTGTTTTGTACAGTGACCTGCTGTACAGGCTTGTAGCTTAGGACCAGTGAGCTCCACCACGTAGACTGAGTGTGTAGGCTGCAGCATCTAGGTTTGTGTAAGCGCACTCTGGGGTGTTCGCACAATGATGAAATCACCCAACAACACATTTCTCAGACTCTCTCGACATTGTTAAGTGGCTCATGACTATCCTGAGAAAATGCTAGTTAGGGTATTTGAGATGTTCGACAGCGTGAAGATTGGACCAAAGTGATCCCATGCATGACATGTCCCCAGTCGGAGCACAGACCTCAAAAACCAGAGAAAGGCCTCTCACCTCAAAGTGAGAAAGGTGGTCAATTTTAGTCAGCAAACATGTATGGAGTGTCTTCTACATATGAAGCACTGGATGAGGTCCTACAGGGAGAAAAAGAAACATGAGTAAGACGCCAAATATAAGGCCTGTGAGAGGGAGTTAAAAGACAGAAACACAAACCTGGCTTCATGAAGGAAGAGAACTTGAAACACGAGGATTTTGATTTGGACAATGGGGACTTTCCACACTGAGAGAATGGTATCTACCAAGGAATGGACGTGGGAGGGGCGGAGACTTTCTCAGAGATCGGCTAACCAGTCTGGCTGGAGCGTGGTTGTTGGAGACAAGGCTGGGAGTGTATTGTGACACTGGACAGAGAAGGCTTGGTTTCCAAGTGAGCCAACAGCAGAGCACTGACATTTCTGAGCAGCTCCATCTAGATCTTCTATCTCAGATGGATTAGGAAGTGGGAGGGGAGATTGGCTTCGAGTTTCTATCTCTGGTCCAGATGGGAAGTGAAGGGCCTTGATAAGGAGGTGGCAGGGGGAATGGAAGGATAGATGTTGGATGGGTGATTTTGAAAGACACAAAGGGGGAGTTGTGGGCATTGGTTACGTACTGATTCATTATGAGCAATAAGATATTCATTAATCATAGTTACATTAGGGAGCACTTACTCTGTCTCAGGCCCTGTGTGCTGAATGCTTTCTCTCATTTAAACCTCCCAGAAACTCTAAGGTAGGTGCTGTTACTGAAGGAGAGAAAGGAATAGAAGGTGACCAATAGAACTGTACCCTCAGAGACTGGCAGTATTAATGATGGTATCATCAGCGCAAACAGGGAGGTCAGAGGATTTAATGTGTGGTTTCCCGAGTCTGAAGTGTATGGTAGCCATCCGGTGAATGAAGTGATCATGCCAGAGGTGGTGTCCAGAGCCATAGGAAAAAACGAAAGAGGTCGGAGGAGTATGGTGAAGAAGGAGCAAAGATGATTTGAAGAGGTGAAAAATTGGGGACACGGGAATCTAGAGGAAGCCCCGAAGAAGGAAATGTGGACCCTCTCTTCTGGACTTTGTAAATCCAGAGCAGTAGAAAGAGAAGTGTCTTGGTGAGATAGCCAGGGAGGAGGTGTTGTCAAGGGAAGTCCAGGCTTCAGTTAATTGTGTGAGGTGGGAGTGTTTGAGATCAGCTTGAGCTCTTAGTGACTTTGTTTATATCAGCTGGGGGGGGGGGGGGGGGAGGGTGCCAAAGGACTCCATGAAAGAACTAAATTAGAGGGAGGGCAAATGGGATGGAAAGGTGGGCTTGATAGGGATGCAAGTGGGACAAGGAGCATTTAACAAGGGGAGGAGGGTGACTCCAGGCGAGAGAGTTTGCACACCTGGAAGCCATGGGCATGTCCTGGACCTGCATTGGTGGCATTTGGGGTCCCAAAACCACCCTGGAGGGATTGGGAGGGGAGAAAGGGGAGGAAAATGTCTTTAAAAATATTGCTGTGAGGAGCCATTCTGGGTTCCTTCTAGATCAGCGATTCTCAACCTGTGGGTCGCGACCCCTTTGGTGGTTGAACGACCCTTTCACAGGGGTCGCCTAAGACCATCCTGCATATCAGATATTTACATTACGATTCATAACAGTAGCAACATTACAGTTATGAAGTAGCAACGAAAATAATGTTATGGTTGGGTCACAACATGAGGAACTGTATTTAAAGGGCCAGAAGGTTGAGAACCACTGTTCTAGATGATCTCAGCAAGCCAGTTAAAGGGTGGTCTAGCAAGCATACACAGCCCCCACCCCCCTCCACCCCTTTCCTCCCAGTGATAATCAGCTTTCAGTTGCCAACCCAGATTTATCTTTTTCTTCTCTGAGGTGTGGAAATTCAAGCAATCTTATCGGTTAATCCCTGTCCTGTGTCCCAACCTTTTTTTAAAACCATTTTCAACATCCCATTCTCCCTGACTTTAGTCCTACGTAGTTCTCCACAGGATGAAATATTCTAAATAATTTACAGTAGCACATTCCAAGCACCAAATAGATTTCCCCCCTAAACTGGCCGCTTTTATTTAAATAACTGCAGGATATCTGGATGTCAAACCACATGGGACTCAGGGCCAAAGGTTCAAGATGGTTATGATCTGTCTTTGGGATCAAGTGTCAGAGCTCCGATGTGAGGTGTTGCAGAAGGAACACAGTTTTCTCCCCCTTTACAATATAATTACAGTTAGATGTATATTCAGTGACAGTTACATTATTGCAAACCTCATTTCCCCCCAAAATTGTTATGGGTTGAATTGTGTTCCTCCACCCCCCAAAAAAAGATATATTGAAGTCCTAACCCTCAATACCTCATCTACTCGCCAAGGAGCACCAAGGATTGCCAGAATACACCAGATACAAGGAGACACGAAGAAGGATTCTTCCCTTGAGCTGTCAAGAAGAGCCTGGCCCTCGCCACACCTTGATTTTGGATGTCTAGGCCTCCAGAAGTGTGAGACGATACATTTCTGTTGTTTTAAGCCACCCAGTTTTTGTTACGGCGGCTGAAACAGAATTAGGAAACGGATGTAGTTCCTAAAATAAAAATGTTCCAATGAGGGATATATTGCTTCTGGGCAGAAAATAAAGATTTTTCAAAAATCATCTCAAGCTCTGGCCGGGTAGTTCAGCTGGTTAGAGCGTCCTCCTGATATGCCAAGGTTGCTGGTTCAATCTCAGGTCAGGACACACACAAGAAGCAACCAGTGAATGCATAAATAAGTGAAACAAGAAATCTCTCTCTCTCTCTCTCTCTCTCTCTCTCTCTCTCTCTCTCTCTCTCTCTCTCTCTCTCTCCCCCTTCCTCCCTCCCTCCTTCTCTCCCTCTCTGTTTCTAAAATCAATCAATAAAAAAATGTTAAAAATCAACTCAAAAGAGCATGACATACAGGAGACATGCTAATTAATGTCTACAGATGTAATGCCTGACAGTTCATTGTAAGAAGGGCAGTGTCCTTTCATTCAACGTGCCCTAGGAAGAGAATGCTCATTCTTTCATCTGTACCTCCCTTTTCTCTAGTTTTTAAGGTCTACAGTTAGGGCGAAGTCTTCACTGACCTGGAATGTGCACAGTTGAGAAATTCTTTACCTCCTCATGCAGGTGGTGTGAACTAAGGCGTATCTCAAAGCCTGTTGGATCCCTCAAAGGGATCTTCCTGGGTCCACATACATTTCCAGAGATGATAGTAATGGACATTAGCGATCACCTAAACTTTCAGTGACAAATGGAGACGCCGAGGCCCTGAATGACCAATGTGTCTTGTCCAAGGTCTCATAGGACATTTCATAACACAGTTCTTCTGAACTTGCAAGTTGTTTGGTTTTAACGTGAACTCAGCTGTGTGTTAAGGATGTGAAAATTAGAACTACTTGAGGAATTAACTCATAACTCCCACTGCTTGGCTTTCTGACTGAGCTGGGGTCAGAGTTGGGAAGAAGCAGAATATTTTACATTAGGAAGGGTCACAGGGAGAAAACAAACACATTGAAAGGTTTGTTTAGTTACCCTAAAGAAAATCCCCCGATGGTACAGCTACTTTGGAAAACAGTTTGACAGTTTCTTCGGGAGTTTATCATAAAGTTGTCATAAGGCCCAGCGATTTTACCCTTAGATATCTACCTAAGAGAAATGAAAATATGTCCAGTCAATAATGTGCACACATATGTTCCTACAGCATTATTTATAATAAAGAGTGGAAATAACCTAAATATCCATCAACTGGTGAGTGAATAAACAATGTGTAAGACAGCCACATAATGGAATATTTTGTCAGTATTTTAAAAAGAATGAAAAACTGATAAACTGATACATGTGAAAACATTCATGGATCTCAAAGACATTAAGCTAAGTGAAAGAAGCCAGACACAAAAGAGTACTTGATATGTTGGTTCCATTTATATGAAACTAGAGGCCCGGTGCATGAAAATTCATGCACTGGAGGGGGGTTCCCTCAGCCCGGCCTGCCCCCTCTCACAGTCCAGGAGTCCTCAGGGGCGGGAGGCAACCCGGCCATCAGGGGAAGGCGACGCCCCATCACACCTCTGCCGCTGCCACTGCTGGCAGCGCAAGCCTCGGTCGGCCCTGGTTACCTGAGTCTCGGGCCGACTCTGGGCGCCTGGGAGGCTGAGGGGACTGGGGGTAGGCCCGGCCTTGCTGCGCACCTGCTGCCTTGACAGGGCTGAGGGGACTGGGCGCCTCCATCTTGTGGCTGTGGGCACCGCCATCTTTGAGGGCATGGAAGGCAATTAGCATATTCCCTCCTTATTGACTGTGGGCACTGCTGTCTTTGAGGGAGGGACAGTCAATTAGCATATTCCCTCCTTATTGGCTGTGGGCGCCACCATCTTTGCAACAGCATGAGGGTCAATTAGCATATTCTCTCTTTATTAGATAGGATATCCAGAAAAGGCAACTCTGTTAGAGACAAAAAATAGATTAGTGATTGCCTAGGTATGAGGTGGGAAAGAGGTATGGGAACAAGGATTAACTATAAATAAGCATGAGGAATCTTGAGATGATGGAAATGTTTTAAAATTGGATTGTGATGATTGAACAATTTGACAAATTTACTAAAACTATTGAATTGCATGCTTAAAATAGCTGAACTTTGTGGTATATAAATTATACCTCAATAAAGTTGTCTATTAAAAAATAGAATATTGCTCTGGACAGGCAGCTCAGTTGAGTGGAGAACCATCCCATATGCCAAATGGTTGCAGGTTTGATCCCCCAGTCAGGGATCATGCCAGAGGCAACCAATTGATGTTTCTCTCTCACATCAATTTTCCTCTCTCTCTTTTTCTCCCCCCTCTCCCCCCTCTTTTACCCCTTCCTTTTCCCTTCCTCCTCTCTCTTTAAAATCAATAAACATAAAAAAATAGAATATAATTCAGCCTTCAAAAGGAAAAAAATTCTAGCACATGCTACCACATGGATGAGCCTTGAGGACATTATGCTGTAAATACTATATAATTCCATTTATATGAGGCACCTAAACTTGTCGAATTTATACAGACAGAAAATGGAATGGTGGTTGCCAGGGCCTGGGGAGGAGGGAATGGCACATTACTGTTTAATTGGTAGAGATTCAGTTTGGAAAGATAAAGTTTTTGCGATGGATGGTGATGATGGTTGAATGACAATGTGAATGTGCTTAATGCCATGGAGCCATGCCCTTAACAAAAGTAAAAATGGTAAACTTTGTGTCACGCATATTTCATTACAATTGAAGGAGAGAGAGAGAGAGAAAAACCACCTATGTTTCTGTAAGTGAAGTGCCTCCTTGTGAAAGATGAACCAGGTCTGAGAAATCTCATGTTACCTTTAGGTCAATGCGCCTTAGTCATGCCCAAGGCCGTTTGTTATTAAACTCCTGTAGGGAATAGGTCAATCCATAATTCTATAAAATCACAGAGACTCCAGGCCTACTGCTGCCTGATAAATCGTGGATGAAAAGCATCACAGGCTTCGTGTGTTCCACAGTCCCATCATCCCATCACTTTCCCCTCGCCTCCTCCAGGGCAGCGGTGGTTCTGGTTTGACTAGGTCAGTAGGCTTCCACGCCCTGACCTTCGTGTTGTCTTTGTTGACTCCTCCTGGAGCCTTCTGTGTAATGTTACCTCTGAGACCTAGTTATCATTTGCCAAAACCCAGCCATGTGAGTGTCATTACTCGGGCCATAGCTTAGGGGTTTGACTCACAAAGGTAAGCCAGTGTTCTAAATAAGGTTTTCCTGAGGATTGTTCAATGGGGAGACCGGGCAGGCGAGGGGGGCGGGTGGCGGGTGGATGTCCTAGTTATCAAAAGAGAACATGTCGTTTGCCATCTGTTGTAAAGTTTTATAAACCTGTTGAAAACAAAGTGTTTCCTTTGCTTACTCAGCCTTGAAGTGAGGTGGCCTTTTTTTTTCTCTTTACTACCTATATTCTTACAGTTCTCAAAGGAAATATACCATGAAAGGATCTTAAGACAGTCTTTTGGAAACTTAAAGCATTTTACTAATAACCAGCATCAGCCCTTCCCAGCAGTAAAATTCCCTGTTGATACAGCACAAGTAACTCTGGGGAAAAGTCTTATTTCTTCCAATGGCACCCCACATGGTGACCTCCCGCCCACCCACCAAATATCTCACATAACAATAACAAAAACCACAACCTTTAATCTGCTTCCTCCTTCCTTTCAGGTTTCTGAGAGCATGAACTCAGTCAGGAGACATGTTGCCTGGTTTCTGCATGGGGTGGGGTAGGTGACGCGGGGGAGCAAATAAACCTCCCCGCTAGGACCTGCAGATACGGGCACTCTCCCTTCAACTCCAGCCCCACAGCGCATAATTGGCATAGACCATAGATAACCTATCTCTACCTATGCCAACCCAGAGCCTCCTACAAACACACGTTTATTAGCAAAGTACTTCTCCCCGAGTCATCATGTCATAGAATTAATATTCTCATTTTGAATCTCAATAAAGTGAGGTGGGGAGGATTTGCACAATCGAGCCAGTCAATAATCAAGTAGAAAAGATTGAGGGATGGGGGGGAGGAGTTAATGTGTCTCCCAGGTCCTCTGTATAAACCCCAGATAGCACACATGTCACCATTGCCGCCCTCATCGGAGTCAGGCTGATCTGCTTGAGGATTTGTGTTCCCAGCTGGTCCTGACGTACGGTGATGGTGCTGAGTGGCTTCCAGAGGGACGCTTGGTAGTAGAATGTCCAGTGCCCACAGATGTAAGCAGTCAACAAGCTTTGCAGTGACGGGGGCACCATGTCTAGAGAGGGGGAGGGGAGCTAAAGCTCGAATTAATTTATTGGAAAGCCCAGGCCTTGTGAAGGAGTCTTTAGGATAATAGCTCTTTGAACTGGCTGTTCAGTTTTTCCCCCTTTTAGAAGTAGCCGTGGTGGATGGCTGGGAGAGCTGAGGAGAGGGCAGGGTAGGAAGGGGGTCAAAAGGCACGTGATGGGGCTGATTAACAAGCAGGCTTTTATGCAGCGGCCAGGGGACACCTGCAGCTCTTCCAGACACGCTTGCCCAGTAGGGGTTGTTTGAATGAGAAAACAGCTTCCAAAAAGATGTAACACAAGAACATAAAAGGAAAAGAAAAGTGTGCAATTGTGAGATGAGGGAATTGTAGAGTTTTATCTCTGATTCTTCTTTAAATAAACCTTTTATTATCTAATATTCTCACCCGTAGGTCAGGGCTCCCGGGATGAGGAGAGCTGGTGTTTCGCTCAAAAAGGAATTTGCTTTCAAACAGACATGTATTCACCAATCTCTTTTCTTTCAAAAAATAAAATAAATAAAATAAAACAAATACCAAATCTCTTCCAACTCAGCTGACTAAGTCCAAGTGGGGATGACAGCCACATTCACTGACATAATCCCACAGAGCTAGTGTCCAGAATGGAGATAAATGTGACTTTTCATATCAGGGTATAGTGTTGCTTTGTGTGTGATTCAATTAAAGAGCAGGCATCACAGTGCTGTTGCATGGCCGAGGGGATAATACAGAGACCCACGTCTCTGGGGCTGCAATGCAGCTAAACCTGTGCTTGACAGATTGGCATTCGTATCTTCAGAGAGCCGGAAGGGGACAGCTTTTGGCTATCCTTGTGGGTGTGGAGGGGAGAGCAAAAGGAAAAAATCCCCATACCTTCCATGGTCAACCAGCTTAGCCCAGATCTATTTCCAGACGGTTATGTCTCACTTACTGATAGCTCCCAAAGCTAATAGAGCTTTGCAAAACATCGATTGTGTGATCATACATGTGAGATAGCTATCTTTTTAAAAAATACATATTTTTACTGTTTTCAGAGAAGAAGAGAGAAGAAAAGAGAGAGAGAGAAACATCAATGATGAGAGAGGATCATTGACCAGCTGTTTCCTGAATGACCCCTACTGTGGACAAAGCCTGACACTGGAGTATGTGCCTCAAGGGAATCCAACCGTGATCTCCTGGTTCATAGGGCACCCTCAACCACGGAGCCACACCAGTGGGCGATCTCTCTATCACTCCTGGTTGAGATGCCAAGTTGCCAGGTAAGTTCAGCCTCATAAACTTGGTTTCAGCAGGACGTGGAAGGAATTAAGTGGGGTGTCATCACTGCCACTCTTTGGAAAGCCTTTGCTGACTCTGGAAGTTGAGGTGACTGTCCATTCTTGGTGCTTTCACTGGCTTCAATGTCCTTGTCTATAAAACAGTCAGTGAGACCTTCCTCAAAAGGTTGTTTTGAAAATTAAGGAAACTAAGCTATATAAAATGCCCAGTTTAGAACCAGGTTATCCTCGTCCCTTCGGGCTGCTATAATCAAAGTTCCGTAGACTGGTGGCTTATACACAGCAAACATTTATTTTTCACAGTCAGGAGGCTGGAAAGCCCAAGATCAAGACACCAGCAGATTCAGTATCTGGTAAGAGCCGGCTTCCTGGTTCATAGAAGGTGTCTTTTTTTTCTGTGTCCTCATGCGGTGGAAGAGACGTGGTGGAAGAGGCGTGGGAACTCTCAGGGACCTCTTTATAAAGGTACAAATCCCATTCATGGGCATTCCACCTTTTTTACTTAATCATCCCCAAAGACCCCACCTCCAAATATCACCACTTTGGGAGTTAGGTTACAGTATACAAATCTGTGTGTGGGGGGGGGGGGGGAGGGCAGAATCTAAACAACCAGTCTATGGCATTTGGCATATTCTACGCTCTTGATAAATGATGGGTATCATCAGAACATTCATCCAAAAGTTAAGTCCATTCATTCACTCATTCAGCACATTTTTTATGGTGAAAACAGACTCTGAACAATGTTCTGATGAGACAGTGATAAGCCAAACAGAGATATGTTCTGATTTTCTGAATCAGACAGTATGAAGGGGTGTTGTGTGTTTGTGACAGAGCCAAACAGGACCACGCATTTCTGATGGCAAATTGTAACAGGTATTCTGAAGACAGAATGCTCTATAAGGACATAGAGTAGGGGAACCCCATCGTGTAGGGAGTCAAAGAGGTCTTCCCCATGAACGGACAAGGTCGCAGAGATTGCAGGGATCAAGGCTGGCCACCTGGGGGCTGGGACCTGAGACAGAAGCAGGATGTGGGAAAGGGTATCTGTTCTGTTGTGGTTTCATTTTCATCCATTTGGAGGATCAGGATATTTATTGCTGAGAACTTGGAAGAGCTAAATTCCAGTGCCTTTTCTGGCACATGAGTAGCTATCCTTTGACATCACAAGGATGGGTATGGAGGGAATGTAGACAATGCAAGGGGGGAAGTTTGGGGTCTGCAGGAAGACACCTTAGGGAGGATTATGGAGGCAAATGGGGAGGTGCCAATAGGATCCTGGGGTAAACACAAGGAGCACTGGGCTGAGAGTCCGCAGAGCTCAGTCCTGTCCCTGGCTAGCAGTCTTGGTTTACAGACGAGAAAACTAGGGTGCAAAAAGATTGTTTTACCCAGGATGCACACCTAGTAGGTTGTGGAACTTAGACTAAAACCAGGCCTTTTTATTCCACGCCACAAATGGAAAATTTGAGAAAATAACTGCTAAGTTTCCTTCCAGGTCTGAAGTTTGATATTATGGAAAGATTCCTATGGTGCTTCCTCAAAAAAAGAAAGAAAGAAAGGAAAGGAAAAGAAAAGGGAGGTAAACAAAGAAGGAAAGAAACAGGAACAATCAGAGACAGCAATAGAGACAGAAATAAAGAAGAGAGAAAGAGGATAAAAGAAAAGAAAAAAATTCTTACATTCTATCGATGACTTTTCAGCTTGGGAACATGTCCAGTTTAACCATTTATAGAGCCATTAAATTCCACATCAGCGTGATCACCAGTGGAGTGTTCTGTATCCATCCCCCTGTAAGGGCGGGCGGTCACTGGGAGAGATGAGGAACTTCTCCGCTGTATTATCATAATGATTATTTCAGCCAATGCTTGATTATCTGTGCCAAACGCAGAGCCAGCCGCGGAGGCATAAACCTCTCGGAGAGTTCAAAACCATTCTGAGTCATTAGCTCCAATAATTTGTGCAGCTCCAAAGGCAGCCAGGCTGGTGGTTTCTGCTGACCTTCATTCTCTTAACCACTTCCAGGCTATGGTTTGGAGCCTATAGGTTAAGAAGTTAGAGCTGCCACACAGCAAAGAAACAACTTACTCTGCACTCAGGACAGGCAGCAGGTGACATCACCCAGCTGAAATTAGGGTCTTGAGCGGAGGCAATGCCCTGTCTTTTTGTTGTTGTGTTTGTAGATACGCCTCCCTAGATATATCATCATTGACAGAATGTATTCACCCTACCAATGAGTTTTCTCTTCCATATTTTCTATTTTAATCAGTTCTACCTATAGAACTCACCCCCAACCCCCAAAACATCAAAGGGTATATTTTCCATGGATTTTTAGAGAGTGGAAGGGAGGGGGAGAGACTGAAAGAGAGAAACATCAATGTGAAAGAGACACATCCATTAGTTGCCTTCTCCATACTCATAACTGAGGTACGTGCCCTTGACCGAAATTGAACCCGAGATCCTTCAGTCCACGGGTGGACACTCTAACCACTGGTCCGAACTGGCTAGGGCAATGCCTTGTCTTTTTATAACTTGAACCAAATCCTTTTTGGCTGCCCCAGGTATGAGGCAAATGTGCTTGTCCTCAAGGCCTTTGGCCTATCCTCCCTCCCTAAGCCGCCATGACCAAAGACAGGGTTCTTCGGGCCAATGTCTGCTTCGCTGCCCTCCCCTGCGACACACACACACTTTTTCTGTTTACACTTTTGTAAAAAATTTAAATGTGCTGCCAGTTAAACATAATATCAAAGGCCCGAAGGTGTTTATTCCTGTTTCTCTATTAGAGGAAAGGAATCATGATAAAAATAGTGCTTTGTGGTTTTAGTGGAATTTCAATATTTTTAAAATAAAATGTTGGTAAGAGACACACATCCCCTCCTCACCAAAAAGTCCCTCATTTAATAAAGCAAATGTTTAACACAGTAGAATCTGTTCTTTTCTGTGAAGTACTCGGGTGTGACATTGAAACTTGTTATTAACAATACAGAGCAACAGCTCCCAGGCTCTCTGAGGCAGAGAGAGAAAGCTGGGAACTAAATGTGAGCTACTCTGACGTGACACTACATACAAAAATAAATCATCTACAAAAACAGCGTATTAGTAACACACCTATTTTTAACCAAAGTTAAAGAAAAGCAGAAGGATCTTCTCCACACTTACCCCGAATTCCATCGTTCAAGCCTTTTCAAATGTCGGAGGAATAGCTAGAAATGAGCAGATCAGAAAGCACAGTGATTTATAAGACAGTCGAGAGACAAAATAAGCTCAGTTCCTACCAGCACACGAACTACTTCAAAGAAAACTGGACACGTTTTGAGAAGCAAGGGACCCTATTTTAGGGACCAGGCCATTAGAAAACAGTTCTGTTCAGAAATGTCATCTGTGTGTCATGGAGTCCCCAGCCCCTTATGTAACTCGAGACTGGATATATTGGGTCTTGTCACTGGAGAGTAACCTCGTTGACTTCAGAAAAGATATTGTTGCCCTTTGAACTGCAGGCACATGTGTAACTTCTCCTTTTTAAATTTTATTATTTATTCTTTAAAAAATAGTTTTTTTATTGATTTCAGAGAGGAAGGGGGGGTGTTGAGAGAGAGAGAAACATCAATGATGAGAGATAATCATTGATTGGCTGACTCCTGCACACTCCACTCTGGAAATCAGGCCTGCAACCCGGCCTGTTCCCTGACCAGGAATCAAACTGTGACCTCCTGGTTCATAGGCCGATGCTCAACCACTGAGCCACGCTGGCCAGGCTCTAACTTCTCTTAATTACCCATGCTGAGTATATAAACTATGAATTTGTATTCACATTTTTCAATGTGTATATTTAGTCAGTATATTTTAAGCTTAACAAGTTCTTTAAAGTTTCCAACTGCTTTGCAAAGTAATACATTCTTTATTTTACTTTCTCCAAATACCGCCATTTTCTCCCTCCAAAGGTTAACCCCACTTCCCCTTCGGGCTCCAGGGAAGCAGTTCATATTCTCCCACTACTGCTGCAGGTTTTCCTTGAGTCTCTCTTGGTCTTCCTCTAAGCTTCATTACACAAGTTCATCCTAGATCCGCCTCCTTACCTCTGTCTTATTGACAGAACGCATTCACCCTACCAATGAGTTTTTCCTTCCATATTTTCTATTTTAATCAGTTCTACCTATAAAACTCGCTCCACCTCCGATCTACATTTTATTCATCCTTCAAGGTTCATCTCTAGGTCATTCTCCGAGCGCTCCCACCCCCCATGTCTTTCCTTCTTAATCCAATCCACTCTGAACTCATACACTATTTGTATCGGTCCTTTCATGTTACTTCCATGCCCTCTTTAACTGTTCTTAACCATTTCACAGGTTTCTCTCTTGCCT
Source organism: Myotis daubentonii (assembly GCF_963259705.1). Taxonomy (NCBI): domain Eukaryota; kingdom Metazoa; phylum Chordata; class Mammalia; order Chiroptera; family Vespertilionidae; genus Myotis; species Myotis daubentonii. The sequence continues at coordinate 206,840,593 of NC_081841.1, read as the reverse complement.
GGAGAGGAAGAGCCCAAAGGTCAGATATCTTGATTCACACTCCTCTTACCCAGTAGGGGTGAGCTTTGCATATAAAAGGAGCCATATGGTATGTTTTAGAGTCTTTGATGGTTTCTCTGTCCATCATTGTCAAGAAAATATTTTATTCTAAATCTAATCTCTTGCCAAGGTTCTTCTAATCTATGATGGTTTCCAATTCATTTATGTTCTTTCTGAGATGTAACACCTATAAACAAATAAAATTCCAGCTTCAGACATAGAAATGAATCAAGATTTTGTGCAAGGTCAGGATTTGGAGAAAGTGTGCGTTTCCCCAATATCAGTTTTGATGTCTTCATTCTAGTGGAACTTTCTTAAAAACATGGTGATCATTCAGAAGGCAATGCTAATTTTGTTCTCTCCTTTACCTCTAGTACAGAACTCGATACATACATCAGGATGTTAGGCATTAAAAAATTTAAAAAACAATAATTGGTTGCTCTAAACGTGTCCAGCTTTCATTTTATGCCAATTTACAATGGCTAGGAGTATCAAATAATTAGACTTTGGGGAATTATTATTTGGAGAAAAAGTACCATTTATTGAGTGATTTTTAAACATATATCACATTTAATCTCTAAAATAATTCTATGAGTTAAGCATTGTTACTCGAATGTTAGAGTTGATGGAGTTGGAGGAAGCAAGCAGCTCACTCAGGTTCACACAGCCATTGCGTTGTTGAGCTGGTATTTGAATCTAGGTCTATATGATACCACAGCCCTTTCCACAGAATCCCATGGCCAACTCCTAATCATGGATCCTGCATATTTTTGAAATATAGAAGGCAATGTTTAGAGGTGCCCATTGGGTTGGTTTCACAAGGATGAGGCAGTCTTTGCTTAGTGGGTAGGCATGCTGGCTTTGGCAATGAGCTGGCATGGGTTTGGACATCAGTTCTGCCCTCTAAATAGCTGAGTGCATTTCAGTAAGTTTATTAACTTCTCTAGGTCTCTGTATCCTTACCTGACAATGGGAGTGCGAATGGTACCTTCTCAGAGGGCTGCTTTTAACTGGAACTGAAATCAGGGAAGGGCCAGTGAATAGGGAAGCTCCATAGAAGAGAAAAGCAAGACAAGCAGGCTGTTCCTTGGGAGCTAGACTTGCTGACCACAATAGCCCTCTTACTGGCCCTAATTGATTTATTCATAAAAGGTTATTCTCTATCGATGGTTCTGATAATCTTTCCATCTTCCCTGCCTGGCACAGTGCTCCAATGCCTGATTCACAGTGAGAGGGGTGAGCCCAGTGAATGGTCTGGCTATGGGAAGAAAAGAACACAGCTTGGGAAAGGCAAGGATCAGCAGCTTATACGCAATGCAGACTGAGGTGATGGACAACCTTGGTAATAAGGATATGGTGTATTTGTCTATGGATCTCAAAGCCAGTTAAGACTGCAGTCCCAATGGCAGTTAGCAGTGTGTTGGGCTGTAAAAATGGCCTCCCTGTGGGAAGTATAGCATGTATAAATGATCTCAGTCTGCAGAGAAAACAGAGGTAAACCCCACATATCCCAGGCATGCTCGACACTAGGGAAAATATTTAAGTTATCCTCTGGAAGTAGTCAGTCGCTCTAGTCACCATTGATACAATTTGAGGTGGTACCTTCCATCTATGCAAACCTGGATGATCTTGTCATTTTTTCTTCAACTCCCCTTTGCCACCCCCAGCGAGCCTCGGGCCAAAGCCTTCCATGGCACTGCCCTCATCTTCTTAAGGCGGTTGGGATTTCATCATGCCGTTTCTGCGAACAGTCCTTGCTTTTGAATCTCAATGCATCTTTGACCTGAAACTCCTTTGCTGACTTATTTTGGCAACTCCCTCTCCCCCACTTTTTTTTAAAGCAAGTTTTTTAAGGCAAATAAAAAACTTGTTCTTTTTTGTTTCACTGGTACTATACCTTCCTGAGATGCAGGCCACAGACAGACACTCTGCTGGCATTCGCTTGATGCCCTCCTGGAGAAATGCTACCAGCTGGGATGGAAATGGGACTCCTCTTCCCGGGAGTTCAGCCCACAGCATCTCCACGCACCACGAAGGTATACGCTGACTGCATGCTTTCAACCTTCAAATAGATAGTGACCGTGTGCAATAAATAAGCAAAGCGCTGACAGAGATATTTAGACTTGGATGGAGAACAGAGTTTGCCGTCTGCTGCTTACCTGCCAGATCCCTGCACAGTGTCCTGACCTCACCGCTGAGCTGAGCTCTGGCGGAGCTGCCAGGTCGGGAAGGCTTTTATAACTCCCATTGCTTTCCCTCTGAAAACACTTTGCCAAAATCATTGTCTTTCTCTCTCTCTCCGGGCATTTGCGTTAGCATGCATCTTTTTTTAGAAGTCATATTTATTGAGGCATAATTTATATACAGTAAATTCACCCTTTTTAGGCTTTGCAGCTCTATGGATTTTGACGAAGGTATATAGTCACATCACCACCACCACAATCAAGATGTAGAACAGTCCCGTCACCCCCCAAATTCCCTCGTGCTGCTTTGAGGTCATCCCCTAGATTCCATCTCTAGTCCCTGGTGATCGCTGACCTGATTTCTGTCCCTACACGTTTGCCTCCTCCAAAAAGTCATATTAGTAGAATCCTACAGTAAGTAGCACTTTGAGTCTGTCTTTAATGCATTTGAGATTTACCCGTGTTGTTCCATGAGGTAGTAAGCTGTTCTTTTCTAATGCTAAGTAGTATTCCACTATGTGGATATACCACAGTTTGTTTACCCATTCCACCAATTGATGAACATTTCATTTGTTTGTGGGCTTTGGTGATTTGAAATAAGAATTCATCTTTTAAGGGTTGCTTTTCAAGTTAAGTCAATCTGGCCTTGGAGCAATTTACCATCACTTGTTTATGCAGTGGTTAACAATTGCCCTTTTAGTTTGATTTGGTACTAAAGAGTTACCCTTTGCCCTCATAGCTGACGTAGTTGTTCTGAAATATGATCATAACTAGGACAGGCTGGTCATGGGAACTTGTCCTAGATGTTCCAATAGGTAGCCTTCTTTTTGCATTTGTTGTCCCAGGCTTTTGACTTCCCACCTGGAGAACAGAGCACTGCTTCCCATCCATATCTGAGCAGGTGCAGATGATGCTGAAGGGACCCAGCAGGCAGTGGCTGCCTGAGAGACACCCAGTAGTCCCTTTTGCAATAAGGCTATGATGCAAATCATCGTAAGTGAATGGGGTTCTAACTTTACTCATAGGAAACTGGGAGCCATACTTTAATTCTTCAAACTCTATTACATTTTGGAATTACCTGCCTGAGAAGAAAAACAGTTCTAAGATATGTAAATGCTGGTTTATTATATAGTACATGTGCTTAAAATGGAATTTGTCTTTTAGATGCACTTGCCTCAGGCAGGATAGTGTTGCAACATGCTGTGGTATCATATTGCAAAACTATTGCTGCTAAAACTTCTCCCTCTCCAGTCTCTTCCTTTTCCCAGAAAAAAAAGGGGGGGTGGGGGAGGCGACACGAAGAAGAAGAGAAAAAGGGGTAGGAGTGGGTAGAAAGTGGAGAAGAAAGGAGAAAACCTGGGTAATGAAACAGCACTTTTCATCTTAGAATCTCAGAAGTTATTTTCAAAATCAACTCACTTGATCTCACCTGATTGTCAGGCTGTGGGACACTAGGGAGGACCTAGGTGAGTTCTGTGGACCATGGTGTTAATTTATGTGTCAACTTGGCTGGACCATGAGTGCTCCGATATTTGGTCAAACATTGCTCTGGATGGACTTTGAGTAAAGCAAGTTACCTCCATAATGTGGGTGGGCCCTGCCCAGTCAGTTGAAGGCCTGAATAGAATGAAGACTGAAGTCCCAGGAACAAGAGGGCGTTCTGCCAGCAGACTGCCTTTGGGCTTGAACTGCAACTCTTGCCTGGGTCTCTGGTCTGCCAGCCTACCCTACAAGCCTCCTCAATCTCATGAACTAATTCCTTAAAATAAATCTCTCTCTTGATATACAGATACCATATATAGACATAGGTATAGATATAGACACGCACACACTTATGTACATACATATGTACACATATCCTGCTGGAGAACCTTGAATGTAATTCACATGTTCAATCAGTGCCAGGAGAACAGCCATCTGGGTGAAGGCAGGAGAGTGCATTGGCTGATGGCAGAGGCTCTACAGCCAGGTTACCTGACTTCTAAGTAAGGCTCTGACAGTTGTCATCCATGTACTTGGTCACCTTACCTGGGCGGCAGTTCTACCTACCTTATGGAAATGTGAAGGGGCAAGGGCTCTGGAGACTCAGCCGCCATTATCGTTACTATCTGAGTCCTAGTGGCATCTCCCTGGGACCTGGCCCACACTATCAAAGAGATACATTGCTTCTGGAAACCCTGAAAATGGCAATGACCAAAAGTTTTGGGAGGACCGAACAGTTACAGTGAGGCAAGCATTTCCATCCAGGCTTATCTACTTGTTATTGAGTTCTCACAAGGCAGCTCTCACTTGCAAAGTGTTTCACCCAATGTAAGCCTCCCAACAACCACAAAAGGTAAGCACTGTTGTCCCAACTGTGTGGGCGAGGAAACGGGCCAGGGAGGTGAAGAGCCTCACCTGAGGTCACATGACAGGGGGTAGGCTAGATCTTGTGGGATTCATCACCACAATGTCAAACCAAAGGTGCGCGCGCGTGCGTGCGCGCACACACACACGCACGCACGCACACACGCACGCACACACGAGCACCTTTCTAAAGAATTGCAGAATGTCTGCATTAGAGGAAATATTAAAGACAATTTATTCCCACCCTCCCCCAAGCCATGAATCTCTTCTCCAGCATCTGCCTAAGCTAGCACTGAGCTGCGGCTGAATATTTTCTGCCCGGGAACCCACTGGCCACTGAAGCAGCTCCTTTCATTTTTGGGGTAGCTCTGATGATTCTGAGTTTTGTTGCTTGGTGGTATAGCAAGGCCAGTCTACTTCCCGATGTTATCTCCCCTTCGGCCCCATCCTGTAGCTGAGAGCCATGCAGGCTATTTGCACACAGATCGGTGAACACCCCCCTTGTCCCACTCAGCTCAATTTGAATGATGTATGTGGCAGAATAATTCTGAAGTTTTAACTAGTTTGTACCCACTACATTTCCATGAATCTCTTTGTCCTTCCTCCAAATCACCAAGACAGTCTTGCCTACTGTCCCAGAGAAGGGTAGACAGCAGCTGACAGAGGACACAGACCATTCAGGGTGCTGGCAGGAGCAGGCACAGAGCAGGAAGAGGGCTGCTTCAGAAGGAACTGCCTGCCTAGCAGTGAGGGACAGCACATGCGACATGTGTGGCTCCTGGCCAGGGACAGGGAGGGTAGTGGGCCTCAGGGATGCCAGCTTGGATGGGTGATGGCCAAGGATTAGAAGAACCCCAAGACCCTGCAATGCCTTAGACACAACAGTGGGGCAAGGAAGGGAAATGAACTGAATGGGCTGACGTCTCTGCCACTAAGTAAAGGCATGAAACACAATTTTAGTTGGTTTATGGAAAAATCAAGTCATATTTCTTCTCTAACAGACTGTACAGAATGAGATATCCACATTGGCTTTGATCCATCCCTGAAAAGGAGCTAGAGAAAATGATTCTTTGATTTTTGACATCAGTGCTGTCTCTGGAAGGGTCCCCCTATGAAGGTGAGAAATCAGGGTCCCCAGGAAACACCCTTCGAGTTACAGGCAGGTATTTATCCTCTATTGGTTCCTCAACTCATCTGATCCAGTTACCCACATTCCTTCAAAAGCCACTTATTAAATGACTGGTGTATGCTAAGCTCTGCACTTCTCATCAGAAAATCAAAGACAAAAGAGTCCTTGTTCCCAGGAAAACACTAAAATGTGAGCATGTGCAATTAAGTGGCAATACTGAATTGGTTTAAAAACATGTAAATAAGTTCTCAGGCTCCTTTCCTATGCAGACCTGCTTAGAGGCACTTGCTTGAACTTTTACCCTTAAAAGTGATCATTAGATAACCAAGGTGCCATTACATCTATCTCTTGAAGCGTGTGAGATCCTGAAGGAGATGGTGGGGGGATGGAATTGGAGGGAGCTGAACTTCATAATGGTTGGAGCCACCCTGTAATGTGTGAATCACTCACAGTTCACAGGCAGGCGAGGCAGAGCTGGGCTTTCTTGGTGATAATCATGGCATTTCCCAGGACAGTGCAAATGCATGAGTTAGAGAACATTGTTGAGCAGCTATGCTCTGTGCTTGGCACATATTATTTTATTTAATCCTCACAACAACCAATGGAATAAGTACCATTGTTCACCTGTATTATTGATAAGGAAATCAAGGCTAAGAAGGTTAATAACCTGCCTAGTGTCACACAGGTAAGCAGGGGCAGAACAAAAATTCAAATCCAGGTCTGATTCAGAAGAAAATCCTTTTCCTACCAGATATTATTGCATGTTGGAAAATGCACACAGGGCATTTGAAAGCCCTAAGTTATAAACTTTTTCTTATACCACATCAGCTATTAATAAGGATCAGCAAACCCTTTGCCTGTTTTTGTAAATAAAGTTTTATCGACATAGCCACAGGCATGAAAACATTCCTATTTGTTTACACATTTTCTATGGCTACTTGATGCCTCAATATCAGAGTTGAGTAGTTGTGACAGAAACAGTGGGGCCTGCAAAACTGAAAATACTCACTATTTGGCCCATTCTAGGAAAACTTTGACCCCTGCACTATGCTATGGAAAAATATGATAACAATACTTCACAAATAACTTGCCTAGATAATGTTCTTTTTCATCGGGAACCACATTCTCCCATATCTATCTTGAAGTGGTCTCTTGCTATTATATTTAGAGGATTGAAGAGGCATCCGACAATCTTGCTGGGTCTCTGTGACCCAGTTCATCATGTTTGAGCAGAAATTAGTCATCCTTACGTGTTATTGAGTAGTATCATCCCGAATTTATGAAAAGTGCCAATATCATGAGTAACCAACTTCTGAAGGATCTCATTTTTTGATTAGTTTGAGAATTAGTAAGATGGCCTAACCATATGTGAGAGAAGGACAGAAATAATTACTTTAAAACTTGGAACATTATCTGTGTTTGAGAGTTACAAGGTAACTGATGCTGCTGGGATTATCTCTTTTGAATTAGTGCCAGTTGTGGCATGCCAAGAAAATTTCTTTTAAAGGCAAAAGGAAACATGTCTAGGGTGTACACTCATTTACAAAACAATATATATGCTTTATGCATAGATACATATCCACACGTGTAAACACACACACACACACACACACACACACACACACACACACACACTTCAGGCACTCCAACCTTCTCCCTGTTGAGATTTATTTTGTTATAATTCCTCTATGGCTTCCACGAGACAGAATTAGCCTTATCTTGTCTATGTTCCTCTTCTTTTCCAACCCCAGACTGAAGACTTTTCCCCTCTCTTGTTGAAACCCACAGTGATTTCAGAGTAATTTGCATTCACTCTTGCAAATCATTCTCTTGCCCAGCAATTTCCTGTTGCCTCTTCCAATCACCATTCTCACTTCTCTTTAAATTTGTTTCCTGGACAAATGGTCAACCCAGTGACTGGGATAGTCACGCACAGCTGGAGCAATGACACCATAAGGAAGATTCACAGGGTGCCCACCCACCCAAGGGTGGGTATCTGCTACAAGATGTGATAGGATCATGCGATCAAAGATGGAGACAATTAGTCACCCTGACAGAGGGATATTTCCTTGCAGGGGTGGTGTCTGATTAGAATATATGAGGATGAGTAATGGTCATTCCCAGGAAAGCGGATGGAGGGGACAGGAGGGAAGGGCAGGGAAAGGTCCAGGCAGGAGGGTGCGAGTGCTCAGGAGTTGCTGGCAGGAACTTGGTCCTTGGTTCTGGACAGCCTTCCCGTTGGCTGAATTCCTGCCTCACCCTACCCCCCTCTGCCACACTGCGGCCGCTGCCAGGGGAGGTGAATGAAGCCATCCTTTGATTTGAGGAAGTGCCTTCAGGCCTCTGAGCTCTGTTGGGCCTTAACTTCTGTGCTTTCTCCGGTAACAGTGCCTAAACACACCTAAGCCTTTTCCTCCACAGGCCATGCAGGGCGGACTCGCCCTGGGTGGTGCAGGTTACAGTTGCTCCGTGGAACTCTCTATCTGGACTAGATTAGAGGCACGATCTGGAGCTTAATCAAAGAACTGCCTCCGGGACTTTCCTTATTTAGCGAAACTATTGTTGGTAAACCAAAATGGCACCTGCAGACTCACACCCATGGTGTATTCAAGCCAGGTAACATACTCAGCGCATCCTGTAAGTAACAGCTTTCTTTCCAGAAACCCTGTGCTCGGGAAAGCAGTTCCGCTGTCAGTCCAGGGCTTTCGTATATGTCTTTGATTAAGAGTCAGTGTTAGCCAAGTCTCCGCAGGATCCCATCTAAACATGCGATCAAGTACAGCGGGGCACATATACAGTAATTGACATGTATATAATTTTTTCCCTTTCATGTTCACAAACTTAGAAACATCTTTTTCCTGAATTAAATAATAAATATGAAGTTTAAGTAAATGCTCCCTGAATACAAACTTTAGAAAGCCTACTGCTAAGTCTGATGGTTGGAGAAGGTTGCTGGTTAATAGTTTCAGAACTCACATTGTCTGTTAATATTTTGCCGGTGGCCCTTATCTGGCAACATGGGCTCCGCCTTACATAGTAACACGGCATGAGCCCGTGCTATTCAGCACAGTTTGGAGAAAAAGTATGACACCAAGACCCTTGTGACTGGCTCCCGCTTCGCCCCTTGCAGCCGTACAACGGGGCCATTCTTTTTCCAACACAGTCTCTGAGACCAGCACAATCGAATTGTGGCTGAATAGCTGGCTGTCACTTTGGTTGTTGCAAAAACCAGGCACCCCCACTCACAACTTAGAAAACAAAACAGCGTAATCAGAGAAGGAAGTTGTAAAGAAATATTTGTAAAAATTATTTGACTAACTTTTTAAACCCTTAAAGAAATCTGGCTTTCCGTTCGAGTATTTGGCTAACTCCTATGGAAAACAGTTCAATCTAATCACTTTTCTAAACCCCTTCTGTGTTATGTATTTCCTGTGGAGAGGGCCAGGGGACAGAAAGAGGGTCACTGCTCCTTCCAGGAAATTTCACAAGCACCATTTCTTTTTACTCCTAGGAGGCGTTACAAAGGGGAGATGGGGCATGATAAGAAAGACGTCTTGGCTGATTCCATTATAACTGTATTTGTCAGTTGAGCAAAATGATCAGATTTCAGAATGTACCTGGGACAGAAGAAGCGATCTGAAAGTGAGAGCCGAGTGTTGGGTGAGGGAGGGGACTGCAGACAGCACTCCCTCTGTCTGACAGCCTCTGTCCCGTGTTCCCACCATAAGCATCCCTTTGCCCATCTCTAGCCTAGTAGTCATAGAATGAGTCTTAATTATCTGCCCATTTATCTTCTTCTACCAGACTGTGGCTCCTTCATACCAGCCATATGTTATTTATATTGTATTCCTAAATCCTGCCCAGAATAGATGCTCAATAAGCATTTTGCAAGGAAGGAGGGAGAGGGGTGGGGGTGGGGAGAAGAAAGGAAGGCAGAAAAGAAAGAAGAAGGGGGAAAGTAAGCATTTACTTATAATGTCTACAAAGCTATTGGACAAGGGAGTTAGTTTGACGAGTTATTTCATTAATGACCAAGTATGGTTTACTTAGAATTAAAATACAAGTTATAATTAAACAATTTCTATGGGCCTTATATAATGAAAAATAAGCACAATACATTTTAAAAGGCTTTTTAAATAAACTAAACTGATAAGATTTTTCATCCTCAAGAATAACCGGGGATATTAGCTTTGCGACGAGAAAAAGGTAAAAAGAGGGAAATTGCTGAAATGAGGTTAAATGGATTGTTTGCATAAATAGTTACAGTCACCACTAAAAACTTCCAAAAGACTTTAAAAGCAAACAAGGAACTATTGCTAAAATAAAGCAGCTCTACTTTATTGTCGTTGTATATTATGAAAACAAAATATTTTGTAAGTCTTACTGATAAGAGGTTAATTCTTTGTAAATACATTTTTTTTAAACCTGCATAATGTAAGCGTCTTGGTTAATCATTAGAGAACTCCCAGTTTTCCTCTTTGTTCCACTCCTTAAACAGCAAGATTGTAAATCCTTGAAGTTTCCTTGGAGTTATCTTAGGTAAAGTCCAAAGTTTCAGGTAAACCATAAACCTCGCCGCCAGAGGAACCCTGACTGGAGAGAAGTCACAGCGCGCTGACATTCTGGGCAGTCCCTCTTCCACCTTTAAACCATTTCTTGAAAGATCCATCAATACCTCGCTTTTTACCCGTAACCTATTTAGAATTTTAAAAACTGAACCTTTTATTTTAGAACAGGCTTATATTTATAGAAAAACTACACCAGTAGTACAGAGTGTTCCCGCACGCCCTGTACCCACTCTCTCCAAGTGTTAACATTTTACATTAGTATGGTACATTTGTTTCAACCAATGGACCAATATTGTTACATTATTATGAACTAAAGCCATCATTTATTCGGATCTCCTTAGCTTTCCCTAATATTCATGTTCTCTTCCAGGATCCAGTCCCGGACACCACATTATGATGAGTTGTCAAATACTCCTCGCTTCCCCTTGGCTGGGCCAGTCATTTAGACTTTCCTTGTCTTGCATCATTTTGACAGGTTTGAGGACTTGTGAAAGGGTATTTGTAGAATTGTTTTTCTTGTGGGTAGACTGGGGTGATGGGTTTTAGGAGGAAGACCACAGATAAAGGGCACTTTTCTTCCCATGGTAGCAAGAGAACATAGTATCAAACGGACGAATCCCTTTGTTGTGGAGCTTGGTCTCCTGGCTGGGGCAGTGCTTGTCAGCTTTCTCCTCTGCAGTCACTCTTCCTCCCCCTCCCCATACTGTCCTCTTGGGAAGGAAGTCACTAAGCACAACCCGCACTTAAAACTCGGACAGCTGTGCTCTGCCTCCTGGAGGGCAGAGGACAGAAATTACTTTCTGCACTGGCCATATGTCTCTTCTTCCCTATTATTCATTTATTCAGTCAGTCATTTATCTACATTTGCATAGACTCATGCATATTTATTTTTACTTTTACTTTGGTTAGAATCAGGTCCTACTTTATTTATTTTGTTACTCAAATGAATCCAATTCTGGCCTGTAGGAGCTCTTTCAGTTGGCGCCATTGCGTTTTGTTTTGTTGTTTGTTTGTTTCTTAGCACTTCCTTACTCTCTGGCACTCTCAGATACTCCAGGCTCATCTAGTGTTTCCTGCCCCATTTCTCCATGAGTCGTGGCTCCTTTGTTGGAGGATGCCATTAGAAACCAAGATCTGAGTGCCAGGTCCTGTTCAGAGCAATGAATAGATAGGGGTGTGTACTAACTTGGACAGATTCCCATGTTTATAAATGTTTCTTTATGTGACCAAAGTACATACTGATAAACCTATACATATATTAAGCTAAACAAGTTCATACAAGGTTCCAATGTAAATCCATGAATACGTGGGTCATTACAGTCTTCCCCCTCTGCTGATCTGTAAACTCTCATTTCAATAGTGAAAAATCTGACTCCCACCCCTGGCTGTATATTTGCGTACTTGTCTATTCCCAGTGCCCACGTATAGCAGGACTGAACTGTTAGCCTGTACTCCATGAGAAACAACTATCAACCAGAGCGCAATCTTCCGCGCACTTCCTTTGCCTATGGTCTTACAGATTCCACTTATTTCCAAAGTTACTCAGCACCTTCGGCACCTCACCCCCCTTTGGGGCTGTGTCATACATTTACCATTCAGTTAGGTTCTTTATCACACTCTGCATTCCACCCTGGGGTCCCCCATCTCTTAGATCAGTAGTTCTCAACCTTCTGGCCCGTTAAATACAGTTCCTCATGTTGTGACCCAACCATAAAATTATTTTTGTTGCTACTTCATAACTGTAATGTTGCTACTGTTATTAATCGTAATGTAAATATCTGATATGCAGGATGGTCTTAGGCGACCCCTGTGAAAGGGTCGTTTGACCGCCAAAGGGGTCACGACCCACAGGTTGAGAACCGCTGTCCTAGATGATTTTTTTAAAAAAATTTGAATACACATTTTGTTGTATATGCACATAACATAGGTTTATGCTTAGTGCAGATTTGCTATGCTATTAAAATAAAGTTTTTCATTAGTTCACATCAGCAACACTGATAAGCCACGGAGATTTATTAGTTCAACACTATTTCCTGAGTGCCCACCTGGTGCCAGGCCCCTTTCTCTTGCAGCTTCCTTGGAGCGTCCCTGCCATGGCTCTGCATGACCAGGCAGTTTAGGAAGCGGTGACTAAGCACTGACTAAGGAACTGGACTGTCATATTTGTGGCCACATCTCTGAAACCCTAAGATTCCTTAGATTTGTGTAACCGCACCTCCCTCCGTGGTTCCAGAATCTACAAAAATAATCTATTCAGAGAACTGCATTTACATAAAGTTAGAATTGTGTGTGCTGTTTCTTATTGCTCTTTTGCTCTTAGTAAAGAAAAGTAATTTAAACTGCAGGGGAGAGTAATAGCTACTAAAGTCAATGCCAGCTTTTGTCTACCACGAATGCCTTCAGCACGACTTAAATTATAATCCGCTTTGTCAGTCCGAGTTTGCTGAAAACAACAATGAAGTTGCTCCATACTCCCTCGCGATCTGCTCTATGGTATTTTTATGGGCTTTATTTGTTGTACCAGCCACAGTGTCTAAACAGCTAATGGAACTGTATGTGCAAATATATGCCAATAAAGGAGGAAAGGCCATCACCATTGTTCCTGTCATTGGCAGTGGGGTGGGGGATGGACTTGCTGGCATTAGCACGTTAACACGTAGGTTATTGTCCTTAAGGATATGAGTGCTTCATAAATCTTTCCAACTCCATCTTGTCTAACTCCCGGCATGACCACGTACCCCATGGTGGTAATAGATGGTCCCGTGAGGAATATTTGTTTCTACAGCTGCCATAACAGATGGGGGAGCTGATAGGAACAATGCTCTGGAGGTGTATGAACGAGTTAAAAGGTTGAAGAAAAATATTCTGAAGCCCTGGCTGGTGTGGCTCATTTGGTTGAGCATTGTCCTGGGCACCAAACGGTCACCACGAAAGGCACTCAAGTGCACATCAAAAACAAATTCAGTACCTAATTTGAAAAACAAACCAAAACAACAACCCTGACATTTAAAAATAGAATAATATTTCAAGCATTTTAAGCTAACAGCATTCTATAGGAGCCACACAGCCCCTTTCTCTCCTTCACAGAGCCCCTAACCGTCCTGGGTCCATGTGTGCACACTGTTCCCTCCCCAACCTCCCCAGTGCGGTGACAGACTCCTGTTTCTACAACCTTAAAACCTCCGATTGCAACCCACGCTAAAATAACAAAGGCAATACAATGTGTAGGTGGAAGCTTGCCAAACATTTGCAGAGTACTGTGTTATTCAGAGAGCCCTTGAAAAATATTTGATCTCATTTGAATAACACGTTCTTGCCAGTGTAGCTGTATAGGTTTCTTTCTTTTCCTTTTTTTGGTTTCTTGCTTTTTTGTTTGATTTTAAAACAGACATATACACGACCATTTTAAAGACGCGGCGGGCGTTAGCTCTGACTAGCTTTCTAGATTTAGCACATGGGGGAACTGTGTTCAATTTCCTTTTTTGGTATCCCAGGCCTTAATCTCTAAACAAATACATGAAGTATGTCTCTAAACCCTGGGTGGAAGTTAGCTAATCATTGACATTGGAGACACTCTGCTACCTGCACTTAAACAAGAAATGCCCAGCTGCTCTGCAGACGAGGTTTCTCCTGCGGCAAAGAACTGTCCCCTTAAGGGGCCCACACAGCCCTGCTGAGGTGTTTGGCAGACTGCAACCTGTCCGCTCCTTTTTCGGCACCTCTCAGAGTGCCCAGCTCAGAGAATGGCACGCAGGGAGTTGTTCCACAGGGGGTGGGTGTGGGCGTGTATGTGTGTGTGTGGGGGGGGGGTGGTAATTGCAACAAAGGAGCTCTCCTCCAGTCTTAGGTGCTTGCCAACAAGCGACAGATGGAATCCTCTTAAAACCATGTGATGGATCGATTGTAGGTGAAGAAACGGAGGCTGTGATAGAGCAAGAAATAGATTTGATCTTTGTCCTCAGTTCCTGGACCAGAGCTCCTAAAAACCAGTTTCCTGAGAGCTGGGGTGATAAGAGCATCTGCTGGTAAAATATTTGGTATTAGTCCCTGGTTCCTGACACAAGATCTTCTAAGACCCTTGGGATTCTGGAATGATAAGAATGTATTTTTGTATGCTAATGAGATGACTGGTGGCTGGGGTGAGGATGGGGGTGGTCCTTGAAATAGCTTCAGGAGGGGGGCTGTTTGTCAGAAAGACCAAGGCAGGACTAGAGGATTGGAACTTTTATCCTCACCCCCTGATTTCCCAGGAGAGAGAAGGAGCTGGAGATTGAGGTAATCACCAATGGCCATGATTTAATCAATCATGCCTACATAATGAAACCTCCATAAAAAAAAAAAAAAACTTAAACTGTGGGTGTAGGGGTAGGAGTATCCATGGGGGTCAGAGAGCTTCCTGGCTGGTAAAGACCTCAAGGTGCTGGGAGGGTAGGAGAGGGCATGGAAGTCCCAGACCCCTTCTCATATACCTTGCCCTCTGTATCTCTTCTATTTGGTTGTCTTGAGTTGCATATAATATTATATTATAACTGGAGGCCCAATGCACAAAATTCATGCAAGAGTAGGCCTTTGCAGCTGCTGTGGCTGCCTGGATCTCCCCGCCCCCCCCCGCCCTCACAGCCCAGGTGGCTGCCTGGATCCCATGGCTGCAGCCCCGGCTTTGCCTGGGAGGGACATCCGGAAGGATGTCCGGTCTAATTAGCATATTACGCTTTTTTTATTATTATTATAGATGTACTAGAGGCCCGGTGCACAGATTCATGCACTGGTGGGGTCCCTTGGCCTGGCCTGTGCCCTCTTGCAATCTGGGACCCCTCAGAGGATGTTAGCCAGTTTCAGCCTGATCCCTGCAGGCCCGATCTAGACAGGAGGGAGCCCAATCCTGTGCATTGAGCATCTGTCCCCTGGTGGTCAGTGTGCGTCATAATGACCGGTCAACCGGTCGTTTGGTCATTTGGTTGCTTAGGCTTTTATATATAGAGATAATGAGCCAGTAATAGTATAGTGCCTTCCTGAGTTTTGTGAGCCTTCTAGCAAATTACTAAACCTGAGGAAGGGGTCTAGAGAACCCTGATTTATAGCCAGTTGCTCAGAAGTCTGGGAAACCAGGTACTGGCAATTGATGCCTGAAATGGGAGCAGTTTTGTGAAACTGAACCCTTAACCTGTGGGGTCTGATGCTCACTCGGGCAGCTAGTGTAAGAATTGAACTGAATTGTAGAACACACAGCTGGTCTCCAGAGAGTTAGGGAGTTGCTTGGTGTTTTGTGTCACAGTGTTATGAGTAAAAATGGTTTATAGAGGCTCAGAGTGGTTAACTTGTTTAACTTCACACAGCTTAAAAGTGAGAGAGCTGGGATTTGAACCAAATTCCTGAGATTTCAACTCTATAATTCCATGTTGTCCATGATTTATCTGTTTGACTTCTGGGAGGCTCCTGTTAATCCTGCAGCTGATAAAAAATGTACTTCATGAGAAACCCATAGTAGCACTTGAAAATGAACATTTTGGTGATCTTTACCAGAGAAAAACAAAGCATAAATACACCACTGAATGTCCCAGTGAGTTCATAGGGCTGGCGTGCCGTGTCTGGAAATGAAGGCTCTGGTCCCAGGTTCACTATGGACTAAAAGTATTACTTCTGAAAAGATACATGGGCTCACCTTTGGGTTCATTTTCTTCTACTCTTTCAAAACCTAAGCAATCTGTTATCTGTATTTTTGCTTCTGAGATAATATGAAACTTTAGGAATTGACATTGTTCAATTCTGGGGAAAAGTTACAAGAATAATTTGAAAGATCACTCCCATTACCAAAAATTCAACCAGCACACTGCCACCAGCAGATACAACTGCTTAACCATCACCACCACCAATACCACCAACATGACCACTGTCACGGTGGTCATCACCATCACCACCATCATCATCAGATTTTCTTTGGACAAAACAGAGGTATTCTCTTCCTCATGTGAATGTCACATTTATGATTTTCTTTTCACTAAAAAGTCGTATCCCATAAATACCCATGCCTGTTCAAACTTCAGATATCTTAAGCATGACTTTGATAGGATACAGATTAAGTAAAAACAAATATCCAAGCTGCATAAATGGCGGAGGTAGTTTACAAACTTCTCTCTTTGATCAGTCAAATTCTTCTCATTGTTTATTTGGAAGTAGTCAGCCTTCAAAAATGTCTTTGAAGTAAGCTTGAATATATACTTTTCCCAACTCATCTCCCCTACCTCCCCAACCATATGCACACACTTGTTTCTAGAATAACAGTTGGCTCTTGCTTATGGATGTATGCTATATAAATATGAATGTCTTCTCCCATTGCTTGTCTTTCAAGGTCCTAGATTAATACAGTCTATGGCTAATACTAAACTGGAGATTAGACTTTGCTCTCTAATCTATAATGACCTGTATTATAAAGAACTGTACCTAGTAGATATGGCTATTAAGATTGATTTTCTTAATTAACCTATTAGATGTTGAACACACAATTATTGTCCTTTTTTGAATATCAATATAAAAAGTCAAAATTCCATCTGAAACTGCCCCCAATTAATGTGACTTATTTTCTGGTGGAAAACTCTCTCCTATTCAAACAGGATTTGATTTTTTAAGGTCTCATTTAGAGGTAGGCTGTTGAGTGAAGAAAATAAATGATCAAGTTGAGTATTAATTTTACTAAAAAAAAGCTTTTACTAAAATATAGTATAATGCAGTGCTAATCAGTGAGAAGTAAAATTTTGGGGATGGTGATCTGGTGATATATATTGAAAATGCATTCACAGATGGAAAATAGAAAAAGAAAGTCTTAATTTCATTAAATAACCAAGAAAAACAATAAATTTCAGCTTTAAACTTCCTTGAATTATCAGTAATCTGAGGTTCAGGATAGAGAGTAGCTGAGGGTCTTTTTAAATTTGTTTTTTCACATTTCAGAAAGGTGTATATGTTTTAAAAGGTCAAAAAATTTTGGCATGGCAGGCATGGCTCAGAGGTTGAGTGTTGACCTATGAACCAGGAGGTCACAGTTTGATTCCCGGTCAGGGCACATGCCTGGGTTTTAGGCCCCATCCCCAGTGTGGGGTGTGCAGGAGGCAGCCATCAAATAATTCTCATCCTTGATGTTTATATATCTCTCTCCCTCCTTGTTCCTCTCTGAAATGGATAAAACAATATTAAAAAAAATTTTGTTGTAATAAAATACTTTATTTGTGTGTGGCTCCTAACCGGACTTTAAAGACAATTCATAAAATAGGACCCCCAAAATATTTTGAGAAATGGCAGTTACATTTGAAATATAGGTATAGTCTTCTAGGGTGACTATTTCAAAGGTTAGTGCTTATTTTAATATTAAAAGTCTGGTATTTTCACTTTAAAATTAGATTAATACTTATAATTGTCTTTCTTTTCCAGATGTTCCTTCCAAGAGTTGAAGGGCTTTGCAGATTTTAGACAAATTTCCCACAATCTATGAGAAAAAAGTTTTTCTTGTGTGGCTCCTAACCTGACTTTAAAGACAATTCACAAAATAGGACCCCAAAAATATTTTGAGAAATGGCAGTTACATTGACTGAAATACAGGTATAGACTTCTAGGGTGACTATTTCAAAGTTATATACGATCTCTTTATATGGATTCTCAGGTTCTCTGAAATTTCAGGTCCTGGAGAAATAGCAAATGTAATTTACCACAGTTTAGTGATTTTTTGTTGTTGTTTTTAGACAATATATAGTCCCAGATGTTATGTTTATAAAACTGTGGCTCTGCAGCTTCTGCAGACATAGCTAAGTGATTCATGACTCTGAAAGTAAAGGGATGTTGGACTCATTTTACAGCAGGATTAGCAGGAGCCTCCGTTAATCCGGGCTTTTCCTACGGACAGAATTGCTGGGTGTTGCCATGTAAAACGTTAGGATAGAATCTGGATAAGGAAGGACACATATGCTGGTTCCCACCCTGTAATTTTTCTGCTGTTTCATCTGAGTGACAAGTGGGCACCCTGATGTGATGTATAACCACCCCCAACATGGAAACAACGGTATTTCCTGCTCTGAACGACTCTCCTATTCTGGACAGCCAATGCCGTTTTTTTTTTTTTTTTTTTTTTTAGTTTGTGTTTTTCGCATTTATTTATTTATTTATTTTCCCATCACCAGTTATCCCTCCATACCCTCTACCACCTCTTCCCCTCCACCCAACAATCACCACACTGTTATTCGTGTCCATGAGTTCTTTCTCTCTTTTTTTCTTTTTTTGCTCAATCCCTCCATGCCCCCGCCAACATCTCCCCCACCAGAGCCAAAGTCAAGTTTTCAGACAAGAAAATAGCCAGCCCAGTGTAAGGTCACGAATGACCCGAGTGTCTAAAGTCTAAGCCCCTTTGTGTCTGCACCATGTGCCTCACCCAGGCAGCTGTGCGTTCAGGGCGATCCACTGAAGTCAAATGTTGGGAAGGAATTCCCTGATCTGGCTCGGCACATGATCAGCTATTTTTAGGGTTCCAGCTGATGTCCTTAGCAGTTCCTAGAATGATCCAAACCATTGCCACACTTCCTTCTATTGAAATAATTTGGGAAATGAGTGGTGGGTGGAATTTTAGCCTGCAACTATCATTATTGCTGCTTTAAAGTAAACAAGTCCTTAGAATTCTTTCCACCAGCCTGATAAAATTTGGTTGTTACCTCAGCATTGGTGGGCTTAGGAAGTGATGGGAAAATAAACTCTAGTGAATTGAGAATCTTGGGTCTCTATCTCCTTCAGTAACTCAGACAGTGAGCTTCCCTTTGGATTGTCCTTACGGTAACTTTTACATTGGGTTGGGCTCCGCTGAGTATCATATAAAGGCTGCCAGACTGTGAGAAGGTGGGGTGGGCCACAGCCTCTACAGCCACTGGGGTGCTTGTTAAGATTTAGATTCTCAGACCCCACCCAGATCTTCTGATCAGACCCAGTGACCTATACTTGTTAATGAACTACCAGGTGCTTCTTCCTAATCTTGAGAACCACTGCTGACCAGGAGGCCACAGATCTAGGAGTTAGAAATTGGAATTCTGGAGTGCCCCACCCCCATTCCACATTCCTCTATTTTACACATTGGAATCTCCCTTATGCTTTCATTTGAAGAAACACTTGTGTGTTAAAAATAAAAAGTTGGACAGTTACTCCAGCATAAACATCTGAAAGAGACCTGTCCATGCTTATCTTCACTGCTGGTTTCTTTTTGGGTGGAATACAAATGAAAGCGTAAGAAAGTGATTTTGTCCAGGTAACTCCGGGGCATTGAAAGCCACTTACTTCATCTACCCAAGGATGCGATTTCACATTTCCAGCTGCAAATGATTTGCACAACTCAGGGGGCCCTGGGGACAGGCCCCCCATGAATGTTGGCTTGGGTATCTGGGCTAATGCTCTACCCGCAGTTGCACACCCAGGACCTATCCTACATCCAATACTCAAATCTGGCCTTCAGCCCAAGAGTTCCTCATTGCAGATGAAGTTTAGGAATGTGACATATACAAACATAATCAAAGAATGCATTCCATATGCTGGTATTTAAGTCAGACAGAATGAAGACATTAAGAACATGTTAATATGGTTGCTTGTAAGATAATTTTGCATTGTGGTATTTTGCTTTCCTAAATGCCTGAAGTAAGTCTCTCCTATAGTGTCAAACTTAGCAAACAACCTAGAAGATAAAAGAAACTAGTGAAATTTCAAATTTTAAAACCATTCAAAGCTAATATAGTATTCCATTGACTTTTATATAGTATAAAAACTCAGTAATATGACTCAGATGAGTTTAGTAGCATAAAAATACTTCAAACTCATAAAATATGGTACATAGTAACTCATGTATCTTAATTTATTAAGTACCAACTATATACAAAGCTCCATATTATTACATATTTTATAATAACTAGAAAGAAAATAATATATTGAGTCAGGCCTTCAAGAAAATGTACGATGGGACAGAATATAAAGGAGAGGAGTAATGTTCATACTACATCCTATAGCAAATGCAAAGACTAGAGTTCTGTCATTACGTATGAGAGAAGAGAAAGTCAGAGTGCTTCTTTTAGATGTTTTACTCCTATGAAGGTGAGGTATACTGTTTAATGATAGTACCTTTTGCCATGGGTTCCTTGTTGTATTTACGCGAGTGCATGCGTGAGCGCGCGCACGTATGTGTGTGTGTGTCTCTGGGTGTTCAATTCTGTGTGTATTTTTCTCCTCTTTTATGCTATGTTTTTGTTTTTTTTAATTCTCCTTTTTAATACATATGCACTAGGAAATTCAAGAGTTAACCCAGAAGCACCCTGGCTGATGTGGCTCAGTTGATTGAACATCACCCCATGCACCAAAAGGTCACTGGTTCAATTCCCAGTCAGGGCACACTCCTGGGTTGTAGGCTTGATCCCCAGAAAGGGACATGCAGGAGGCAGATGATCTATATTTCTCTCTCATCAATGTTTCTATCTCTTCCCCATCCCTTCCTCACTCTCAAAACCCAATAAAAATATTTTTTAAAAAGTTAACTCAGAGTCAATTACTGCTGTCAATTTCCCAGGTATCCTTCAGAGATCTTCTGTGAAAATATAAGCATAATGTATTTTACCTTGGAGATTATTTCAAATAAAATGATAAATAGCTATTGCATTTTAAATGGCTGCATAGCATTCTATTATCTGAATTCTATTCATAGAATTTTACCCATAATTCTCTCTCTCTCTCTCTCTCTCTCTCTCTCTCTCTCCACATACACACACACACACGCACGCACGCACACGCACACACATACACACACATACACCTGTATTTATAAAGTTTAGGGTACACTAATAATCTGGTGAGTTTTCTTAGAGTGTAATTGTCTGCTTGGACTGCCATAACAAAATACCACAGACTTGAACAAGAGAAATTGATTTTCTTACAGCTCTGGAGATGGGAAGTCCCAGATCAAGGTCTAGCAGGGCTGGTGCCTAAGGAGAGCTTTCTTCCTGGCTTGCAGATGGCCAGCATCTTGCTGAGTGCCCCGGTAGTCTTTCCTCCGTGCAAGCACTTGAAGAGAGAGAGAGCATGAGTTTTCTTGAGTCTCTTTATAAGGTCCCAAAACCTATCTAATCCAATTGAATCAGAGCTACACTGTTAGGACCTTAATTATATCCTTAGAGGCTCCATCTCCAAACATTGGGGCTTAGAGCTTTAACATGTGACTTTGTGGGGGGTAGAGGTGGGGGGGAGGCAGGGCGCACACAACCATTCATTTCATAATAGAGAGTTTCTTATGAGTTCACTTATACAAATGGAAGGTGTTAGGGAGGTATTACAAGCTACAATTTGAAGCAGTGATAGCTAGTTTTTAAATTTTTGGAGGACCTTGCTCTGATGTTTACTTGCTAGATATTATACTAGGCCTGTGATTCAAAGCAAGATGCTTAAATCCCAAAGGGGAATGGATAAATTATTAAGAAAAATATGAAATATTATAGGCCTATTTATAATTATCCTATCTCATCCTTCTACAATGTATTTTTGTGGTATTTTATAATATATGGAATGTATTAGTACAGTTTGTATGCACATGATGTATATAATCATAAATATAATGAGGAACATGTCTGGCATAGTTACTGATGGCTGCGCAGTTACAAAGGCTTGAGATCACGTGTCAGAAACAAAGGTGAAAAAAAAGAAAGAAACAAAGATGGCCTTTTTCATGGTGTAGAAATTCATGAACACAGTTAAGATCCTGAAGCTTGATAGCAAGAGAAGATCACACACAAAAATCATCAAAGAAATAGACAATGTTGATGGAAGGGATAAACCATGCATCTCCAACTCTAGAGGAAAGGAAAAGGAGAAGGAGGAAGGTATGCTTATTATTTCACAATATCTTTTAGCTGTCGGCTTTGTTTGCCCCACTTATTCTTAATAATCAACTTGGTGGCATGACTCCAACCAACCACAAGTGATAATCGTGCCAGTGTTTGCACTTGCAGGGCACAATGATTTCTTGCAGAGGGCTCGGAGTTGCACAGAGTTTACCCTGAACCATTTATGTGTTTCCTTCAATGAAAGAATGATATCTGGCTTGACCCAAAAAGGTCTCTCTGCTGCTTGATAAGAGAACTGAGAGCTGAGTTGACTGCACTCCCATGCCACTCTCGAATGCAGGAAAACCTATGAACTGTTTTCTTCAAGAAGATAGGTTACAATTCATGTGTCAGCGATAGGCTATCCTTCAGTAAAGGGCGGAAAGTAGTTCTTTATGGGCTGGCAGAGCCTTTTCTACCTGGCTACCATGAGGCGTGTAGAGTTTTATGTGAAACCTCCAAGTTGTCCTAAGATCAGAGTGGCCGCTTCTACTCAGTTCCCGCAAACAGTGCTTGTCTCTCTTTGGCAAATGCTCAGGCCTGAAACGCACAAAGAACAAAGTCCTTGTTAGCACCAGGCATTGGCAGAGAATCTGGGCTGGAGGAGGGAAGGAGAAAAATTTTCTCTCTCTTATGGTACCACAGAGACATTGTGGGGGCAGGGCTGAGTGGGAGTGGATGCACCTAACTCAATCAGTCTGCTCTCAGCCAGGGGTTGAAGGTACTAAAATGAACAGAGCAACTTCCCTTCCGGGAAGAATTCACCCACAGGACAGGGATCAGGACTTTGACTCAAACTTTATGTTAAATTGTGTATGCATTCAGCTCTATGCATTTGCTTTTCCTTGGGAGGCACTTCATAGATTGCAAAAGATCTGTGACTCCTCCCCAAGATACCCTGTATGAAGAATGTTTGTTCTGGAAGAATTAGAAGCCCACAAGTGTTTTTTTCTTGGACATCTTTTCATTCAAAATGGATGTTAGTGCTTAGACTTGGGCGAATGCATCAAGGACACATAGGGTGAAATGTATGGTATTGACACGCCTTCCGGAGGTCCCTCTAACTCTGCAGGTGTGATAAAACGCTTCCAGGCAGGTGGAGGCAGTGTCATTGATGGTGGTGGTGGTAGCAAGAGATTCTATTTTTTAATCTTTATTGTTGAAAGTATTACATATGTTCCCCTTTTCCCCCATTGACCTCTTCTAGCCCAACTTCGCTCCCCGGCCCCACCCCAGGCCTTCACCACCCTAGTCTGTGTCCATGGGTTGTACATATATGCATCCAAGTTTTCTGATTGATCTCTTCCCACCCACCCACCCCACCTTCTATTTTTAAGCATTTTTTAGGCTTTTCTTTTCTTTTTTGATGTTCACATGGATGAGGGATAGATTTCTCATAAGAATTAAAATTTGAAAAATCCCAGCATAAGCACTTTGAATAGAAAAAGAAGGGTTTATCATAGTACTTGAAAACTTTTCTTTTTCTACTCATCTTCAAGGAAAATGGAGCTACAATAAGAATAACATGTGTGGCAGGGATGAGAAACTGTCATTCAGTGGTTAAGAGCACAGACTCTGGAGCAAGACTGCCTGGGTTCAAGTCTTGGGTCCTTCAATTTGTCCCTATTTTATCTCCATTTCCTCATTTTAAAATTGGGATTAATAACCATATCTGTTTTATTGGGTTGCTGTTATTTCATGAGCTAATGTATATAAAGTCTTAGTACAGTGCTTGATTCATTGTAAATGCTGCATTAGTGTTTGCTAACTTTCTTAAAAGTACCTCCCCTCCAATTCCCTCTTACATCTTACTCTTCCTCTCTACTCGATAACAAGACTGCAGTAGGTGATAATTGACTTTGGGAAGGGATTTGACTGGAAAGATCAGAGAGAGAAAACGAGTCTGTGAGCTTTGAGTTTCAAAATAGACTCTGAGGAACTGAAAACAGGATAGAGGTAATAGATAGGTAGAATGTCAGATGAGTAGTAGGAAGGTGCCTCTCCCCTTCACCCTCACACACACACTGCCTAGAAAAGGGTGTCATAGATTGAGAGGAAAGAGAATTAGACTGAGGGTCAGGAGAGTGTAGACACTGGTAGGTTTCTGAGAAAGGAGGCTAAGAGCCCTGGTAACCACATCAAGTGTTAGGGATGCTGGAACCTGAAACCAACCAAACAAAAACCAACCAAACAAACAAACAAAAAGTCCTCACATAAAAGTTCATAGGATTTGAGACTAGAGTGAACCCATGCCCTATTTCTTTAAGGTTCTTGGAAAGTGGCAATCAATGACTATATAGTGTGACTTGGCATATGTGGCTTTAGTCAGCCTATAGAGTTCCCTAGGCCCCAGCATGACCCCAACATGGTTTCTTGGCCCACAGTAGTGGCAGAGAAGCTGGGAATGAGGCTGCCTCAGCAACCCCCTGGGTAGACAGTGATGCTAGATGTGATGGCACTTCCCATCAGGAGCCAGAATGAATAGATGACAGTGAGAATGGAGACCAGGTACGCCCTCACCAGACACCTCATAAACCCTCCTGGCACTCAGATGCCAGACCAGGAATAAAGGGAGAGGTGGAAAAACTGACTATGCCATCCTAGGAAAAAAATGGGACTTGAAATAGAAATTCATTTGAGTGATGAAAAAACCCAAGATGTGTTTCTTTGCACATTCAAATTTGCAGACGAAGATTCATACCTGCTCTACCTGTTTTCTCCCTGACTCAGACATTGACATCATCCAGGGAAAATGAAGTAAGCGTTGACTTGAAAGATTTAGTTCAGCATTGGCAATCCATGAGTCACCAGGGTGGGTCTCCACTGCCTATCAGGATCCCATGATGACAAGAAGAGACTGGGAACTAGGGAGCAGTTGATACCATGAGATCAGGGTCCTAGCACATTGGGATCGGGGAGGGGACTGTGAGCAAGTGCTAAGGAGCTCCCCATGTGGTGGATGGAGAATGGGAGCATTGCTGAGATTGCTGGACTTCTCTGTTCCAGGCAAGAACTATGGTAATACCCATGCCTGTAAGATGGGAATATTGTAATCCTACATTCCTATTCTGTTCTAGCCAGTATTCTCTAGACAAATCTACTATGTGCCATAAATTGTGTTGGATGCTGGGAACATTGCCGGGTAAAGAGGATATGGTCCCTGATCCAAGAATGTCCATCCCAGGCTCACAAAGACATCCTTCAATGTCAAGTGGGCAGTAGGCAGCATGGGGGCACAAAGAGAAGAGAATTTGTCCACTATGGGGGCTCTTGAGCAAATCCTAGAAAAGAGGGTTTCTAGGCTGGGTCTTGGAGGATACAGAAGTGTCCATTCAGCAGACAGAGATGAGTGGGAAAGAAATTTGTGGCAGAGAACACAGCCTGAGCAAAGGTATGCAGGAACGGAGCCACAGAGGGTGCAGAAAGGACGAAGCATTCAGCATCTCTGGACTGTCAGGTCAAGTCACAGAGTAGAGAGAGGTGGAAGTTTGGGCCACATCATAGAGGACCTTAAATGCTATGATTAGGAATGTAGTGTCTATTCTGGAGCTGATGGGCAGCTACTAACAGATTTCTGGCAAGATAGTGGTAGAACCAAGTTAATATTTTAAAGATGTATCTGGCAGTATTTGGGGGAACAAATGAAAGAGGACTCAGGGGTGGCAAGAACACAAAGTAAAATTGTTCCACCATCCTCTCATTCACCAACCAACCAGCTCTAGCAAGTCCCCAGATTGGGCCGTGCACTTTCCAGATCCATCCACCACGTCTTGCTTGTAAAAGGAGGTCCAAAGGGGGTTTCTAAATGGGAACAGCCTAGGATCAGACACATCTGAGCTGAGGGCTGGCTTCTAATGACTCAAAAGAGCAACAGACAACCTTCGTTGGCTTCCAGACCTCCTGCCTGTATCCCCTCTGATAAGCTCAAGATCCAGATTTCCCCACTTCCTTCTCCCTGCCCTTGCTGCTATGTGGAGTTCCCACTTACAGCCCCTCTGGCCATCCCTGCCAGCTGCACCCACGTGGCGTGGCAGTGATATTCTTGGACTGAGAAGCAGGCACCCAGCCGGCCTTGCACTAGTCGATCAGTACAGTGCAGCGGGCAGGTGTCTGCACCGTGCAGAGCTCCCAGCCTCGGCCCCCGAGCAGGGCATGAAGCCTCGGCCTGCCTTTGGATGACTGCAGATTCTTCTTCGTCAAAGCTGCATTTTCATAATTAACAGTGTGTCGGGCTTCTGAGGATGAGAGTAACGTGCTACCGCCTCTTACTAAAGCATTGGGCTGCATTTCTCAGTCTTTCCAGTTCCTGCTGGCCTCGGTCTGGCTCTCCCAATTCATCCTTTATGGCCGTGGCTCAGATTGTCACATTCTCACAGCCATCAGTGGCCCAGCGATATTGACCGGGAAAGGAAGGAGCCGGAAGAAGGGCGAGAGCATGGGAAGTGGGGGGCAGGGGATGGGAAATTCCAGAGGCAAATCCTGTCAAGGTGGTGGGGGCGCATGGCAGTGGTGCAGATCTGTGGACGATGAGACCTGGGGATGGAGAGGTTGAAAAGGAGTCAGAGCAAAACAAGACTGAGACACAAGAGAGCTGGTAGGAGAGAAGTGTGGTGCTGCCCTGGAAAAGGAAAGTATGTGACATGATTGCAAGAGCAACATGCAGCTCTTGCTATTGATTAGATTAGTTTATCTCCCCAGCACAGCGCTGGGCTGCAAAGGAGGAGTCTGAGCCCTCCAAGCACAGTTCCCTGAGAAAGACAGCAGGCTCCGTGCTGCCTGCAGTTTTCCTGGGAACCATGAGTCCTTTTTAACAACAGGTCCTTCCCTCCCTCATCGTGGGCTGGGATAGTCCAGGTAATTCCGTTGGTGATTTCGGCAGATCCTGTTGATATGGTGGCCCGCATGACTTAGGCACTCAGGCCTGGGCAGTCTCTTCACAACTCCAGAGCTGACTGGCGGGGCCTGAAGCAGGTCCAGCAGTATGGTGCTGGTGAGACCCTGGAGGTCACCTGGCCCAGCCACCCTCCACCTGGTCCACACCTAAACTCACCCAGGAGATTTAAAAAAACAAACAACAACAACAACAACAACAAACCTGGTTCTGGGCTCTGTCCCGGGAGGTTTAATTTAACTTTTCTGCAGTAAGACCATCGCATGACTACTAAAAAAAGAAAGTCAAGTCAGTCTGCTGTGCAGCCAGGGTGGAGACCCCTGACTTAGTCCCAACTTTTCATTTCACACATTAGAAAACCGAGGCTCCCGAAGGTATGAGTCTCAAGCCCCAATTTTCACAGCTAAGAAAGGCAAGGGCCTCATGCCTGTCCACAGGCCAGTGCTCACTTAGCATGAGTCAGGCTCCTGGCCCCTCCTACCGAGAGGTGAGTGAGCGGTTGCTTCCTAATGTGTCCACTTGGGTCTTAGCGCCCTCCCCAAAGGTCAGCTCCAGCCTGCTGAATATTTTGGAAGAGCCTGCCAAGAGGCTAGACATGTAAATAACTCCTTCTACGAGGCAGCACATATACAAACGCACAAAGACTCAGCTTCCTTCACTGTACTTGAGAGCAGGTGGCTGTGTTTCTGAGATGCAGTCATTGCTAAACATAAAAAAGTGTGGAGTGAAAACAGTTAAGCCAGGGAGCTGCATTAGTGACCATCCATTCAGAAGCATCCCTTTGATCCTGGCTGGGGCAGGGCGCTCCTTAGAAAGTGTTGGATTCATACACATTTGACTGGATGGGGGAGCTGGGGATGGTAAAAGTGAAACATCGATGTGGAGAAATTAAGTCAAAGGACACCAATCTCTCTTTATCAGAAAAATCCAGTTCATTGACAGCTTGTGGAATTTCAAATGTAGATCGCACTGTTTAGCTTTCTCTATTTAACATCAAACTTCAAATGGCTACTCCTTTTTACTACAGCCTTTAAAGTAATATAAATAGAATAGCTGTGCAGACTAATAATATTGAGGACAAAGATGCTCTAATAAATTATAAGAGATTAATTTGATTTTATACAAGGCTGTGTTCCATTTTGGAAGATCTTTTGGTCCCATTTAAGTATAAGAGGAAAAGATATCAGATGAAATAGCTTAACATGGAAGCAGAACATTCTTGAACATTTGCTTTAATTCATCCCCAAGTCAAACTGAGTATGATAACAGAGAAACAATTCTCCCAACAGCGATTTGAGGCAATCCCTCCCACCCCCACGGTGCTTCCAGCTACCTCCTAGATCCTGGAAGATGAAAATAGCATCTCATGATGCACCTGCAGTTGGCAGCATTCGCTCCTGGGAGAAATATCTCCCCCAAATATCTCCCAAATGTTGCAGTGGAAGGCTTAATTTATACATGCATGGAATTCATATTCACGTACGCTTCATTTTCGATTCATGATGTTTACAAATCTTCTGATGATTGAGAAGTCAATAATCACAGGAACAATAGATATAGAAACAGAAGAGAAATAAAATACA
The DNA here is from genome assembly GCF_963259705.1 of Myotis daubentonii. Taxonomy (NCBI): domain Eukaryota; kingdom Metazoa; phylum Chordata; class Mammalia; order Chiroptera; family Vespertilionidae; genus Myotis; species Myotis daubentonii. The sequence continues at coordinate 206,811,969 of NC_081841.1, read as the reverse complement.
CCATCTATAACAATAAATGTGCAGCATTACGGAATCCAAAACAGTGACAAGCATCAAGTGTACTTCTGCAGTTACCTAAGGGTAAAATTGGCAGCTATTTATCTTAAAAAGGGACACTATTTCTCTTAAAAAGGGAAAGGGAAATGTAGAAGAGAGAGTACTAGTTAGCAGAAACTCCATCAAATGGCGTTGAACTCAGAAGGTAGATGACAAAGTCATGTGCTGGCCTGAGGGTGGATGAAGGAACTTAAGTGTGGAAAGAAGTCACAACAGCTACGAGAAATTAGTTAAGTTTATTATAATAATTTTGGAGCAGCTCTGAGGTTAGAAAACATAAATTGGCAGTGGACTCACTCAGGAGCTACTAGCAGCCCAATAAGGAATGGCAGAAACTAAAGCTGCCTTCGCTCGGGCCAATAGAAAGTCAAGGAGCAAGGGAGTCGAGGATGCTGGCGAGTCTTCCTGAGCTAAGGGAGCACATTGGCCTCATGTCTTAGCTGCATACCAAGGACTTGACTTACTGTGGACGTAGTGCAGCACAGTATCCGGCGCTTAAGGGACATGCAATAAAGATTTATTTCGCTGAATAAAAAGGCACTCTTTAACTTTTATGATGGGCTCTTTCATCTCGTTTCAGCTCTGAAACACAGGAATCACTTTCCTTTTTTCTCTACGTTTTTCTGGCAGAACAAGATGTTTTTGGAATGATTTTACTGGAGACATAGGGTGGTGATGGCACTGAGAAAAATGAGAAGTAGAAATTCAAGTAAAATAAATGAATGTATTTGCATTAACATCATGAGGAAGGAACTGGGGGTGTTTAGCGTGTGTGTGTGTGTGTGTGTGTGTGTGTTTTCTAACTAAGCACAAGTGCTGGTGGTTTGAGATGAGGCAATGCTTGAGTCATACAGCAGGGAGGATTTCTAAAGAAAGAGCTGGAATGCAAGATCTGGGCAGTAGGCAGGGTGACCAATTGTCCCAGTTTGCCCAGGATAGTAAGTGGACATGGGACTTTCAGAGCTAAAATGGGGAAGTTTGAGGAAGATCAGGAGGATTAGTCTCTCTGATAGCGTGGAGAAACATGGACAAATATTGTCAAAATCCATTTCTCTCTAAATGGAGTCATCTCAGAACTCCTGGAGACTTTGTGGAAGATGGCACCTAGGAAATCCACTGAGAAGGAACATCTGACTTACATTGGCAGACTAAGACCTGTTCACTCCATGAACTGTACACATTTCTAAATTGGACTTCTTGGAAGATTTCAAAAACTTCCAAGTAATCGATCTGAAGCTAAAAGCATCAGCCCAGGCTTTATGATATACTATCCTATAGCCCCATTCTTAAATATGGCATGTGTTAGGACCCGAGAGTGTCATTTAAGGCTACTTAGCAGCTTTCTTGCAGTGCAGTGAACGGGTTCTCTTTTCTTTCCCACCCTCGCCCAGCGGAGGGAACAGTGTGGTAAGGGCCATCCACTGTCTTCAGTGTTAAGCACCAGGTGAAATGTCTGAATGTTTCTAAGGCCAAAGAATGCATAAATCAGATGGGGTCTTATTAGCCTGCTGAATAAAATGCATAAACATAACAAGAACACTGTAGACAATATCCGACGAAGGGACATTTATGTGACAGAAACATAATTGTTTTTAATTTGCAAATTCACATTGGACCCGAAGGGCCTGGAGTGAATGGAGCCTCTTCTTAGCTATTCCTTAACACTAGTCAGCGAATTCAATAATGTTAACCATTCAAAGGTGGCAGGGTGGGTGAATGGGAAGAGGGGACAGGTGTGTTCAGAACTTCTCGTAGGGATACAGAACCTGCAGGGGACAGTTGAGGAAATCGTGGTGGGGAAAGCACACACAGAAACCCAGAGCAAAGAGAAAGGTGGGAATACTCAGCATTGAGTTGACTGCTGCTTTCTCTCAGGTACAGCTTTCTTCAAATTCTTGCTCCTGCCCAGCTGGTGTGGCTCAATGGTTGAGCATCGACCCATGAACCAAAAGGTCACTGGTTTGATTCCCGGCCAGGGCATATGCCCAGGTTGCGGGCTCGATCCCCAGTACGGGGCATGCAGGAGGCGGCCAATCAATGTTTCTCTCATCACTGATGTTTCTATCTCTCTCCCTTCCTCTCTCTGAAATCAATATAAACATATTTTTAAAAAATTCTTGCTCCTAAGCAGTGGGTCTCAAGCTTGGCTGCACATTGAAAGTACCTGGGGAGCCTTTACAAAGCTGGTGCCTGGGTCCAATCCCAGATATTTTGATTTAATTGCTCTGGGTTGTTGCTTTGGCACTAGGCTGCTTCTGTACAGCCAAGACTGATAGATAGCCACTGTGCTCTCAACCAGGAAATCAGGAGGAATGGCCTGATTCATGGTCCAAGGTTCTCAAGTTGTATGCGCCTAAGAATTACCTGGAGATCTTGGTTAACTTTTTTCCTGGAGCTCATCCTCAGAGGTTCTGATTTAGTAGGTCAGGAAGGGGCCAGAGTTCTGCATTTGAAACGAGCTCCCAGGTGATGCTGACATGGCCGGTTGGAGGATCACCCTTTGAGGACCACTGGCCTGGTTGGATCCTATGTTACTATGTCTTGGGCCAATTAAGTCACTCAGCATTCCTTGTGTACCCCCCAGAGCTGAAAGACAGATCTCGGTGGGACCTCATTTACAGGTGCTTGGAGAATACCTCCCACATGAATTTGTCCCAATCCCGCAAGCCAACTGATGGGGGGGAGGCGGGGGCAGCCTGGAAGTGTAAGGGCTTTAGTCTTTGCTGCTCTTGTTGATTTGGGGGAAGCTATCTCATTACCACAGTGGATGTCAGGTAATCCTGGGGAACGTAGTGTCCCGGGCATATGTTAGCCAGCTGCAGGGAGTCCCGCAGAAAGGCCTGCGCAGCCTTGCTTCCGCGCACCCCTCCAGTCCAACTTGGAGTCCTCCCTCTGTGCTCTGGACCTGCCCTAATCCAACAAGCAGGACTCACATTTGGAACCCTGCCCCGAAAAGGCCCATTATGCTCAGAGAGCCGTAGTGGCCCAAGTAATGGTGATAAATCATAGCTAGCAATTGTGGGCACTCTGCCAGAGACGGTGCTGGCACTCCACACACGTCATTAATTTAATTAACTCTCACCTGGCTCCAAAGTCCATGCTAGTTACCAGGTTGAGAGAGGAGCACTAACAAGTGCAAAGGGCTTCATGGCCTGGGAATTAAAGCTACAGGGCTCTAGTGTGTGTGTGTGTGTGTGTGTGTGTGTGTGTGTGTGTGTGAGAGAGAGAGAGAGAGAGAGAGAGAGAGAGAGAGAGAGAGAGAGAACTAGGTAGAATTTGTGTATAAAATATATAAAAGAAAAATTGTGTAATTTTTCCTGCCTATGGATGAGGTGTCAGATGAAGAAGTTAATAATCAAAGTTAGTAAACTGTATTTATTTTTTTCAATTTGGTGAGCCATGAAAAAATATATTCCTTGTTGGAAAAGGAAGTTGTATTCATATAAAGCTGTGTTTTAATTAGATTCAGCCTTTTGGCGACTGGAAAATGTCCAGTGAATTTCCAGGAACAAGAAAATGTCAGTATTCCTGGTGCAGTTTGAATCCCTAAGGTCCAGGGCCAATCATGTAGAAGCTGTGATTAAAAGCTAGAGATGAACGTAAGAAACAATTTGGCAATTAGTGCCAAGAAAGTAGGATCCCATCATTTAGGCTGGAACATACTTATCAAAGTCGGTCTGGAGCAGGGGCCTGCTTCTTAGTGAACAGAGTTCAATTACTAGGTCTACTGGTCTCCATTCAACCAGATATACAATTAATTGGTTTCTCACTGAAAAAAATGGAAGCATACAATAAATATTAGCTTTGTTGTTACCTCTGCAGTTGGCCACATTCTGGCAGATCAACAGGGAAGCCAAGAGTGGTTGGCTTCAGACATCCTTCCTTCCTTTCTTCCTTCCTTCCATTTATGAAGAACTGCTTTGTCCCAGGCGCTGTGCTGTGGGGCAGGGAGTCAGCCTTGACTTTGGGGTGAGCTTCCTTTTGGATGAGCAGAGGGAGGCAGGCGTGCAAGTATATCAGTGTAATCAAGTGTGGTTAGTAAGAAGTGTGTGCAGAAGGTGGTCAAAAGGTATAAGCTTCCAGGTATAAAATAAAAGGGCCATGTGGGTGTAATGGACAGCATGATGACTGTAGTAAATAATTCTGTACTGTATATCTGAAAGTTGCTATGAGAGTAGATCTTAAAAGTTCTCATTACAAGAAAAAAATTATAGCTTTGTGTGGTGATGGATTTAACTAGACTGATCATGGCGATCGTTTTGCAACATAAGCACATATTGAATTCTGGCATACACCTGAGATTAATATAATGCTAAATGGTAACTATCTCAATTTAAAAAAGGAAGAGTGTGTGCAGAAAGTACAATGAAGGGATTGATGCACTTATTTGGGTGGCGTGTAAGGAACTAGGGAGGGCTTTTGGAAGAGATGACATCTAAGGAGTGGTGTGTGTGTGTGTGTGTGTCCTAATAAATCGGAATTTTACACACAGGAGGAGTTTGGGGGGATAGTTTAGAAGCATTGAAGGGAACAGGGAGCAATTAAGATGAAGGTCAGGGTCCCTATACAATCTTTACAAAATGATTTGCAAACAGAATGGGCTCATTGACAATTTGTTCTGCCTGAAGGGAGTTGGCCACAGATCCTTAGAATGTAGCAGGAAGGTGAAACTGAATAATGAAAACAAGGCAAATGATGAAAAAAAAAAAGTGAGAAAAGTTGAATGGGAAAGGAGTAAAGAAAAGTAGAAAGGTTAAGAAAAAAACCGTGTATTATACTCCAAACAAAGAACAGAATGGCAGAGAACCTCCTGCCCCTAACTAGGACACAGTGGTGGCATTTGGTGGCACAGTCTGTAAAGACTGGAGGTCACATTTTTATCAGGGGTAGCTGGGTCCCAATGCCTGGTGGAGCTGATGGCTCCAGGGGGCAGCAGCAAAGACCATCCTCTGCCTTGTGTCTGTACCTGCTCACCTCCTTCCCACAAACTGGTCAAGACCCAGCTCCTCCCAGAAGAGGGAAAGGGGCCAAGAGTCCTGGTGGCAGGAAGCCCACTGGAATCTGGCTGCAGCTGGGAGACCAGTTGTCTGTTTTCACTGCCCCTTCTCGGGCCTGTCATGGAAGTTTTTCCTAGGACATAAAATCATAGAACCGCAGAATTCAGTGTAAGAAGGCAGCATAAGTATCTCCTAATTTAATGGTTTTCAAACTGTTTTTGATCATCTACCCTAAGCAATAAAAATAATTTTGGAAAATAATAATTTTATTGCATGTAGCCTCCATTTATGTATACTTATTTATTTTTACTTACACTTCTACACTAGTATGTTTATTTTAAAACACACAAAACTTATATTTAAATTTTTTAAAAATATATTTTATTGATTTTTTAGAGAGGAAGAGAGGGATAGTTAGAAACATCGATGAGAGAGAAACATCAATCAGCTGCCTCCTGCACGCCCCCTACTGGGGATGTGCCTGCAACCCGGGTATATGCCCTTGACCAGAATCAAAGCTGGGACCCTTCAGTCCGCAGGCCGATGCTCTATTCACTGAGCCAAACTGGTTAGGGCTAAAAAAAATTTTTAATAAAATGTATTATGTTTTCTTTCTGTACACTAATGGGTTGTCTTTGTTCCTTCTGGGGTACGGGAAATCTATTTTGGAGACAACGCATCAAATTCAATCAGATATTTTAAGCTCCCCTTTAACTCTCTTCCGAAAGGAAATCTAACCTTTTTCCCAACAAGGACATGATTCCTTTTGGGAAACTTAGACGTTTCCTGGCTGCCACATCCCAGATGGCCGAAGGCGGGGCTCCCAGACAGAACCGCACCTGGAGTTTGGGCCAGAACTGAGCGCCTCGCCTCTCCGGGCGCGTGGAGGGAAGGCGCCTGGCTCCGCGCTCAGCTCTCCCCGGGGCTCAGCAGGCCTGAGCGTCAGCCAGCGCTGCGGAGACAGCAGGAAGGCCCTTTAACTGCCACTGTAAATATTATCGTTGCCTCTGGTATGCAGAAAAGCAAGAGGTGCAGCCTTCGCCGCTTCCAGGTGGCAGACGAACAAAAATGAGAGCAGGGTAGGAGGAGCTGGAGAGGTGTCTGGGAAAAAAGAGATCAATAAAACCTCACCGGTGTGCAATATTTACTATAAACAGCTCAAGGTTGTTTGGGGTAGGGAGAACTGTCAACATAGATCAGTTCTTTCTCCGTGGCTGTGGGAGCAGGTGTTGCAGGGGAGCATAAGGAGAGCAGCCGGGTGGGATCAGTGATCAGTCCCTGATCCCGGGAGTCACTGAATGCCCCTGCCATTTGGTAAACAGTCTGAGATCCTGTATTGCCACAATGTGTAAATACTTTCAGACCTTAGATTATTTCCTCAATTCGTCAGCAGTTTCTCCAAAACATACAAATGCTAGTGGTGGAATTGGTTTGGGGCCAGGAATCCTTAACTGACAAAGAATGCAGAAAGTCCTGAGTAAGATAAAAAAAAAAATGCAGGCATATTTTCGCTCCAAACCATCTCAGGATGCTCAAAGAATAGACTGGAAAAGCTTCTCCCTGCAGGTTTTAGAAAAGCCTTTGAGACAGGTTATCTGTCAGCAATTACGCTGGTGGGGGATGGAGGACCTTTCTGGTAATTTGGGATGATCTTCCTCCCTCCTCCCCTCCTGCACTCTATCGGCTTTTAAATGACAGACTAACCTGGATCCTGAGGCGAGATTTAAAATGACTGTGGCTTGTGCTCGGTGTGTCTCAGTGGTTGAGTGTCGACCTACGAACCAGGAGGTCATAGTTTGATTCCCAGTCAGTGCACGTGTGGGGGTTGCAGGCTCAGTCCCCAGTAGGGGGCCTGCAGGAGGCAGCAGATCAATGATCCTCATCATTGATGTTTCTGTCTCTCTTTTCTTCTCCCTTCCTCTCTGAAATCAATAAAAATATATTAAAAAATAAAATTACTATGGCTTTTAATCTGCCCTCTTCCTGTTTGATAATGAAAGAACAATGTTCCCTTTGAGGTGAGAGCCCCATGCTGGGAGCTGTGTAGGGCTTTGGGGAAAGGCAGGGTCTTCAAGGTCCAGGGAAAGAGGACAGCACTCAAAGGGAAAACAATTTGGGTTCTAGCTGGGGGCTTAAACTATGGTAGGTGGTGTTTTGTGCCTGCCTGAAAGAATTTTCCTACCTCCCTAATTCCGCAAGCAGGCCCAGGAAGGGGGTGTGTGCTCCAGGCTTGGACAATCATTATATCCCGTTTTTTCCTGACAACAGTGATTGGTTCAAGGTTGAGATTATGACCCAAATAGGACCTTGCTGAGGTCGGATGTATAATATGAAGTCTGCTTCGGCAGTTGCTAAACAGGAGGGTATGATTTGGGACTCTTGGGCACCAGGTTATTTCCTGCTATATGAAGATTAGGGGTGAACTCAAGAGACAGGCAGAGATGAAAGATGGATGCAGGCATGTGTGGGGAGAGAGAAAATCCTGGGAGTGTGGAGTCAACCACGATTCTCTCCTGGAGGCCTAGGTGGAGTCCGTCAGCCAGCCCTTTCATCTCCGCCGTTGAAACAGAACCAGGTCCTCATGCTGGGATGAGGTCTCACCCTCCCTGCCATGACAACCTCAAGTCCAAACAGCAAAGTGTCTCCCTGGAAAATTCCAGTAGCTTTTTACCTGTCCTGTTCCTGCTTTGCCTCCCACAGTTGATTTTCCATAGAGCAAAGAGGTCATGTGGTTGTTTGCTTGCACAGTTTTGAAACACTTACTCCATCTGTCAGTGCTCTCCTAAACCCTCCAGAGGATTTCCATTTCATGGAGAGCAAAAGCCAAAGTCTCACAGTGGTTTGCCCTGCAACCTACTGTCCCCCTCCTCCTCAGAGCCCGTCGGCCTCTTTACTCTCCCGAGCAATTCCCAGTCCTCTGACAAGACTATTTTTTATTTTTGCACACTGCAGGGATGGGCATAAGTAGGTTTACAGTTGTGAGTATGTAAAACAGTTTATTCTTGTATTATATATTTTTCCATACAAACAACTGTAAATCTACTTTTGCCCACACTGTATATATTCATCTCTTCATTTTTCTGTTGTTTTCATTGCTGTATCCAGTGGGCCCTGGAACATAATGAGCACCCACCTAATGCTGGCCTCCCTCAGCTCTGCCCTTCATTCTGTCGGCTGTCCCAGAGGCCTTCCCGGATACCTGAGCCTGCAAATTACTTCTTATGCATAAGCTGGTTTGAGTTGTGTTGGAGTGATGCCATTTTTAAACCTGGAAATTTTGGGCAGCCCTGTAAATCTTTAAAGATGAAATATATCAATTTTCCCCCCAGGATTTTGATGTTGGGTCAACCTAAGTGCTCTGAAGATGCCAATAGTTGAACCCCCCAAATCTTAGAGCTTATTATTTTTTTTTTTAAAATAACAATATTTACTTAAAAGAAAAATGGAAAAAGAAAAGCTTCAAAAGTAGAGTATGATAATGTGCAAAGTACTGGAAAGCAGGCATTTTTACCAAAGGGCAATGTCGCTAGGGCACATGGACTGCAGTTATCAACAGAAAACAATGAAATATAAAGATGCTCGTGAGAACCAGTGAAGACGGGAAACGTCGGCCAGGACACCGAACAGTGAGCAGGTGCTTCGGGAGTAGGCTCTGGGGAAGGAGGGCCCTGTCCCTGGCCCTGAGGGGGATGCGCAGCCAACCGTCTGGGCTCCAGGGGGGAGAGCACAGCTGGAAGAATGTGAGAACAGGGCACCGCTGCAGCCTCCAAATAAGTCTCTAGCTGCCACTCCCAAGTGGATCTGCTTTCCAGACTTCGACAAGGCCTCCTCAGGAGGATCTGCTTTCTGATGGGTAGTAGTAACGGTACAGGAAACCTAAGAGAATGGCGCCTATGATGGGGAAAATCCAGTATGACCAGCAACTTCTGCATGTATCATTTTTCGAAGGGTCCTTGCTACCACTTTCAGGTTTAAGGTCATTCGGATGCACATCACCGATATAGTACTGCTTCAGCATTTCTCTGGCATCAGAGGAGTGGCCAACATCTTCAAAGCTTTCACTTGCATCTGCACCAGCTTGTTCCAGCAGAACCTCTTCTCCGCCAGGATGCTTGTTAAGGAAGCGGGTGATATCGTAGACTCGCCCGTGGATCACCAGCCATATCTCCTTCGAGGAGTTGCGCTCCGCTACCTCCTCCAAACGGTAATAGGTGACGGGGGTCTCCACCCCTGGCCCTTTCCCATCGCTGCCGCTCGCTCCCACGGTCGCCATGAGGCCTGAGATACCTGCCGTACACCACTCCCCGCCTCCCGCCGCTAACTTCCTCCAGGTGGACCCCCTAGAGCTTATTATTTGTCAGAGTATCGTTTATTCTTAAATTGTGTACTCTCAAAATTGTTATTACATCCTTAAGCTCGAGTCTTGGTATGTCATAGGGCCAGCATTCTCCGATGGGAATTTATGTCTGAAATTAAACTTAATTCAGTAAGCAAATGAGGTTTAATATTAAAAAGTCTGTATAGAGTCATGTTTTCAGATGGGTAACTCTTTTGCAAAATGAGAAATGGTGTGGTGTTAATATTCCATCTCTTTATCTTCTGGATGGTGTAGGGCTCAAGTTGGATGATAACAATGGAACATCCAGGAATCATCTATTTTTAGCAATAGTTGTGTTCTCCGTTACTTCCTCTAGGTTGTACACCACCGGTGTTCCATCTTTGCTATGGGTTGGAATCTTCTGCACTAGCTCTTACCTTCCCATGTGGAAGATGAAGGCATAGATTTCACTTCCCATCACTGCTCACTTCTCCTGATACAGTGACATCATACTTTTGATGCTATCATAGCAGATTATCTTAACTGGACTCCATAAATACTGTTTATGGCTGAGCTATGTGGTATATTCGCCATATGGTTCTTCTTTCCTTCTGTTATTCTTTATTTCCTTAACTCTATTCTTGTTTCTACATGGTAATACCTGTTGTTATCTCTGTGAGAATAATCATTATCATTTTTTGTTGTTTATTTTGACAAGGGTGGGTAGTAACTCTCATGTCCTTGCAGAGTTTCTGTTTTACTTCAAGTTCTTTTTCTGCTTGTCTGTTCTAGAATCTCCTTTCATAACTAAGACTTGCCTCATACGTCCTGCGATCCTTGGCTGTTTGCTCCTCGGCTTTAGAGGGGGACTGAACATCAGAGTAGGAGCCATGTACACAGGGGCATGTATGCTAGGTCACCCTACATTTCCACAGAAAACTCCAAGCTCAGTATCTTTGGGTCTCTTCTCTCAGGCTGAACATATTCCCCAGAGAAGAATCTTCCAGTTTCCTGTTTAGAGAGTCTGACACTGAATTCTAAAATTTTAGGAATAGAGGGGGCGAAAAAAGTTGGGGGTATTTAAGTTAATCCTCCAATTCCCCACCAAGTACTCTTGGCCTCAGCTGGTCTGGTGTGGCCCAGTCCTGTTTTGTCCTCCCTCCAGAATAAGTCTCCAATCATCTGGAGGTGGGGACAGGGAGGGACAGGTTCCCATTTGTGCAGAGCTGGGGAGAGGATCTGTGCATCTCACTGCTTTGTAAATAGACTTTTTAACTAACTATCTCCTTTCAGCCCCTGTTCACCCTCATGTCCAAAGGTGCTACCAGCTCCTGAGGCTTCTCAAGGTTTTGGATGCAAACTGATTTGTTCCTCAGCTTTCCCGCTACCTGCTGACTTAGAAGGTCTCTATCTATAGTTCACAGAGCCAGTTGTCATTTGTCCTCCTGCGTTGTAAAAATATCACACACATATGTGTGCATGTATTTCTCATATTATTTTCCATCCCAGTCCCTGTGTCCTAGTGATTGTATGCCCTATCCTCTTTTCATTGGGGATACAGACAGGAGTGGACTTAAATGAGTGTGTTCAATCATCATCCTTACAGAGGCGTAGAGCTCTCACCATCTGCATTAGGATCATAGACCACCATCTAGCTCCACGCTACAGAATATGTGTGTGACGCTCTCACAATGCTTGTTTCATTGGCTTTTTCAAGCTGGTTAGACAGGTCATGGGGTCTTCGTATACTCAGTGCACTGATGAAGAATGACATGGACACAGTAAGGTGCTGTGCCAGGACCACGTGGCAGGTCTGACTTCTGACCCAGTGCCATTTCCACGTTTTCATAGGTGTCCTGGCCCAGACTGAGGAGACCACCTGCCGCCAGGAAGGATGGTGCTCTCGGGTCCACCAGGGATGACAGGACCCCAAGCTTCTGTCTATCGCCTTCATTCCAAATTGAGGTTCACTGTCTGAGTCTACAGAGAAGACAAACAGAAGAGGAAAGCTTGATATAAAACTCTTTTAGGCCATTTGGGCCTTTCTTTTTCTGCTCCAACTGGTAAGCCTGCTTAATGTTAGGAGCAGATCTATGCCGGGAGGACCACATTCGCATTAGCTATGCAGCATGATAAAAGGCACGGGACTCCTAGGTACCGGAGGGATGAGTAAGACAGTGAACTTTGTTCCCGGCTGGAGAAAGAGGCCATATCGAAACTGGAAGAGGCCCGTGGGATGGCCTTTGGCAGCCAGAGCTCTTTAAGTAGTGAGGTCAGAGGTCCAGCTAATTGTGGAAATGTGAGCAGTCCCCACTGACCCAGAAATCCTTGTAATCCATGGCCTCGGGACACACTGTGAAGGTAATTTGTGCAGTTGCTCTTTGGAGATAGAAAGGCCCAGCCAGTTGCTAGTGCACATGCCTACAGTGAGCTTCTCGCGAGATTTAGGGACACTGGCCAAGTCCAGCTCTCTGGCTGAGAAAATGAAAAGAGACCCAATGATATAAAGAAATCCAACATGACAATGAACGGGCTAAGTCTGATGAGGCGTAGTCAGAAAACTGTTCTGTTTGTCTGGTTTGGTGCGTTCAGATCGTTCTGTAGATCTGTAGGCAGTTCATTTCCCAATGCTGGGGGCACACGCAGGCCAGTCCAGTGACTTTGTCACTGGTAGTAATAAAAAGTCCTCCAGATTCTCTAAGTCCCCAAACAAGTCTCATTTCAGAAATCAGCCATTTCCATAATTAAAAGGACCATCCTGTGTAGTCATCAAAATGGAAAACTTCATGCAAAGGTAAGCATTTCTGCCCTGGTTCTGTCCCTGCCTCGGGCTCCAGGTCTGACACTGGGATTTTCTCCTCCCTTCCCGCCTCGTGACACTGCCTCTGGCTTCACTGGGGCAGGAACTGGGGCAAGGGAGGTGTCAGAGGGACCAGAGGCCTTTCTTGAGGGGCACAGACGTAACCAGACAGTGGGTTACGCATGGATGTGACAATGACCAGCCTTCTCTCTCTTTTGGATCCTTTCTGCTCATGGTGAGGGCAGAACCAATCCTCAGGATTCCTCCTTTGGTCTTGGGACCTCTGTGCATGGACCCCCTGCTTGACCCCAGTGGCTCCTCCATGGCCACCATGTGGCCGTGGGCAGCCCTTCCTCCCTCAGCACAGTCCCAATTCTCTCTCCCTCGGCTCCTCCTGCTCAAGTCAGTGCCTTTCACACTCCAGGGCAGATCAGTCACGTTACAAACTCTTCACCCTGCCCCACTCTGTTCCCATAGCACCTTGTATGACCTGGAGGAGGAGAAGTCCTTTCTCCTTCTCTGTGGGGGTGGGAGAAAAGGAGCAGTTCCTGATGACCTCCGGGCCACTCCTGTCTATGAAGGTGATAGTGTTTGACTCTTTAGTTTTACCCCATTTGGGTGCTTTTTCTTGAGTCCTGCATTGGCCTGGTACCTAGGGACTGTTTTTGACCTTTGGGAGCTGTAGTAGCTTGAGAAACATCCCCCAAAGATATTAGGTCCTGATGCCCAGAACCTTGTGAATATCACAAAAGTCATGGTTCCACTAAAGACGTTGAGATGAGATTATCCTGGGTTATCTAGGTGGATAATGATAAATCTTCCTATGAGAGCGGGGCAGGGGAGATTTGGACACATAGAAGAGGCAGAGGCAATGTGCCCAGGAGGCAAGAATGAGAGACCTGCAGCCACACATCAAAGAATGCCAGGCACCCTCAGAAGTTGGAAGAGGCGAGGAACTCATTCTCCCCTAGAGCTTCCTGAGGCAGCACGGCCCTTCCGAGGATTCGATTTCAGCCCAGTGAACCTGACTTGGGACCCTGGTCTCCAGAACTGTGAGTGAATACATTTCTGCTGTTTAAAGGCATCCAGTTGGGGTGATTTGTTATAGTAGCTTCAGGACACTAATACAGATGCCTCAGCCAAAAGTCAGACAGAAAGAATCCCATTTTTAAATCCTGTTGTAAAATAATTTTAAAAATTATCTCAATGCCTCTGAAATAGGCCAGTTATCACTCTTGCAGGCCATTATCGATATATTGGACTTTTACGGCATACAGGCTGGCCTGAGGGACACAATTTGACTGGTGGTATCCCTGCATTTGTTGTTGCCTGTAAGTGCTTTGTCACTTTCTGGCCTCTGTAATTATTTCTTTGACTCTGTAGACAGACCTTCTTAATGATCCCATTCTCACATGACATCCTTGACCCAGTCATGTTTGAAAATACCTGCCTATACATGTCTGTTTCTTTCCTTGAGAGGTTGAATCTTAATCCGCCCCCCCCACCCCCCCAGGGGAACTTCGAGAGATAACAAGGAACAACGTGCCGTGCACTCACTGACCAGGGAGGAGGATTCCCTTGCTGGAGATAAGAGATTTAACTTAATTGGTTCCCAGACCTGGCATCCTTGCTGTTGACTCATAGAAACTTAATATTCGTATTAGAATCTGAGCTTCTGGAGTCCAACCCTTAGAATTTATAGGTGGGGCCCCTGAGACCTTGGTTCATGGGATGAGGGGCAGTGTCCAGCAAGGCACTCCCTGCTGGCATATTCTGCTACTTTGTCACCCTTCTCCCTTCCCCTCCCCCCTGTTCATTTCCTGGTCTCTGAGGAGAAAGGGAAGGGGGAGGCTGGAACATCATTTGTTCACTCAACAAACAGTTGCTAGGCAGCTCCTACATGCATGGTCTCTTGCTAGATGCTGGAGTTATGAACACCAACTAAACTGTCCCCAACTAGTGAACAGTTAGTCTGTCTGGTGAGCTACACACTCCCCTCAGATCCCCCTTTCAAGGCAAGACTTACATGGAAGTCCACGTAACAGAGACTGTGGTTGTAGCAGATGCCCAGGGAGGTGAGCTGGGGCCAGGGGTTGAGACTGGGTAACTGGGTGTCCTTCAGACTCAGTACCTGTCACCCTGACTATCCCCAAGGCATTCAGGAACCCTACAACTCAATAGCATCTCAGCTTGGAAAACACTATATTAGAGCCCAGCTCAGCACAGGAGCCACAAATATTAAGACATTCGGCTTGGTTTCTAATCCTGACTTTGTTGTTTCCAAGTTTTAGGCTCTTACTTAAATTATTTAATCCCTCTATATCCTCATCAACAAAATCAGGATAATACCTACTTCTAATGGTTCCTAACTCCTTGGTTGTTGAAGAGACTAAATGAGTCCATTCATTCACAGCAGTGCCTGACACGGTTAGCACTCGGGAGATGTCAAGTGTTCATATGTGAGTGAATCCCCTTTCACACTCCGCTGTCCCACATTGCTGACCTCATTCTTCATTTGGGGTGGAAGATGTGAGCAGAACATACTTGAATGTTTAGGAAAATCCTACTCGACTTCAAAGCACTTTGATGAAGGATCATATAAGTCCTGCCTTCTAATGGACATTACTAAACTTCAACAACCCTGGACACTGGTTGGAGCAAAACCTGGTCAAGGGGAATAGAAGGGACACCATGGGCCAGGGGTGGGAGGTGAGGGTGTTAGAGGGGACGGGGCGCTCATCTCACTCTGCCTGGGAATGAACTTCTCTTTGCAAGTCAACTACCAAAGAGTCAGGGAAGTTATTTTATTGGGGAGCTCTGGCATTGCCACTAGGAAGGATGTTTTCCTGCTTGCTGAACCCTTGGCCAAGATTCATAAAAGCATGAGTGATGAAGGCGAGAGTGGCCCAAAACAAACTGGAGGGGAACTGTCACTTTGGGGTGGGGTAGGAGTTGGGGAAGAGGGAGGAAAGAAACAGGAAGGGAGACAGGCTTGAACAAACGCTGGGGTGAAAGGTTGCATGGATCTTCTCACTAAGGACAGCATCTCTTACAGCGCTGAGCTGTCCTGTTGCTCAGGGCCCCGGAGGCCCGCATCCTGGACAGCAGCAAACAGATGGGGCCTGGAGGGCCTGCAGATAAGGCTGGGGGAGGTTTAGCTGGTGGCAGATGCAGTGAGGCTGGTGGCCACCTGTGCTCCGGCGTCCACGGTACCCACCTGGCCTGTCTGCATTTACTCTGTCCACCAAGGACATCTGCAAAGCTCCAGGGGCTGCGGATCAAGTTGCGAAGGACGGCTGCCGTCAGACCCGAAGAAGGAGAGTGCTCCGTTTCTGTTCGCATGTGAAGCAGCCATGCAGTCTGCCGCAGGCCTCCCTGAGTCGCAGAAACTGCGAGGAAAGAGAGACGAGCTGAGTGTTCCCAGTTCTTCTGTGGATGCCCTGGCGGCTAGCCTCTATCTGCGTGTTCTAAACCTGGTGTGTGAGCCCAGCCTGTGGGAGCAGGTAGGGAAAGAGGTAAGGAGGTTTTGGGAAAGCCGTGCCTCAAATCCTCCACTCTGCTGGGAGAGGGTCAGTTTCATATATTAAAAACAAACAAACAAACAAACAAAAGCCATGGGAATAGCAGCTGGTGAACCAACAAGGAGATTTATGTATTGGTTATCAACACTATCCCAGGGATTAGATCTACAAATTTCCGTACGCTCTCTCAGTGATGCTTCCTCTTCACCTTGTAACTGATAAAACCCAGGCTCACTGAATTCAAGGTCAACTAGCTGGATTCAAACCAAGGAGGGGTTTTCAATCACCCAGTGGCTCCCAGTGCTGCTGCTGGACCGGTGTGGGCAGCTGCTTGAGGCTACCCATGTCTGTTGCCACCTCTGAAAACTCTGCATCCTGAGGTGAGGCTTGGGGATCTGCCTCAGCAGGTATTTTAAAGTCCTGCTGGGGAGTCTGATGTTCAGCAGGATGAGGGACCAGACCACTGCACCATACTCCCCTCCCAGCAGCACTTCTGTCCCTTAGAGTAGCACCCGAGGGAATTTCATGCACTAAACCTGCCTTCACCTATTATGGTTCCCTTATCCTGGGTCTCTGACTGTCCTTGGAAGGACTTTGGTGGCACCCGGTCGACCAGCTTCCTTCTGGGTTCCTTGCACAGCCTCCTTAGAGATGGGAGCCGGCCTCTCTGTAAACTCGGTCAGGGAGTTCTTCCTTTGACAAACACTCCCATAGCAGTGGCTCTGTGTCTGACAGTCGTTAAGTACTTTACATATACAGTCAGTTCTGGTTATTTGTGGGAGTTTTGCTCTATAAAGTCTCAGCCAATACTGAGTTAGCGAAACTGAATGCCTGCTCTTAGGGAAGATTCAGGGTTAGGTTCCTTTGAGCCTCTAGTCACGCTTTCATCACCCGATCCCTACCTAACTTGTTTTACATGTGTTTCTGTTTAGACACCGTGTTTAATAGATACGGTTGGCTCATTAACATTGAACTCACAGCCAACAGCACTCTAACTCATTCCTGAACAAAGCTTATCTAACACATTTTCTTTGTAAGGCCCATCACAGCGTTTGCTCTAAGAACACTAGGTAGCACTTTCCAGCACTTTCCTTGGAGGGCCATTGTAAACAAGGGACTCACTAACAAAAAGCACAAAAATGTGAAAGCCTGGCACTAAAGACACTTCAGAAAGAATACGTGTCCGCAGTCTGAGATCTGAAACACGAAGGCCGAGTGTGGCCTTGACCCACCTCCCCCAGGAAGTGTGAGTGGGAAGACTCAAGTTCTTCACCTCTGTGCATGTCTCACAATGACAGAGAAAAGGTCACGAGTGCTGATTTGGGACTTACAAATACATTTGAGCTCATAGGGAACTTAGCAGAGTGTGAGGATGGTCTGTGTTACCTTGTCCCGACCCCACAACAGCAGCATGAGGTAGGCTGTATCATTGCCCCTCCCAGTCCTGATCACCTTTAGAAAAATGTATTAGCAGATTCCAAATGTGTCACTCCCCTTTTAACAGATGAAAAAAAAACAAAAAAACAACTGAATCACAGAGAGGGTGGCACTGCCAGTAAGTGACAAAGCCCACAGTTAACTGCATAACCATGCTACCCTTTCCTGATTGTAAGCTTATCTCCATGGACTGCAGAACTGACCAAGCTTAGAGCCTGCCCACCAGAGGGATGCTGATAGAATTAAGACGGGGGAAATGAATGATTTTGCATAGTTGTAGGCACTACTGGATATTCATTAGGCCTACTGCCTGGATCCCCTCTAATTTGCATTTCTCATAGTATGTTCCAGGATCCTGGTTTTAGAACCATTTGGTATAATGCAGATTCTCAGAGACCCTAATTTCCCTGGTGTCAGAGAAAAGCTATGTTTTAGTAAATTCCTCAAGGATGTCTGATGTCTCAGGACTTAAAAAGCACTGTCCAAAATTCAGTACCATCGTGAATAAAAATTACACATAAAAATATGTATTTGTGAAATTTGTAGCATTCAGAGTTCCTCAGACTGTTTTTTAAAAGTCATAGTTTTGTTTGTTTGTTTGTTTTCTTAATAGGATGGTGGTGGGGGGGGAATGGGTCTAATAAAGATGATTGAAAATTCAATTAAAAATAACAAAGACTTTTTGAAAATGAGTTGCTTCAAGATTTGCATAATACCGGAAGTTAAAGAAAATTTGGCTTACCCAGGGGCCTTTTTTCCTTCTGAAGCGTGATTCTTACCTAGCTCAGACTCCTAGAACACTTCAGCCCAGGGAGCAGCAGATTGTTATTCCTTCTCTGCTTATCAACTTCCCCAAGATCTGGCCCTCAAAAGAAATAAAACTACAGGTTTACTTGAAAACAATGGAGAAACTAGTTTAACACACTGATGTTACTTTTAGAAAACTGAGCCCTTAAAAATAATGACCAACTGAATGATTGTCACACCAATGTGTCCATTTGTCAAAATCCACTTATATTCTTGTAATTTATTAATAATAAATTATAGTTCAATAAAATACACAGAAATAAAAATGTAATGATTGCTTTTGCATAATTCTACTCCTTAATTTCACTTCTTTCTGACTTATCACAGAAGACAAGATCTGTGTGTGCACCAACATTTTTTTTTTATTTTGTTCTCACTTGTTTAGTCCTGTGCAGAAGTCAAAGGAGTAATAGCTAGAGGGGCTGCAGAAACATTCACCAGCTCAACGTTACTGCTGGTAAGACAGGATGGGCATGGACTTGCCATGCCTGCTGCTATGTTCCTTTTAAAAAGTGGAATGCACTGTAATTGTTTCAAAGGAACAGTTATGTACCACATCAAAGGACCTAACTGCTACTACCATCCAAGGTTCCAGGAATCTCAATGGTCACAGCCTCTGTGTAGGGCAATCTTGCTTCTGTGAGGTTTTCTGTCCAGGTAGCAATCCACTGACTTCATCTTTTCCTGTTATACGAGCGCATCCATCCAGTTTGGAAGATGAGTGGGTGAAGGAACACTTGGCAATCATCTGTGATCATACACTGAGCCTAGAGGGCTCAGAACTACGGGCCCCGATGGAACTCCTTTTCGTCTCCTTCTCTCCTTAGCAACAAGAGCTTTGGAGATGAAGAAAATAGAACAGGCTGCTTTTCATTCATGGACGGAAGGGAGGCCCCTCACCGTGGCTCATTCATAGGAGGGAAGATGGATGCTGACTTGACTTCTTTTCCTGGGGAGGAAGCACACACCCAGTGGTTGGGTTACTGACTGGGGTTCAGGGATGAGGACAGCACTGTGGGCTTTGTGACAGGGAACATAGTCCCCGACCAATGAGCTTCTTCTGAATGTATTGCTTTTCTTGGCCTAAGGGATTTAGTCTCTGGCATGTTTGGCTACATTATTTAACAAGGCTGGCCATATGGCAATGATAAGCCTAATTACCATTTCCAATTTGTGTAACCCCATATCTCTGTCCATTCTTGCTCTGAGGAGGATAAGCCTTCTCTGGTAGCCATGAACACAGCCGGACTGTCAGAATATAACACCAATTGCTACAGACAACCTTAAGATTTCTAATCCTTTCCAAGACCTGAAAAGCAGTATGAGATTTTGCTTCAGAAACTATTCACACACTTTTTTTCATGAGGACAGTGACCCCCTCTTGAACTCAGGTGTTCTGCAAACCTGTATGAGAAGTTTCAGATTCTCAGAGAAGTTGCATGATCTGATAGCTTTGAGGGAATTAAAAATGACTTAAATAAAAGTAGATAATTAGCTATTGTACAAGATGTCAAAATACCTGAAAGGTTTTCAGTTGTCTTTGGATGCCCAGGTAGCACATTTGTAAGATGTGGACATGTGTGTGTGTGTGTGTGTGTGTGTGTGTGTGTGTGTTTTGTTGTTTGTTTGTCTGCTTGTTACTATGCTACACGTTGTTTGAGCCCTGATTCAATTTGTTAAAAAGTAGACAGTAAGGAGAACAGAGCCTTTCTGCTGAAGTGTGGAGCCTCCCCTCAGTTTTAAGGACCACAAATGGGCCCTGGATTAGCTGACTGTGAGAAAGCAAACCTGCCGAGAGCACAGGCCAGGGCTCGTCTCACAACAGCTTGGCAGTCCCGATGCAGAATTCGCTCCCTGTAACCACTCCCTTTTGAGAATGCAAATGCCATGCAAGCCCTCAGCCTCAAGAAAAATTACCAGCATTCCTGTTAAGAAAGAAGGGCTGAATGCTCGAACTGTCCATTCAAAGATTGAGCCTATTAAATGACTACACACTGCACTGAGCTACGTGGAATGGAATACCTGAAAATTTAAGTCATATCTTTGGACATTGCATGATTAAATGTCAAAAAGCATAAACCAAAGGTTTACATCTTCATGGTACAAGATTCTAAAATAGCACTAAAATTTAATAAGGGGGCTTTGAACCTCTAGTTGTACCAACCTTTGTCCCTTGACTGAATGAAGAATGTCTTCACCATGTATGCATTACGCTTGGTTGCGCTCCCTCCCACATCTGGGGCCTTGGCTTGACCCACTGGGTTGACTCTGCTCAGCTTCATTGTCCCAATCTCCAGCAGGCCAGTGGCACATGTTTTTACAGTGTCGTGGTGAAGGCAGAGAAACTGGAAATAGAAAAGAAGAGATGGCAACGATGCAACATGTACCTGGCACAACTGCTGGTCCCCTCTGCCCCTTTGAGGCCCAGGCTAGCAACTGTTACATTGTCCCTTCCACTGCATTGTATTTTTTATAGCGATTTTTTAAAATTTTGTTTTATTGCTTAAAGTATTACAAAGAGTATTACATATGTCTCCTCCCTCCCTCCCCCTCCTCTGCATTGTATTGAGCAAAGAAAGTCATTAGTCCAGGTCAAATTTAAGGAGCAAGATGGCTCCATCTCTTTTTTTTAATATATATTTTACTGATTTTTTACGGAGAGGAAGGGAGAGGGATAGAGAGTTAGAAACATCTATGAGAGAGAAACATCGATCAGCTGCCTCCTGCACACCTCCTACTGGGGATGTGCCCGCAACCAAGGTACATGCCCTTGACCGGAATCGAACCTGGGACCTTTCAGTCCACAGGCCGACACTCTATTCACTGTGCCAAACTGGTTAGGGCTAGATGGCTCCATCTCTTAATGTGAATAGCTGCAAGGTCACATTGCAAAGTGTATCATGTAGGGAGTATTGGAGCTATTGAAAATGCAAAGTAAGATGACAATGAGGTATCACCTCACACCTGCCAGCATGGCCAGCATCAACAAATCAATAAAGGACAAGTGCTAATGGGAATGTAGACTGGTGCAGCCATTATGGAGAACAGTATAGAGTTTCCTTAAAAAATTAAACATGGAACTGCCATTTGACCCAGTGATTCCACTTCTAGGAATATATCCTAAGTTACCCAAAACACCATTCTGAAAGAAAATATGCACCCCATATGTTCATAGCAGCCCTATTTACAATAGCTAAGATCTGGAAACAGCCCGGACAGGATTCCCAATAGTAGGTGCGTGGATAAAAAAGCTGTGGTATATTAATATCATGGAATACTATGCAGCAGTAAAAAAGAAGGATCTCTCTTACCCTTTGAGACAACATGAAGGGAACTGGAGAGTGTTATGCTTAGTGAAATAAGCCAGTCAGAGAAAGACAACTATCATATGATCTCACTCATATGTAGAATCTAATGAACAAAATAGATCCAGAGACACAGAAGCATGGAAAGACTGAGGAATATCAGAGGGAAGGAGTTTGTGGGAAGAGATTAACCGAAGAACTTACATGCACATGAGCATAATCCATGGACACAGACAATAGTGCGGTGAAGACCTGGTGAGGGGTGGGAGTGGGTGAGGGTGGAGGGGGGTCACTGAGGAAAAAAGGGAACACCTGTAATACTTGCAACAATAAAGATAAATTAGAAAAACAACAAGTTGCTCACTTGATCATTCAGGATCTATAGATACTTCTGGTCCAGTGAGAGTAGTGTGTTTTCTTGATTGCATTTCATAAATAGCAATATGTTGGGCTGGGTGGTATAAAAATTGAACACTGTAAAACCTCTGACCAGAAGATCTTCTACTCTCCAGTGAGACCCCTTCAGGAGCTGCTACAGAAAGGAATGGCATGTGGGGATTCAGGAACCTTGTTTGGGTTCAACCACAAGAGGCCTTTGTGACTCAACAGTGTTGGCCATGCGAAAGAAAGGGCAGAGGGGACCAGCAGTTGTGCCAGACACATGCTGCATCGTTGCCACCTCTGCCTTAGGACACCTCTGTTAGAAGTACCGTCTGCTGCCTGCTCCTAAGGAAGGAGTGACTATTTCCATGGGAGGCAAATTTCACAGTGACAAGAGCAGAAGGTCTAATCTAGTTCTAAGATGAGAACCAAACTAACAGAACAAAGATTTTTGTGTGTATCTTCTGGTCATCATCTGAAACACTCCCACACAGGGATCATGTTGTTCAAAGCAAATCTCATTACCCACAGCCCCAGCCACAGGTTGCCTTTTTAGAAGCTTCTTTGTTTCGGAGCCGCTGAGTATTCAGGCTGTTAAAAAACTACGAGCTTGTAAGAACCCTAACAAGTCATCTGTCTAGAACATTTCCTTGGAAAAAAGTTCCTTTTTTCATTCTTCTTCTCACTCTCCCCCCTCTTTTTTTTTTTTTTTTTTAAAAAAGACTTAAAAGGGTAAATTTATTTCTTCTAATAATATTCTGGAAAGAAGAGACAGGCTTTTGAAATGCATGTCTGTATGAATGCCAGGGGAAAAAGTACACAGTTGTTATCAGCTCCTGCCATCAAAATTCTTTAATTTAAAGAAGCATTCAGCTGTCTGAAGTTAAGTTGCAGACTCTAGGGTTGAATATCTTGTGGGTGGAATTGCTTGGTGATATAACAGCATTTAAGAACTGATATTCAGCTTGGGATGGGGAGATGTAGACAAGGAAGAGTAGAGGACACTTGGTTTGGGAGGGAGAAGAGGGTGTGCTGTGTGTGTGTGTGTGTGCGCGCGCGCGAGCAGATGGTGGGTGTGTTAGAAAGGGAAGGACTTCTCCACAAACAGCAATTCAGTGACTCCCATTTCAGACAGGTTGAAAGCCACGGCTGTCTCCTTCTATAGATTTTGCAATAGGTGTCTAGAAGTGGACATACCTTTAAGCATTCTCAACTATGAGACTAACTTCTAGAAAAAATCTTGCCATTTGTGACAACATGGATGGACCTAGAGGGCATTAGGCTAAATTAAATAAGTCAGACAAGAAAGACAAAGGCCATATGATTTCACTTATATGTGTAATCTAAAAAACCAAAATGAATGAATAAATAAAACAAAACAGAAACAGACCCATAGATACAGAGAACTAGCTGATGATTGCCAAAGGGGGTCGGGGTGATAAATGGGATCAAAACCAATATTTTTTAAAAGGTGTTTTTTAAATTGATTTTTAGAGAGAGGGGAAGGGAGAGGGATAGAGAGATAGAAACATCGATGAGAGAGGAACAACATCTATTGGCTACCTCCTGCACACACCCCTATAGGGATCGAGCATGTGCCCTGACTGGGAATCAAACCAGCAACCTCTTGGTTCCTGGGTTGACACTTAACCCCTGAGCCACACAGGCTGGGCTAAAATAAAGGATTTTAAATAAAACAACAACACAGTATCCTGAGGACAAGCTTGCCAAACAAACAAACAAACAAACAAACCAAGTAGGCAGTTTCCCCAAGTAGCTTTCAGCAATAAGGTAAAGCCTCTCCTATACAAAAACAACAAAAACCCCCACAATATTCTTCCTACTTGTTAATTCTTAGAATGTTGTCATGATGACTTAAATTCCAAAATAAATAAATTAAATAATAAAAAGTTACTTCCAGCCCTAGCTGGTTTGGCTCAATGGGTAGACTGTTGGCCTGAAGGGTCCCAGGTTCGATTCCAGCCAAGGGCACATGCCTGGGCTGTGGGCTTGATCCCCAGTAGGAGGCAGCCGATCAATGATTCTCTCTCATCATTGATGTTTCTATCTCTCTCTCCCTCTCCCTTCCTCTCTAAGATCAATAAAATATATTTTTAAAAAGTTACTTCCAATAGTAAATTAATAATCTACAGCCGATCTTGTCTAAAGTATGTTGAAATTTATAAGTACAGATAACTTATTTTCTTCAGTATATGTTTTGTAAATATACACAAAGCACATAAAATGGCTTTCCAGTGTGTATCTATATGCACACCTAAAATAATTACATAAAATACATATTTGATTGTGGCATATGTGCCTGCATATACACTGTGCATACATTTCATAGTATACATAACTTGCAAGGGAGTCTGTGTTTGAGCACTGCTCATTCGTTTGCTCCATCAGTGTGTTTTGAAATGATATACTGATGAATAAATAAGAAGACAATGCAACAAAGAACTACCTCTTTATGCAAGAAAAGACGTTTTCGGAGCATCAAACAAACGCTCTTTGCAAAAATGCATATTTTAAAATCTCATCTTGCATTTTCTGACATCTCAGCCGAACCCAGAGAGACAACGCACTAGACTCCTAGGAACTCCCTGTCACTCTGTTAGAAATCGCGAAGACGAGGTCTGGGAACGCGTAACTATGACAGCTAATTTCAGCAGCTGCTGTCAACCACCGCGTTTCATTAACACGAGAAGTGGAGCTGGGAACTCAGTCCCACCGACTCTGGGAGAATTAATCAGCCTGGCTTCCTTCTATGAGGATAGTCCAGGGCGAGCTTATCCCGGCCCCCTGCGCCGCCTCGGACAGGCCATGTCAGGAAGCGGAGGTCAGCAGACCTAGGAGGCGGTGTGACGGATGCGCTTTCAAGTCGTACAGCAAACGCTTCCGTGCGTTTCAATCTGATGACCGCACTTAGGCGTTTAATGAAATGCATGGCCCGCGTGAGCCTTTCAGTGAGGGTCCCTTGCAGCCTCCCCAGGAGCCCAGGGGAGCCCCTTGTCCCCTGCCCGTGCCTCTCCACTCCCCACCGCCACCCACGAGACTGGGGCAAATGGATAAATTCACCTCCCAAAGTAAACACTTTTATATTTTTAATTATAGTTTTATTGATTCCAGAGAGGAATGGAGAGGGAGAGAGGAGAGAGATGGAAACACCAATGATGAGAGAGAGTCATTGATCCGCTGCCTCCTGTACGTCCCACACTGGGGATAGAGCCTGCCACCCGGGCATGTGCCCTGACGGGGAATCGAACCGTGGCCTCCTGGTTCATAGGTCGAGGCTCAACTACTGAGCCACGCCGACTGTGCAGTAAACCCTGTTTTCAAATGCTTCTTTTGGAGAACAGGTTATAGTTACACTGTCATGCGTTGGCTGGACAGCGCACGTTGGTCAGTGACAGGTGTCTCAGCGTGCACTGAATCGCAGGAGCTCCCATAGTCATGGATGGTGAGTCAATCGCAGGCCAAGCGGGCCTCCTGCCCCACAGCGTGAAATGGAAGCAAGAACAGCCGCAGGTCCGCACAGAAGGTGTAGCACTGACTCGAGAGGCCACCGAGACCTGGTGGGGCGGAGGCAGGCCTTAACTCAGAAGGACTGGAAACATCGGCTGTGTGAACGGATGAGGATCTATCAGGAAATACCCGGGATCCTGTTTAGAATAAAGTTATTACATGACAAATCAAGCTAACAAGTAAATATTCACATGACAAAGACTCACCGTATGCCTTTTAAAGGTTTTTGTGTTTCCTCGGGACATTTAAAATGCAATTGATTAAACAGTGTCGAAAATCTTCCTCCTTTGCTTTGCTTTTTCATATATATTTTTTCTGAAATAAACACAGGTCACTGTTTTAAAGGGAAAATAATAGAAGTGATTTGGAAGTACAGTTTAATTTACAAAAGTGGCATTTCCACATGCATCTTCTTTTTTTTAAATATATATTTTATTGGTTTTTTACAGAAAGGAAGGGAGAGGGATAGAGAGTTAGAAACATCAATCAGCTGCCTCCTGCACCTCCTACTGGGGGATGTGCCCACAACCAAAGTACATGCCCTTGACCGGAATTGAACCTGGGACCTTTCAGTCCGCAGGCCGACGCTCTATCCACAGAGCCAAACCAGTTAGGGCTCCACATGCATTTTCTGAAGCAAATTTTATTCACAGTCTTAGAGCTGGTGCCACCTCCAGTGGTGGAAGCAGCTGTGCCTTCACCAGGCCTGACCCACAGCCATTTTGTGAGATGAGAAAGCTGAGGTGCAGGGAAGGTCAGCCATGGCCCAGAGGCACAGTCACAGCTGGAACAGGTGGGCTCAGAGCCTGGCACTCCTTACTCAGGGGTCACACTAAGTGAAGGGACAGTGAGGTTGAATGTAAGCAGCAGTTTATGTTAAGCTGGGTTACTGGATTCCGGAAGTTTGCTATTGTCATCAGATAAATTATGCCACCCCTTTGGCCGCTTTGGATGTCCAGACATATGTGTGACATCCGTTGGTAAATAATAGTACTGTTACCATCATGTTCATTAGCAGGCACTTGACTTGAATACCTGCAACAGTTGTAATTAAGCTATTCCTTGGGGAAAATTTCAACACTGTGTTCAGTTTTTTTGGCATTGTGTGTGCCAAAGCTGAATCTGCAGCCGCATTATGTAGCACAAATCAATTCACAACACCTCCAGCATCCGTTTTCATGGGGAAGAAAGCAATTAAGATTTCGAGCAGGTGCTGCTTTGACTATTAATTACAAACCCCGTGGAACACATTGAAATGCGCCGTATAATTCTGTGAAACATCTCATTTTAAATTGGAAATGTTTCCTTGCTTGTTAGGAGACAGTCTCAGGCAAATGCAAGGTGTAAATATCTTAATATATGCAATAGATATTTGAGGCTTTGTGAAACTTAAGTTATGAAAGGACATAATTTTATTAAATGACTTTAGGAATGAAGAAGAGATTATGAGCTATTCTAATCCAGCAAACAAAGAAATGTTGATATTTGTAATAAAATAAAATAAAGGCAACCCAAGTAGAGAGAGAGGGGGTCTGCTGCCCATGGGGGGTGTGGCTCTGGCATGTTCCCAGCTCACAGGAGGAGAAGGGCACAATAGGAGGAGAACTGGTATTGCACAGTATAGCGGTGCAGCTGCTTTCCTTCAGTCCCAGGTAAGAGCAGTGGGCCCTTCAGCCACAGCGAGCCGCTCAGAGCCCCAAATACCAGCTATTGATTAGAACAGCACCTTAGCACATCTGCCTCTCCCTTTCATCCCTGGAGACAAGCCTTGAAAAAAAAAGGCATAGCATTCACCAATAGGCTAGATACAGTCTCAAGTTCAAATGTGAGCTAACACCAGAATGAACTCACATGTTAGGTAAGTAAACAACCTGTGAGAGACACCAAAACATATAAACAAAGGATTAAAAATTTAAAAAACACACAACAGAATTGATAGAGGAAAGAGATGGAAGCATTTAGAAAACATTATTATGAATGACATCTTCAGAGGAAATGAAGAGATCACACATCCCAAGACAAAATCTGGCTATATGAATAATAATCAGAAAAACTGAAAATAAAATCTTGATTATTGAAATAATTTCAACAGATGGATTAACAGTAAAAGAGACAGCTTAAGAGCAACACATTGGAGAAGACAGTTCAAAAGGACAAAAAGATGGAATATGGGAAAATGAAATTAAAAGTCTTAGAGGATATCTCCCAAAATTGTAACATCTATCTTTAGGAAGAGATTAGGAAGAAGAAAGGAAAGGAAATAATCTAAAAAACAGTACAGGGGTGCTTCCCCGAGTGGAATTATAACACCAATCAGTTAAATTTTATGTCTAATCTCAGAAATTAACTCTATCAGCAATTACCATAAAATAAGTGAATAAGATTCACATGCTAAATATTCTCAGACTGGGTAAAAAAAACAACAACAAAAAAGACAATTCAACTATATGCCACTTACAAGACATGTGAACATGACACAGAAAGAAATCTCGGGGTGGGGGGAATCTTTGAAAGAGATTTACAAAACAGATGGTAACAAAAAACCTCAATGTGACAACATTACATTAGACAAAATAGAATTCAAAGCCAAAAAAGAGGCATTAAAAGAAACAAAGAGGGTATATTTAATATTCTGAAGAGGTACAATTAGTCAGAAAATTATAACATGAATCCTAATGTAGCCAACAGATTGCCTGTGCTATATAAAGCAGGCACCGGTATAAGTACAAACAAAAATAAAACTCACAACCCTAGAGGGAGATTTAAAAATATTTGTCACTAACATGGACAAATAGATACAGATATATAGGATTCAAATGACACAATTAATAAACAATCTAATATATATGTATATATATATTACTGGTTTTAAAATATTTACACAAAATTGTATGTGTGTAAATACTGGGTGTCTCCCCTAAAATATATCCATACTTTAACAGCTGATAGCTCAATTTTGAAAATGAAATGCATTTTAATAAACACTGCCTTTATTATTATTCAAAAATGTGTGTATACATTTTTTGGACACCTTATATATAACACATACACATACTTTTTAGACATACATAGAAGATTCCTAAAACTGCCTATGCATTAACACAAAGAATATTAACAAATTCTGAAATTCCTAATCAAACAAAAATTAGGCCACACTTACTGACCACAATGCAATAAAATCAACATCAAAGAAATAGAAACAACAATCTAAAAATAATCCAACTGGAATTTTAAGTCTAAATCCTTTTAAGGTAAAATAGGAATGACTAGCTATTTAAAAGTGAACTACATTAAGGAAAACATATCAAAACCTGTAGCATACAAGCAATGCTCAGCGGAAAATAGATAGGACTCAATGCCTCTATTAGAAGACAAGGTGGGATTTCTTCATTTACAAGGGTCTGAAACGCAACTCAAACTGCTTAAGGAAAGGAAAAAACATACTGGCTTATGTCATTAAGAAGTCCAGGGCAGCCCTAACTGGTTTGGCTCAGCGGATAGAGCATCGGCCTGCGGACTGAAAGGTCCCAGGTTCGATTCCGGTCAAGGGCATGTACCTGGGTTGTGGGCACAGCCCCAGTGGGGAGTGTGCAGGAGGCAGCTGATCGGTGTTTCTCTCTCATCGATGTTTCTAACTCTCTATCCCTCTCCCTTCCTCTCTGTAAAAAATCAATAAAATATATTTTAAAAAAATAAAATAAATAAAATTGTATTAAATTAAAAAAAAAAAAAAAAGAAGTCCAGGGTAGACTTCAGACATGGCTCGATCCATGTGCTCAAAAAATATCACTGATGCCTGTTTCTGCTGTATTGCCTTCATGCTCAGGTAGACTCTCCCCATGTGACCACAGTGGTTACCTGAAGTGCCTGGTGTATATCCTCTGAGTTCAGCAGCCCAAGGGGAGAGCCCTCACACTAACTCGAATGCGACCACTTCGAATGAGGCGCAGTTCTGCTCCACTCAAAGCAGAAATATGAAGTAGGGGTGGGTAGGGCAGAAAAGTCTAATTCAATAGGAAAGATGGAAAATAAACTAAGCTTGTTCTCAAAGAGTGAAAAGGATAACAAAGTAAACCCTGAGAGGCAAAAATATCAACTGATTAAGCAAAATGTTATGAAAAATGAAAAAGTGGTGGGATTGATAAAGAAAAACAAAACTTAATACTTTACAAAATAGACAAGTTTTTGACAAGTCTCATCAAGAACAAGGTGAAACACATACATGAGCAAAATTAGGATGGAGAGAGAATGAAACTTAAGACATGGATTTCTAAAACTATAAAAGAATACTTTTTGTGACTTTGTTTTAAATAAAATAGAAAATACAAGTGAAAGAGATGATTTTCTGTGAAGATAAAATAATTAGTCAAAATTTTGTCTTCTTCCAAAACCTGACATGAAACACACACACACACACACACACACACACACACACACAACCTGGGAAAAGCAATCAAAGATATATCCCAATAAATGCCACTAAGTTTGAATTTTGACAACTATATTTTACCAAAATTTCAAGAAGAGATATCTCCAAAGCTTAGAAAAGTGTAGGACCACTCCTAATTCATTTTATGATTTTGGTGTAACTCTGATGGCAAAAGTAGGCAAAGATAGCATGAGAAAATGATATGCAAATCTCACATATCAACAAAGGTGCAAAATCCTAAATACAATATCTACAAATTGACTCCTGCAACTAATTAGTTCAACAAGATATATAGATTCAATATAATGTAGATAACATTATATTCACTGGACATAGTCAATTGAAAATGTTCACAGAGGAGTCCTATATTCAATAGAAGCAAAATATAAAACACTTAAAAATACCCTAGTAAGAAATATGGAAGACCCAAGTGGAAAAATCTATATTTCCAGAAGCACATGTATTAATAATGGAATAAGCAGAAATAGTCTGAGAAAATGAGAAAGTTCCACCATCTCCCCCTTTAACCTCTGTGCTTCTAAAATGAGCTGCCTGAGATGAAGTTACCTCCTCACTTGAGAGGGCTGGTGCTCGGCCTAGGTAATTTGAGGACTAGGGGCCCTCTGCTTCCTGGGTTCTCTGCAGTAAGACAGGTGGGATGGGTTCTCTCTGCAGTTTCTGTTGTTAAATATATTACATCTCCTTCAAATAAAGTT
The DNA here is from genome assembly GCF_963259705.1 of Myotis daubentonii. Classification (NCBI taxonomy): domain Eukaryota; kingdom Metazoa; phylum Chordata; class Mammalia; order Chiroptera; family Vespertilionidae; genus Myotis; species Myotis daubentonii. The sequence continues at coordinate 206,781,673 of NC_081841.1, read as the reverse complement.
GCCTCATTCTCCCCCAGAAAGCAAAGTCCCCGACGCCTTCTTTCCTTTCTCATATTTCTGCTTTCCAACAATTGCGTGCCTATTTTGAGAGAAGGGGACATTCCCGAAAGCTGCCCTTGGGGACAAAATGATTCTCCATTCTGCTCCCTGTCACTCTTTCCCCTTCAGCTATTTCTGAAGATCAGTGCAGAGCAGGAGTTGAGATGGACTGGACCCTTGGTCGCCCTGTGGAGCTCTATTGGGAACAGTCAAGGCCACTTCTGGGCCTCGGTCACTCTCCGTCCACAGATGCCGGCCATGCTCAGCGGGCAGGAACACCAGCCAGGAAGGCAACAGGCATCAGTCCTCCTCTGGGCCCTAAGTCCCATGCCCCACCTCTCAGGTCCCAAACCCACCCACTGCCGGACTGATCTGAGCTCCTGTGAACAGAATGGAAGAAAAGGAGGCCTGGTGTGTCTGCGTTTACATAGGAATTCCTCCGGAACGCCTACAGGCTGCAGATTATACTTCATGGAGGCTGTGCTCCACTGGGAGAGAAGTTAGTTTATGATAGTCACTGTCGTAGTCACTATGCTCTGCCCTTTTCTCTTTTCTCCCCTACGAGCTGGTGGCCTCGTTCCTCAAAAATTTCAGTCACTCGTCTTTCTTACCTGCTTCTCTACTTTCTTCCCCGCCAGACTCACACCCACACTGCCCTTCCTGTTTATTGTTCGTTTTCTTTTTTTATTTGTACTGACCAGACCCCCCCCCCCCCCAGCACCGGGCATCATGGTCTAACTCAATTCACAGCTTCTCAACTTGGGGACCAATGAAAAGGTTAGATAGGACAAGGGTCTCAAGGTCTGGGCCATTCTTACTAAACACTATTCTTGCTAAATGTTTAAACGTAGTGTGTTTTGCAGACCAGCTGTAAACAGGATGAACTTGACAAGTAGCCAACTGCAAAGAAGAAATCAACTGTGCAGTTGACCAAGCGTGTATACAAACAATGGCTAAGCCCCCTTTTGGGGGACAGAGCTATGGATACGAATCCCCTGTCAGCTTTCCCTAGCAACAGCCTCATTCATGAAAAGAACACCCCTACTGGCGAACCCCTTTCTGCTTTCTTCCTCAATAACCCTTTTCTCAGCCCGCTTGCCCCGCTTCAGGCTTGGCATTTACTGTGGCCAAAGAGCCAGCACAAGAAGAGGGCTGGAGGAGAGGCAAGGGGCTGCAAACTCAATACCCACAGTTCCAGTCAGGTGCTAGGAGGTTGCGAACGGGCCAGATGGCAAACTGGCACGTGCATGGGCCCTGAAAGGGAGCAGCTGCTACTCAGCTCCCCTGCTTGGTGCCAGGTGGGAGCGCCGGCCTCACTGCCAGGGCCCTCCATTTGTAAGAAGCAGGAATTTCTTTGTTATCAAAAACATCTCGGGTTGCCCAAACAGTCATAGTGCTTCAGCCAGCCCTGGAAATCTGCAGGAGTTAACTACCGACTGTAGCTCAAACGGAGGGCTTGTTGAAGATTCTTATCTCCCACCTGGGGAATGGTGCTCAAAGCAGAGAGCAGAGGGGAGCGGAACCTGAGAGCCAGCCCTTCCCCCCTTCTCTAAGGCTGGACTCCGCAGAGCTGCTGTCTATCATGTACGTCAGGCCCTGCGTTAAGCCCTTTACCTGCTTTGTCCCCAGAATCCCCACAGTTACCATGAAAGCAGGGTTGCAAGATAGAGCAAATAAAAATACAGGACACATTACATTTCAAATTTAACTGGACATCCTTTGTTTTATCTGATGACCCTCCATGAGAGTTAAGTCCTGTCGTAATCTCATTTACAAAAGAGGTAGGTCGCTCGTGAGTTGCTCAAAGATCACCCAGTGGAGTCAAGATGCAAACCTAAGTCTGTTCATGTCCCAAGCCCTCACTTAACCTCCAGACTAGTATTTCTCTAACTATGGTCCACCGATATGATGGGCCCAGAGGTTAGGGAATAATCCACAAATTAAACATTTTTTAAGTTAATGACAATATTAAACACTCACTTACTTACTAGCTGTACAGATCAAAAGTTGGATCCCGACCTGAATAAACCAATTGTAATAAAATATTTATGAGGCCATCTGGAAAATTTGAACACAGACTAGATATTTAATTACCTTGAGAAATTAAATGTAATATTGGCATGGTGATTTAGTTTTTGTTAAAAATAGTTCTTGCCTTTTAGAAATACATGTTGAAGTATTTACAAATGAAATTATGTCTGGGATTGGCTTAAAAATAATACATGGGGGAGTAAATGAAGGGTAGAAACATGATTGGCCATGAATTGATGATTGTTGAAGCTGGGTGTTTGGTGTACATATGGGCTGCTTATACCACCTCTATCTCTATACTTTTGTTTATATTTGAAAATTTCCATTATGTAAAGTAAAAAGTTACATCAGTTTGCAGCAATAATTGCAACTATAAGGTATTATTGTGAAACAGACTATTTTCTCAAGTCAGTGTTTATCAAACAAAGTTCAAGTATTCTTTGGGATTTTTGAAAATTGTATTTTCTTTGAAATAGGTACATGTAATTTTAAAATTTAAGAAATGCCAAATGCTGTTTTATTGCTAAATATAGAAATATAATAGAAGTACTCACTGAATTTTAGGGATCTTGAAAATCTACTTTTTACATGCTCCTTGTCATAATTATTTTTAACCTTTTATATTTTTCAATATACAGATACATTATGCAGGTAGTTTAATCTGTGCTATTCCTTTACTAAGAATGATAATAATGATGATAAAATTATTTTTCAATCTTACATTTGACCATGACCATGTAAACATGAATAGTGCAGCTAGGAGGCTAGGATAAATGTTCTCTTTTCCCTAAAAAATCAGGGATTTTCAAGTTGGAATTACATCATAGGGTAGAAATCTATTTTTTTTGAAGTTAAGGATAAAAATCTTTTTTGAATTTTCACTTCTGTCAGTTGGTGTAAAATTTGCAAACCATGCACACCCCTGTACGATGGGAAAAAAAATTCCAAGACTGCTCTCAGTTTTATAAAATGCGTTGTCCTGGAAGTATCTGCTGAACTAGAATGGCAGGACTGGGAAGTCTCATTACCCAAAAATGTTGGGCGAAGTGACAATGACTGCAATGGGCTCTGACTTGTGTGTGACCTCAGAGGAGAATATTACTGCAGAATTTCCTAATAAGAATGTGTCCTGCCCCTTAAACAGCAAGCGTTGCCACTGGCCACGTCCCAGGCACATGTCCAGTCATCATCTGTGTACGTGTTCCAGCCTTCAAAGGCAGGAAGGTCTCTGTTACTCCAAGAGCTTCTCATAACCGGGCATCATTAACAGTCCTGGGGAGAGGAAGAAGGAAGAAGACAGAGGAATTGCAGAATGTGAAAGTCAGAAGGAGAGAGAGTACTGGCCATGGTAAGTAAGGCTGGGTGTCAGAAATTGCTCTCAGGTGGCACTTGGTGGCATTTGTGCTGTCGATGCAAATGCTTTCCAACAGTGTGCCTGGATATAGCGATCTTCCCGTGGTCAGGTGACCAAGCTTGCCTGGGTGGCTAGAGACCCGTGGCTGGTCATCATGATTGAAAACACTTTAGTTTGGGTTCCAAATCTTTCCGGTGACATCAATGTACCTCACAAATTTGCCATTTTTTGTGAGTAACATGATCTGAAAAACATATTGTAAAACTTTTTTTTTTATAGTGGCACAAGAAATAACCAACCAGACCCAAGATGCCCCTGCCATTCACTACTGTTAGTTTAAACTCCACACGGGAACAGCTCTGACGGCAAGACTGCAAACCTACATGGCTTTCAGGGGAAGGACCAGCCACCGTGCTGAGCTGATACCGCCTAAGTGTATAGCCACGTTGGGAGAACCACTGTATGTGATCTCTGTAAGACAACATAATTTTTTTTCTCACGCGGCACTCTCCAGTAGATTCATTGTAAATATCATGAATTCACTGTCCAAGCTACATCCCATAACATAGGTATGACTCCATCAAAGAGACTGAGGAAATAATTTTGTATGTTTAAGTGCTTTAAATTATTGGGGGTGGGGGGTGAGGAGCGTATGTAATCCTTTTGAACATTGTTTTTATTTTTTAAATCTCAGTCTTTGGATGGGAGAGTTTAGCTTCTCCCCTCCTCTCCTTTAAACATATGAATAATTTTTTGAAGCCTAAAGAGTTGTTAGGAAGAAAAACATTGCAATATACAAGCAGACAATTTATATGCAAACGCAGGGAGGTGAATACCTGATAGGAGAGGAAAACATGATCTCAGCTGACTAGGGAAAGGAAGCTGGGCATGCTCCCAGTAATGTGTGTGCTCCTATGTCTGTAATATGCCTCTTCTGAGAGTGTATTTTTCAACACGAGGGATTGCCATGCGGAGTATAACAATAGCCTTGGATAGCAAGGAGCAGGATCTTGGAAGAGGGAGCTGGCTGGGGGCTGCCTGGCAAGGATTCAAGATCATGGGATTGGCGAATTTCCCTATGGATGTGCAGCACAGCCAGGTCAGCCTGGATGCATTGCTGTCGCCCGTCTCTCTGACACGCTTGCATCTGTGCTTGGGCCAAAGGCCCTAGAGCAGTGGCTCTCAACCTTCCTAATGCCAAGACCCTTTAATACAGTTCCTCATGTTGTGGTGACCCCCAATTTCATTGTTACAAATTGAACATCATTAAAGCATAGTGATTAATCACAAAAACAATATGTAATTATATATGTGTTTTCTGATGATCTTAGGCGACCCCTGTGAAAGGGTCGTTCGACCCCCAAAGGGGTCGCGACCCACAGGTTGAGGAACACTTCCCTGGAGGTTCACTCTGCAGCAGAACAGGGAGGCAGGAAGGGCGTGAAGCCCAAATGGGCAGGCCAAGGAGCCGCCAGCCAAGCCTGGGGAGAGACACATGGAATAAATAAGTAAATAATTTGGGGAAAAGCATTTTAAAAATGTGTTTTTCTCAGAGTAAATAGAATAGAACTATGTCAGAGGGAAGGAGACCAAAGAAATTCAGTATTTACCTTGAAAAACTACTGTTTCATTATCAAAATAATATATTATTTAATGACCAGGTTTTCTAACTTTCCCACTATTTTATCTCCTTGGCTTTGTTTGCTGAGATTTTGTGCAGCTTAGTCTCCCGTGGTCTCTGTAGATGATGATACCGCATAGGAAACCATCTGTGTCTTCCTACAATTTACAGCGTGTGCATATCAAACGTGGAGACGTTCCCATGTGTCCCTGTAAAAATCTGTATCCATGAAAATAAAGACATGAAATTTGCTGATTTATAATACAATCAGGAAGAATGATTTTTTAATATATCTATAACTAGAGGCCCGATGCACAAAATTTGTGAAAGGGGCTCAGCCCTCACAGCCCTGGCTTCATCCGGAAGGTCATCCGAAGGTCGTTTGACTGTTCGGTCTAATTAGCATATTAGCTCTTTATTATATAGGATTCCTGAAACATCTAATTGTTCCTTTCACTCTACTCCTTGCCCCACTCCCCTATGGCCCAATGAATATTTAGACATGGAAGTGTGCCTGACAGGTACCTTAGTCCAGTGATGGCGAACCTATGACACGCATGTCAGAGGTGACACATGAACTCATTTTTTTGGTTGATTTTTCTTTGTTAAATGGCATTTAAATATATAAAATAAATATCAAAAATAGAAGTCTTTGTTTTACTATGGTTGCAAATATCAAAAAATTTCTATATGTGACAGGGCACCAAAGTTAAGTTAGGGTTTTTCAAAATGCTGACACGCCGAGCTCAAAAGATTCGTCATCACTGCCTTAGTCACTCACATTTACATATAATATTCATCTGTTGGCTTGGGGATTTGGTTGGAGAAAGAGCACCTGTCTTGGGGTGGGGGGAGGGGGAGAAGAGGGGAGAACAACATCTCCAAATGAATTCCCCAGAGGAGCAAATGTCATGGTAAACTTTTTGTCACCCGGATCTGCCCATGATACCTGCTTGAGGAGCTACGTTGAGTTTGGGCTTGTGAGTAAGACCCCGAGACTCGGTGGGAGTAGGAGGAGGTCATTCTGTCAAAGAAGGAAGGAGAAAGTCAAGTCCAGGGAGAGAGCAGCTTCGCTCCCGCAAAGCCAGTGGGAGGAACTTCATACATATTTACTGACTTCTTGGGGACATTCTGTTGAGAATTGCTTTCTAGGGAACCAACAGCAGCGGTATCTGTGTATTAGGGTTTCCTTACCCATGGATCCCTTTTGATATTGCTAGATCCTTCAGAGACAGTCTGCATCTCAGTGCTGGCACCAGCGGTCAAAGCTCCATGTTCCACCACCTTCATAATCAAAAGATTTAAGGTAGATGAACACAAGCCTTCTCCCACAGGTCATCCAGCAGCCATGAAATCAGAATTAGTAAGAGATGTTAGAAATTGAACTAAGCCAATGAGAAATTCCCCCATGGTCCTCCACCCGAGTACTTTTAATCAGTAACATACAGACGTTATTCTTAAAAAGGAAGAAAAACAAAAATTGTGTGAAAACTATCTTTGCTTTGGTAAGAAATGGGGCCATTTTCATCTTTCAGGATGGTGAAAGTAGCCCAAGAGTTGACTTTTCCAGAGGAAGGGAAGCAGTTGCATTAGAATCTGCTGAGAACAGCATTTAGAACAGGGGTCCTCAAACTATGGCCCATGGGCCACATGCAAATACAAATATTGTATTTGTTCCCATTTTGTTTTTTTACTTCAAAATAAGATATGTGCAGTGTGCATAGGAATTTGTTCATAGTTTTTTTTTTAAACTATAGTCCAGCCCTCCAACGGTCTGAGGGACAGTGAACTGGCCCCCTGTTTAAAAAGTTTGAGGACCCCTGATTTAGAAGCTCTGCACTGTGGTCTGGGTGTGCATGGGAACAGCCTGTGTGTGACACAACTTTACAAGAATCAGAACATCTGGGGCTCAGCCTGGCCTTGGCCAGTGGTCTCCAGAGGGGGGCCCTAGAGAATCTACTTTGGGGGGAAAATGTTTAGAACTTCTACTTTTACAAATTTCACCTAATCTTTTAAAATATCACTTATTATATATGTTCAAAGTGGATATAACATATCTCTATATATAAAAAGGCAGTGACTGTGACGACTGAAATGACTGTTCGACCGATCACCATGCAGTGCTAGCATAGATGCATAGACACAGGTAAAGTCTATGAGACGAAGAATGAACAAGAGAAATGCTTGCCTTCACAGAGCTTGCACTGTAAGGTTAGGTCAGGGATGAGGATTCAAAATTGCCACCAGTACAGACCTGAGGTGCCACTTCTCAGAGTGGCCAGAGATATACCCAGTAATGGACTAGGGGTGTTACTGAAAGGCTGGCACCGACATGAAGGCAGGGCCATTCTAGATTCCCAGAGGAGCCAATGGCTGCCTAGGAGGTGGAGCTTTTGATGCTAACTGGCATAGAAACTGACCAATAAGAACCTAATCTGGGTGAACTGTGAAGGCAGAACCTAAGGCAGGGGCTGAGGAGGAGTTTTAAGGGCAACAGCTGTTTGGTATAAGGGGAGAGCAGTTAGGTGCTGGCAGGGGGTTAGGGGCAATCAGGCTAGCAGGGGAGGGCAGTTGGGGGTGACCAGGCCAGCAGGGCAGGACAGTTGGGGATGACCAGGTCAGTAGGCAGGTGAGTGGTTAGGAGCCAGTGGTCCTGGATTGCAAGGGGGATGTCCGACTGCTGGTTTAGGCCCAACTGTTGGACATCCCCTGAGGGTGCCAGATTGGAGAGGGTGCAGGACAGGCTGAGGAACACACCCCCCCTCCCCTGCACAAATTTCATGCACCTGGCCTCTAGTGTTTAAATAAATATATACATATATTGGTTTGGAACATATGTAACACCATCTATTTTATATGTTTAAAATATACACTAGCATATATTTTTTATACATAAATGGATATTCCCATTTTGGGGTCATGCTCAAAAACATGTAGACAGTGGTGTATGACTAAACTTTTGAAGACCAGGGACTAGATCACTGCAACAGCCTCTCAGTTGCCTGTCTCTGGCCTCTATCTCATCCTTCATCCTCCAATTGCCATCTGACAAATCAGATGCTTCAGTGGAATCCCAGTTCCCTCAGGAAAGTCGCATCCCATCCACCCCTCTGAGGTCTGCAGGATCTGGTCTCCTCCCTCCACCTCTTTTCTCTCCAGCATCTTCATGCTGCTCCACAGTCCAGCCTTCTAGGGTGAATCCTGCCCCACACACCCATTCTGCTTATCTTTCTCAGGCCTTCACGCACATTGCTTCTTCTCCGGAGATGTTCTCCTTTTCCCAACCTTACTAGGTTAACTTCTATTCAACATTTAAACTTCAGCTTAGATGTTATTGCCTTGGACCCCATAGACTGGGTTAGGTATTCTGCCTGTGTTGTCATAGCCACTGCAATAACTATCACACACAGTAACTCTGTTTAGCCTGCTACACTGAAAACTCTTGGGGGAAGGTTTATCTGGCTTATCATTGTATTCCAGAGCCTCCTATGAAATAGAGATGCCAAATATAAGTGGAAACGAGTCCATTGTTATTTTTCTAAACAATAAAAGTGGGTCCTCCTTGGATATTTAGTGCTCTCCTCCCCACAATTATAGTCTCATAAGAAGAACAAGGGAATTCACAGTTTCCTGATTTCCAAATGCAGAGGCCCAGGAGATTATATATTCGAGATAGAAAATAAACCATGTGTGAATGACTCTCTCCTCCGGGTGATCAAATCTCATCAAAGGACATTTTGACCATTTGGGGAAACACAAGAAAGAAAGGGGAAAAAAGAGCCACGGGGGGACCATGTTCATCTACTTGGAGGTGAATATTAAAGTATGTTCTGTTCTCTCTTCAACCGCAAATACTAAGTAAAAGTTGCTATTACTTTGTAACATGGTAATGTACACTATTCACCACACAGCCTTTAATATAGAAAGGTCGTTTAAAAAGATGGACAATGGGATCACTTCCCTGCCAACAACAATTTATAAGAACACAAAATAGACAGCCTCGGTGTCCGCCCAGGGTGGAGACCATAACTCTCATCCAAAGCATTGTCATGCATTTGTAGTTTATGTGGGAGACAGGAGCAGAGGTTATCAAGTGACATGAATAAAACATCATGTGTCAGGCCCAGCTAATCCCAGAATATCTACCATTCCTTCCATGCTTTCCTGACATTCGAAATGTAAATCCAGATAGGCCAAAATTCCCCTCAGTAAGTTCACATGGTCTTAAGACTCACCCACAGTTTGAGATAAGTCCCTTGGGGACAGTTAGCCCTTCATTCCAACTCTATCTCTGCTGGAGGGAGCAGAGGTCCTGGAATCTCCATTCTACTCAGCGACATGCTTGGGACCAGAGCATGAACACTGACTGCCCATCCTTCCCCTCAAGGAGGTCATGCTTGTCATTCCTGTTTAATTTAGTCACTGCGGAGAGGCCAACTATGGCATCCCTGTGGTCATTATCTGCTCAGCTTTCATCCCCATGTTCTTCCCCATTCTGAACCGAAACTCCACCTCAACCATCTCCTCTAAACCTGTCCACGTGTCCCTCAACGTCCAGAAAACTTCACAATATCTTCAGTCGCGCTGCTGAACTTGCCCTTTGGCTCTTAGCCTTCTCTGAGACCAGATTACCCAGTGGATTCTGCAAACCCCACTTCCTCAGGAAGTCAATCTGGTAGAGGTGATTTCCTCCTCACAACACCTTACTGCAGAGCATAAGGGAGAACTGATGAGCTCCTTGACTGGCTGCTTCCAGACCAGTGTTCACTCCAGTCATCTGGTTTCTGAGCAGCAAACAACAGGGGCAGGTGGCAACATCCACTTTCAATTAAATGGAACCTTCTAGGACACATTTCTTCTTTGAGAAGATAAGCATAGGTACCAAGGAGGAGGGCAACTATTTGAAGGAGGTCATTGCATACTAGTGGCCTGGTGCACAAAATTCATACACCGGGGGGTGGGGTGAAGGAGAGGGGGAATGTCCCTTAGCCCGGCCTGCGCCCTCTCCAATCTGGAACCCCTCAGGGGATCTCCAACTGCCAGATGTACCACAGGGATCAGGCCTAAACCGGCAGTCGGACATCCCTCTCGCAATCTGGGACCGCTGGCTCCTAACTGCTCACCTGCCTGCCTGCCTGATTGCCCCTAACCACTCTGCCTACCAGCCTGCTTGCCCCAAACTGCTCCCCCCAACCCTGCCGGCCTGCTCATCCCCAATTGCCCCCTCCACCAGCCTGATCGCCCCCAACTGCCACCCCTTGCTGGTCTGCTCGCCCCCAACTGCCCCCCCTGCTGGCCTGATCTCCTCTAACCACTTCTGCCTCAGCCCCACCACTATGGCTTTATCCAGAAGGATGTCCAGAAGGTCTCCCAGAAAGTCTCCCGGTCTAATTAGCATATTACCCTTTTATTAGTATAGATAGAGGCCTGGTGCATGGGTGGGGCCCAGATGGTCTGCCCTGAAGGGGGTCCCAGATCAGGGTGGGTGTCCCCTTGGGGGTGGGGCTGGCCTGCGCGAGGGGCTTGGGGCAGTTTGCAGGCTCGCCACACCTCCATCGGGTGGGGGTCCCAAGCTGGGGGGCGTGACCGGCCTTGGTGAGGGGCTGAGGGCCATTTGGGGGCAGTTTTCAGGCTGGCCAAGACCCCGGCTTTGTCCGGAAGGTTTCTGGAAGGTCTCCCGGTCGAATTAGCATATTACTCTTTTATTAGTATAGATCAGCCGTGGGCAAACTATGGCCCGTGGGCCGGATCTGGCCCGTTTGAAATGAATAAAACTAAAAAAAAAAGACCGTACCCTTTTATGTAATGATGTTTACTTTGAATTTATATTAGTTCACACAAACACTCCATCCATGCTTTTGTTCCAGCCCTCCGGTCCAGTTTAAGAACCCATTGTGGCCCTCAAGTCAAAAAGTTTGCCCACCCCTGGTATAGATAATAGTTAGAGGCATCCTTCCACTTCCCTCTTTTGGTTCCCAGACTTATTCTGGCTCTGGGAGGAACAGCACTATACACAAGGCCTGACCACATTTCCTAGTTTATGCCTCTTGTATCTGAGAACTCTTCATTGCACCCCTTTGACTATGATACTATTCTGTCTGCCAACTACTCAAACCTGAACTCCTGACTCCTACCCTCTTCTTTAACCTCAGATACAGTTTTTTCTCAATGTTTTCTGTCTCAATACAGCCCCTCTAACCTTCCAGTTACTCAAATCTGAAACCTGGGTCTCACTCAGAGCACCTCACTCTCCCTCATTCCACATATGATATGAATCAATAACTAAGTTATCCCTTTAAAATAGCTCACAGATCTTCCCTCTTCCTACCTCCAAGCCACCTAGCCCAAGATGTTATTATCTTTCCTTGTGTTATTGCAATACTCCCTTTTAGCTCTTCCTACAACATTTCTTATTATTTCACATCCAAGTTATTTCCCACTATGCAGCTAAAGAAATCATTTTAAAAAGACAAATTGGGTGATATTACTCCAATGCTTAATACTCTTCAAAGGCTCCCCATGGCATTTTGAATAAAATCCAAATTCCTGCAAGAACCTGTAGGATCTGGGTGGGCCCTGCTTATCTCTTCAAACTCATTTCTTGTCAGTATCCCCCCTGCCCAATATGGTCTCTCTCTCCCCTGGCTTTCTCTCAGTTCCTACATCTCTCTAACCTCAGGGTCTCACCACAAACTGTTCACCTTCCTGGAACACCCACTCCCCTCAGGTCTTACTTAGCTTCCAACTCCCTGGAGAGGAGCTAAGGGCTATACCATATTCTCTTTTACTCTACCCTATATTTTCCCTTTAGAGCAGCGGTTCTCAACCTGTGGGTTGCGACCCCTTTAGGGGTCAAACAACCCTTTCAGAGGGGTTGCCTAAGACCATCAGAAAACACATATATAATTACATATTGTTTACAGTAGCAAAATTACAGTTACGAAGTAGCAACGAAAATAATTTTATGGTTGGGGGGTCACCACAACATGAGGAACTGTATTAAAGGGTCGCAGCAATAGGAAGGTTGAGAACCACTGCTTTAGAGGATTCAATACAATTTTTAATTATATATTTTTTGCATTACTTATTAATGGTCTATCTCTACCATTAGTGAGTGAAAGTTCCATGTAAGGGACCTTGTTTGTTTCGCTCTCTGCTATGTAAATGATATACCCAGAGCTTAGCACATATTAAAGGTTTAATAAATATTTGTCACATGTATAAATATATTTAATAACTACATTAGCATGTGGTAGAAATATATTGCGCATTCAAAATGTTGAAATTCATTCCCAAAGTATTTACTGAACATCAACTGCATGCATGGTGCCAGGTGCTGTACTAGGTACTGAGATGCAAGAACACATCACAGTCCCTGCCCTCAAAGGGCTGCCATTCCGATAGAGAAGGACTGGCTCACGGTGTGAGAAGTCTCACCAGAGGGAAAGCTCCGCTCTCTAAAGGGCCCAGAAGAGCAGGTTTTTAAAGAAGCCCGCTCTTGGGGGCTAGGGAAAAGCTTCCCTGCGGAAGAAATAGCCAAGATGCTTGCGTTCAGACAGAACTGGCTACGTAATTTGCAGGGCCCAGTGCAAAATGAAAACCTGAGGCCCCGCCTTCTAAAATCATGAAGAATTTCAGGACAGTGACAGCAGAACAGTAAGCCAAGGGTGAGGCCCTTCTGAGTATAGGACCCTGTGTGACTGCACATGTCACATGCCCAGGAAGGTGGCTCTGCTCTCAGAGTCCCTGGGACACGGGTGAGAGAGTGTGGATAAATAGGACTTAGCAACCACACAACCCAAGGTTGTAGAGGGAGAAAGACCCTCATTTGTCCAGTCTCCTGTTTGAGAGAGGTAATAGGTTATCTTCTCATTTGAGAGTAGTTTTCTGAGGCTCAGCGAGGTGAAATTCCCAACATCTCAAAAAAAAAGGGGGGGGGGTCATTAAGATTAGGATATTAGAGTTGTGCTTCCACCAGGGCAAAATGTTTCTCAAGGAAAGGACACGTGGGACTCTTTCTCCCTGCTTCGTGTGCGTGCTGGAGAAGTGGGCAAAGAAAGGAGGCAGAGCCAATGAGTCCTGAAATAGTTGAACATTCTCTGCTGTGGCCATGCAGGTGAGCAAGCACCTGGGCACCACATACGTGGCAGCTGCCAGGAGGAATTGCCCAGGGACCCGTGAGACTGCAGAATTTGCCTCCAGCAAGAGCATTAGCAGCATTTGCCTTTGCCCACTTACTGTCCTTCCTCCATTCATTCATCCTCTCTGACATTCACCAAGAAATCAGGAGGTAAAAGGCTGAGCGCTTTCCACACTCAGTCTTCACGGCGACCTCAGGCAGGTCTGTGGTGGGAGACAGGTCTTCGGTGCAAGGAGTCTTCCAACACCCAATCCCACTGCAGAGGTGGCCGCCATTGCCCATATTCACAGGTGTAACCTGCCCGCAGAATGAACACCCACCTCCGCGGAGGACACGCCTGGGACTCCCGGACGTGCCCAAGGGCTGCTGAATAATAGCCGGTATGAACCAAACAAGCCAGTGCACATCCCTGGGGAGGCTTGGCTGATGTTTGACGGGGCAGTTGAGGCCACCCCTCGTGTGGGGGCAACAGAAGACGCGGAGGAAAGGCAGCGGCTGGCCTGGTTGCTGTGACTGAGCCAACACATGTTTCGTTTGGGGGCTGCAGGATTCTTGGGGTGTCGAGCCGGATGATTTTGGTTTAATTTGATACAGAAGAGCTTTACGCCTCAGGCATGTGTGGATATGTGTTTAAAGTTCCTGTCACACCCAAAAGTGAGTGCCAGGAAAATAACTTTTTTCACATGTTCCATACCCTGCAGCTTCTTTGCCCTGAGATCATCCCTGATTTGCTGCCTGTACACTTGCCAAGGAAAGCCAGCACCTTCCGTAGTCGTTGGTACACGGCAACAGCAGACATGCAAGTAATGTTTAGCGAATGAATGAATGGATGGATGAATGAATGAATGAATGAATGAATTTACTGCTTCTGTGTATGGCCACCACCAGACTGAAACAGATGAAAGTGTAGTCTGTCAAAAGCAAGTCAGACTTCTCCAGTGCAGTATCATATCGACTATGAGAACGTTCAACTTTCTACAAGTGCTAACTAGATTGCTCACATTTTTGCATAGTAATATAGACTTCTGTAGTCTATGACATAGTGTATACATTTAAAAAAGAAGAATGCTTTCATTACAGTATTCATCTATTTTATTATTAATAATATAATGTGTAAAATGCCTTGGGATTCACTAAGATGAAAGCAAGCAATATAAATGTGAGATATTATTATGCTTCTTATAATTACAGCATGTGTGCACAACAGTTCATTATGAGTCCCCATCAAAGGAAGCACCCCGTCATGCTGCTCTAACAAAAGGCAATTGTTGGGAGGGTTCAACAAGGCCAGAGGAGGCCATTTTAAAAGTGGTTGCTGTTTATAGGAAACTTCCATGTGACTCAGGTGCTTCAAACTCCATTGGGCAGGCCTTGAACATGGATTAATTTTTAACAAGGTCAAAGAAATATATTTATTGCACCTTTTGAGAGAGTGAGCACTCATAGCATGAGAAAGTTCTCCATTTTTCTTATGTGTAGGCTGAGTCATTGCAAAGCTGGGGAATGAAAGGGGAGGTAGGAGGAGAGGGGAGATGTATGCCCTTGTTATTTCTCATTGTTCTATGGACCCAGTCTTGCACTGACTCTTAATATAAATTTTCATTGAAGCCAATATGTCCTTCCAGGGAGCAAACATTGATTTTTTGCAGGGCAAAAAAATTCTTAGCCTTTTTGTGTAGGAAGCACAAGTATTCCTATCAGGAATATCTCTTAATAATGTTTCTGTTATATTAAAACTTCATGGGGGAAGAAAATTAGAAAATAAAAGTCTAAAGGCTCTTTAGGAAAGTGATAATGGGGAGGAGAAGTTGAGAAACACTCCTTTTGCTCGCTAAGACGAGTTCAACCAATAATGATTACACACCCGCTTTTCCATTCTGTGGGAAGCAAGCTTCAGGGGGACACAGAACCCTGGGAAGAGATGGTCTCCTAGGAAACCATCATCTTACCATTCCCCAATTGTGACCTAAATTTCAAATCTCAGCCAAAGTGTAAATACTTCTGGGTGAGTAATACTTTACAAATTTTATCATCCACTTATATCTTGGCTTAAAGATCTACCAATTTATTTTCCGACATCAAATGTTAATAGAGACAGGAGAGACCACGAGGAAGTAGGGTACTTGAGGGATGGAGGGGGGCATGCAAAAGGAAAGTTTAAATATATTATTAGACTCATTACAGAACTCAGTCTACAACCTCAATGTTGATAACTATATCTATTTTCTACAACTCTATTTAACTCTTTAAAGATGTTTTCTGCTGAGGTATCAGAAAAAGAAAATCACAGTCAGTTCCGGGTTCCCTCCATTTCCTGGAATTGTGTGGGTTCCAGGCAATTGTGTCGTGCCAATGCCTGGGCGATGGTGGGTCATGCATGCTATGACAGGTCTTTAGTATCATCAATAAACTTATCTGGGCTTGGTCATAGTACATGCAGGTCAGTACTGAGTCACCCTACCAGGTCCTTCAGATTTCCTCTGCCTCCGTGCTGGGGTTCTTGGTGAGGCTCCCTGGCCTCATCAGGCTAGGTACACCCCATTCTCTTGGTCTTGCTTCCTCTCTAGAGTTTTACCCAGAAAAGGTCACAGGACTTCTCTCATTTCTAGCCTCACCCCAAGCTTAGCTGTGGTTCATCCCTGCCCCTCTGCCCCTACCTGTGGGAACCTCTATTTGACAGGAGCGGAGCAGGAGGGTATAGAAGCCACCAGCACTGAACTCCTCACGCCTCCTCCGACTTCCCTCCTCCCTGCAGCCTAGTTTCCAGGCTGAGGAGCTCCCTCAACAAATATCCTTGCACATTCATTGCTTAGGCGCAGCTGTCCTTCCTAGATCCCCGAGGGCCTTGGCTCTTGTGATTCAAAAGCCCTGAATTGACTCCTCTTTGCTCTGCTCTCAGCTGTCACACCTGCCCTGAGGCCATGAGTGCGGAAATGCTAAGCTAACTGGACAGGGACAGACCAACAGGAAGAAGGAAATGCTGAGGGAGCAAAAATAAGTTAATATTTCAAAATATTTGACCACCTTAAGACAAAAAGCACCAGTTCCTAATTTAAAGGATCCAGGACCCCAGCACTGACTTCCGTTCCACACCATCTTCAGAGAAATCGCTGTGTACAAGTCATATGCGTGCAAACCTAGTGAAAGCTATCTCCTTTTGCTCAAATGTACTACGAACATGTCATAAAGTAGTCATATATTTCAACAGATAAAATAATAGAATTGTGAGCTTAGCTCTCAGGGTGAGATTGGCATTTAAAAAAATACAGGTGACTAACATAACAATTTTTAAAATCTATGATTTTTTTACGTGTAAAATAAATGCTGTTTAAGTGAATTATTTCCTCTGATAAAAGCTAACTTTAGTGGTTGAAATAAAAATAGGTGCAAATATAAAGCGTGTTGATCATTGTCCCCAGAGGAGCTGCTGATGCTGCTTGGGCGAGGTGACTAGAAACGAAAGGGAGAGCCCGTAAAGCTAGCGGCCACAAAACCAAAGTTTGCATCAACGTAAGCTGAACGACTCTGGCGCACTTTGCACACGCAGGAGTGCTTGTCATTGTGAGGCATGTTGTAATCTCAAGATGAGTATGACTTTCACCAGGATGAGCTTCATTCCCTTGATGAACTTTTTTCTTCTGCAGAGTGACACTTCAGGTGTAAGGGGGGAAATCAGCCTCATTCCTTGTGTTTTCTACAGTCTGACATCTTACATTTATAGTCCATGTATGTCCCTGAGAAGGAGCACAAGGCATTTTCCAACATGTCATCTCATTCATCCCTTTAGAGACATTGATAGAGGAGCAATGGATGGGGAGAGTGATGAACATGGCATTTAAAGAGGGATTAACAATTAGGTACATTTCTCTTCCATGGTCACATCCTGAGTCAGAGCAGAGGGTAAGTCTTCCTTTTACTCTCACTCCTGAATCTCACAGTTCTACTATATGTGTACATTTTCTGATTTTATTTTGTCCCCATCTTAGAGCTTATCTGGTTAACTAACAGGAAAACAAAACAAAAAACAAAGACAGAAAAACAAAACCAAACCCAACTGTTTACCTGACAAATGATTTCCAAAGTTTAACTCTCAAAATATTTTGCCAAGCCACCCATTCTTCCCACTAAGATGCAGTGACAATGCAGTGCGTGGAAACACTGACCAAACCAAGGCTGTCCTCCCACGTTACAAAGGAAACAAAGACAGCAGAGAGCCCTCCCCACGTGGTACCACGTGGACACAGCCAGGCGCTGAACCAGATCCCCGGCTGGATCAGGGGGAAGAGAGCCATAGAGCAGCTCATTTCCTGTGACAAGCCAGCCCTGGGAACTCAGATAAGGCCTTAGCTTCACAAATGCTACCAATCCATTTTCCCTTTTCCTGAAAGTCCTGGCAATGATTCAAAGCCAACCCATGAAACAGACAGGAGGCCCGTCGCTGACCAAAATCTGTGACAGTGGAGGCTCTCTCTTCAGGCAGGAGCAACCATCAGCTCCTTCGGTCTGGGTGGTGACCAAGTTCTCCCACCGAGCCCATTGCAAGTCAAATAACTCCTATTTTCTGGAAGCTGGCTTCAAGCAACTCCACTAGTCTCTATGATAATCATAGCTACCACTTACTGAGTGTTTATTATGGGCTAAGTATTGGCCTAGGCATTTTATACGATGATCTTCCCCATTATTTGCAATAACTTATGAAATGGTTACTATTACTGGCCCCATTTCATTGATGAGGTAAATGAGGCCCAGAGAAGTTAAATAGTTTTTGTCCAGGGTCCTATGGCTAATCAATAGTATAGTTGGATCGAACTCCAGAACTTAAGCTCTTGATCACTATACCATATTGCAATGATTATAACAGCAAATGTTATTATCCTCCTATATGTGTATTTGAAAGGTAGCATAACTAGGTTTAAAAAAAAGTATAACTCCTACTAGATTCCTTGGAAGTATTATTCTCCCCTAGATGCTAGTCTGATGTGAATACTAATATGTAAGAAATGAAATGTCAACTTGTCGTATATTCTTATAACATCTTAAATACTTTGAACCATCATTGAAAGTCAACGTTAAAATTTGAGGTGTGAGAAAAACAAGGTAAAACAGTTGCCAAACTTTTGTTTGGAGAGCACAGTCATCCTGTCAAAGTATAATTTCCAAAGTGTTAAAAGCATGCTTCTCATTCAACTATAGAACAAAGATGCGCAAAAAGATTTTATTCAATTCTTTAGCTAATGAGGGAGCCAGCAAGATGTTAAAACTGGTCCAAAGGGCATTTGGAAAGCTGCATATACATATGGAATTTAATAAATTGCTGGAGTAGATATGAAGCTGGTTAATGTCCAATTCAGCTTGAAATGTAACCTTTGAGGTTATCTGTTCCTCCAGAGAGAATTATTTACATTTCTTCTTGACAAAAATTTACAAGTTGATCTCTGTTCCTACAAAGATTTAAATTAGGTCAGTAAATAGAAAGCCAAGCCTAGCATTGAACTGAAAAACAAAATTAAAAAAAAAACAACTACCCACTTTTCTCTTTTATGTACTTTTAGGTTGAGATCACTTTTCTGACAATGCTTACTAAGGTAGGGGAACAGAATTGTGTCTAGTCAGCTCAACATGGGCAAAAGGAAATTATCTGCAAAGTGGGTATAGAGTATGCTTTAAAACTCCTGAATGAAAGCAGATTGTCCCTGACCGGTTTGGCTCAGTGGATGGGGTGTCGGCCTGTGGACTCAAGGGTCCCAGGTTTGATTCTGGTCAAGGGCATGTACCTTGGTTGTGGGCACATCCTCAGTAGGGGGTGTGCAGGAGGCAACTGATCGATGTTTCTCTCTCATCGATGTTTCTAGCTCTCTATCCCTCTTCCTCTCCCTTCCTCTCTGTAAGAAATCAATAAAATATATATTTTTTAAAAAGTAGATTGTGTTTTCTAATGATACATAAAAGGAATAAGCCACTGGGATATGGGGAGAAAGGAAGAGCAAAAATCTCAGTCTTGCACTTTACTTTAGCATAAACTATAAAGGATAGTGGACTTATTTTATAGGCAAAATGATCAATGATCAAAGTTTAAAATGAGGGAGGACAGATGATAACAAGTCAATCTGCTTTTAGCATAAGTCCTTCTATGTCCTTTTTAAAAATATAGTAGAGGCCCAGTGGGGTCCCTCAGCCTGGCCTGTGGGGATCGGGCGGAAACCAGCTTTCCGATATCCCCCAAGGGGTCCTGGATTGTGAGAGGGCACAGGCATGGCTGAGGGACCCCACTGGTGCACAATTGGGGCCAGGGAGGAACTTTGGGAGGGCCAGGGAGGGACTTTGGGAGGGCCAGGGAGGGACTTTGGGAGTGTCCGGACCATCTTGCCCAGTCCCGATCAGCCAGACCCCAGTAGCAAGCTAACCTACTGGTTGGAGCATCTGCCCACTGGTGGTCAGTGTGCATCATAGCAACTGGTCAAACGGTCAAACGGTCAGACACTAACATGTCAGGCATTTATTATATAGGATTTTTTCTTGTTGATAGTCCTCTATGTCCTTTTAAGTCTCTTGGCTACCCCTCAAATGCTATTCTATCCCCCAATCAAAGAACATGAAATTAAATAGGTTATTTTACCCAGAGGAGTGTAATTTGATAATAATCCTAATCTGTGTTTTCCTCGAACTAGTTCTCACTTTTGTTTGTGTTTCAGGTTAGGTAGAAATGTGAGGCTCTTTAGTAACAAATTAAATATTTGCTAACCCTAAGGGTTTAACATAACAGACTCCTGATGTAAATTCTTATGCTGGACTTTTCTGAGTGTTCCAGGGGACTGCTCAGGTTGGACTTTTAAGATGCCAATTACTTGTCCCTGTCTTCATAATGACGACTTACCTACAATTGCCTGGTGTTTATGAAATTGATAGATAAATATATTAGTGTTCCCTTCTTTTCCTCCTATGCAAATGAAATGCTCACTCTTCTCTCCTAACAAAATAAAATCAAAATATCCTACCACGGAAAACTACTACTGGATTAAACTCTCACCTGAACAAGGTTAACTGTACTTTTTCAGTGTATTCTTGGAACAACTAGACAGAATTTCTGTGTCTTTATTGCATGTACAAACATCTCTCCTGCCCCAATTTTATGAGACCTGGAAGCTACACTTGGAAAAGAGGAATAACTTGTTAACTCATCTGCTTTTGTGCCTTTTCAGTAGGAAAACATGAGTTAATAGTGTTCATCTCTGTAAGATTCTAAGGCATTTTTACTATTTTTTATACCAAAATATTTGAAAAGCTGTTTTACAGTGTTTTTTATAAGGAGAAAATAAGTCCATATAACTATTTTCATTTATTTATTCTTTATTAACTTAATTTTTATAATTAGGACTTTATTTCTTTAGATCAGTTTTAAATTCACAGCAAAATTTAGAGGAAGGTATAAAAATTTTCCATTTCCTCCTGCCCTCACACTTACATAGCCTTCCCCCATTATGAACACCCCCCACCAGAGTGGTGCATTCACTACAGTTGGTGAACTGACATTGGCACATCATAATCACCCCACGTCTACAGTTCACTCTTGGTGTTGTACACTCTACGGATAACCTCTGATCATTTTACTGTCTTCATAGTTTTGCCTTTTCCAGAGTGTTGTACAGTTGGAATCATATGGTACATGACCTTTTCAGATTGACTTCTTTCACTTATAAATATGCATTTAAGTTTCCTCCATGTCTTTTCATGGTTTGATAGTTCATTTTTTTTAGCCTGAATAATATTCCTTTGTCTGGGTGTACCACAGTTACTTATCCATTCATCAACTAAAGGACATCTTGGTTGCTTCCAAGTTTTGGCAAGTATGAATAAAGCTGCCATCAACATCCATATGCATTTTGTGTGTGTGAATATAAGTTTTAAACTCCTCTGGGTAAAAATCAAGGTGTTCCATTGCTGGATTGTATGGTAAGATTATGTCTAGTTTTGTAAGAGACTGTCAAACTGTCTTCCAATGTGATTGTACCATTTTACATCCCCATTGGTAATGAATGGGAATTCCTGTCGTTCCACATCCTCACCATCATTTGATGTCAATATTTCCTATTTTGGCTATTGTAACAGGTATTTAATAGTATCTCATTATTGTTTTAATTTGCATTTCCCCATGACATATGATTTGGGGCATCTTTTCACATGCTGTTTTGCCATCTGTGTATTTTCCTTGGTGAAGTTCTGTTAAGGTCTTTAGCCCACTTTTTAATTCAGGCTGTTTGTTTTCATATTTGTTGTTGAGTTTTAAGAGTCCTTTGTATATTGTAGATAATAGTCCAAAAACAAATGTCTTTTGCAAGCATTTCCTCCCAGTCAGTGGCTTGCTTCCTTGTTCTCTTGACATTGTCTTTCAGAGAGAAATTTTTAATTGTAATAAAGTCCAGCTTGTTATTTCTTTTTCTCAAGAATTGTGCTATTGGTATTATATCTAAAGCATTATCACTAAACCCAAAATCATCTAGGTTTCCTCCTATATTACCTTCTAGGGGTTTTATAGTTTTGTGTTTTACAGTTAGCTCTCTGATGAATTTTGAGTTAATTTTTGTAAAGTGTATAACATCTGTAATTAGATTCTTTTTCTTTTTTTCTTTTTTTGCGTGTGCATGCCCTACTGTTCCAGAATCACCAGAATCACTTGTTGAAAAGATTACCTTTGTTCCTTTATATTGCCTTTGCTCTTTTATCAAAGGTCAGCTGGCTATATTTATATGAGTCTATTTCTGGACTCTTTATTCTGATCTATTGATCTATTTGTCTATTCCCAGGATGCTCATGTGTTCTGATGTAGAGGAATTGGGAAGGTAGATGTAGAGAAAGAATATGATTTTTCTGTGTGTATGTATATCATGAACTAATGAGGCAGATGAACTGGGCTTCCAGTCTCATGTGAAGCCAGGGAGGTGACAAGTGAAGGCAAAGCTGCCTCCAGCTAATTCAGGGCCCCAGGCAGGCAGCTGTTCTCAAAGATCAATATTGGCTCAGCCTCTATTCTTCTCCAGACCCTACACCTCCAGAGGGAAGGCCCTACGTCTTCATGGATCCCTTTGGCTGGTCCTCACTCTCCACTTCTAACCTCTGAGGACTAAAAGATCAAAGAAATTACAAAAGTCCTGTCATAAAAGTCCTGTTCTTTCTTTCGCTCCTCCTACTTGAAGGACAAGTACATGTGTGACTAAAAGGATGACTAATAGCAAGAGTGACATCCGCAGAATGAGAACTGGAGTTTGGGCTGGGTCTGGCCTAGAGCATAGGGGAGGAGGGAAAGAGGCCTTGCGGTTGCTTTGTGTCTAGCTCAACAACTCAGTAGTTCAGGAAAACTGGCAAAATTTTGGGACAAAGATCTTAACCAGGAATAAAATGCAAATATTTGATTGACTATGTCTTGCATTATACCCCCCAGGAATCCAATCCTGATTGTAGAAGGGCACATTAATTACAAACCCTGCCATCTGGCATGCTCTATAACTTCTGGGTAGGTAATACTTCAGGCTGCAGGTGACGTGCAAGCTCGCTGGAGAACCTCCAACGAGGCAGGCAAGATGATCTACACTTTCCCTGGACTTTGTACTAAACGGAAAGAGTAATTGTGCAGCATTAGCAGAGGCTCTTGATTTGGTGTAGATTGAATTCTAACCCAGGGCAGCTTTGGGATTGCTAATGTCATACAGAATTGGCTACTTCAAGGTGTTGCTGCTATTACTACTGTTATTACTAGGGATAATGATATTAGCAGTGAGAGGCGTGATTTATTGAGTACTTAATACATGCTACTTCTTCTATGAGAAAGATATCCTGAATTCCACTGCACCTACGGGGACACCGAAATTAAACAATTTTCCTAAAGTCACAAAGCAGGTATTCGAACCAGATTTTTAAATCCAAATTATTTGAAATTACCACCGTGGTCGTCCTTTTTCTATTTCTGTGTTTCCCAGCTAGTATGGAGGGATCAGTGCGCTGTTTGGGGAGCTTGTCCTCTCCCTCTGTGAAGGCAAGCAGACATGTTAGCTACCTCAAGGGAGAAGCAGCAAGAGTGAGTTTTTAGGATTGCTGCGGTTGATCCACAGATTCTCAGAGCACCTGCCTACGAGTTTACAAACTGAATCTTTAGAAAAGCCAATTTCTTATGCCAGACAGAAAGGGTTGGAATAGATGGGAGGAATACACAACAGATGATTGCTGTCTCTACTGCTAGTCTTCAACTTTCAAAGGCATCCTCCCCTCCCCTCAGGCAAGGTTCCTCCAGGCCTACGATTATCAGTGAAATTTAAGTAAATCCTGATAAAGCAGTGGAATTAGAGTATTTACACAGAAGCCTTGATGCAATTAATCAATGAACAGAGTCTCTCTTAAATGGGCAAGGAAGCATTTTCTTAGAATTCAAAGAATTAGCAAAACTCCAAGGGCTAATGAATAATTTTAAAAATCTTCTCCATGGGACACCATGTTTCTGGGGATTAGGTTTGTTCAAAAGCAGAAGAGTCTGTCTTCCGTGGATAAGCCAGTTTTAGACACTGCCAGGAACCCAGAGCCAGTGCTCAGAAGACAGTTGTCTTTGGAAAAAGAACAACACACTCAGAGAAAACTGGGATCAGGTATAAAAATACAGCCTTTGCAGAAAGAGTGGAAGCATGAAACAAAGTGGAGAAGACAGGAAGGTACAGGCAAAGTCTTGAGGAAGATAGAATGTAAGAGGTGTGTGTGTGTGTGTGTGTGTGTGTGTGTAAAGAGACGGGCAGAGAGTGAAGAGGTGTGTGTGTGTGTGTGTGTGTGTGTGTGTGTGTGTGTGTGTGTAAAGAGACGGGCAGAGAGAGGAGAGCAAGTGAACTCACTATGTGCTGGGCACAATGCTAGGTGCTTGGAGTGAGAGAGTTCTAAGAGTCCAGGATGATGCCCAGGTTTCTGACATGGCAAAGAGATTGGATTACTATGTCATTCATTGAGGTGGGTCAGTCTTGGGAAGCCATTTCTGGAGACAGCTCTAGTTAAGAAAAATGTAGAGTGATATGTCAGCTGCCAAGAGTAAAGGGTGTAATTTTTAAAAGAGAGAAAACACTCTAAGATTTGACAGGTACTAACCTAAGCTACCAGCCAGAGCAGGAGGCAGAGAGAGGAGTTCAGGAAGAAGGGATGGAACCTGGCATCCCCTCTGAGCCCTGATAATTTCTTGTGCTGAAACTGAACAACAACGTTTTCTAAACAATCATGCTGAAGCTCTTAATCACAAAATGGCGATCACTGATTTTTTATGACTATGGTTATCAGTGTTGCCTGCAGAGGGCAGGTTAGACATCCCTCCAATTTCATAGATGAGACAAACAAGGCATGAGAAGTCAAATGATCAAGGAGGTTGATGGCAGAGACTGTGGCTAGAAAGTTTGCTTCTCATCTCAGAGACATCTTTCCAGACACCTTTGCATGGGCAATTGTCACTTTGCCTGGGCAATTGTCAAATTTTGGCATGATGCAAAAAAGCAGGCTACCATGGTTATAGATACTTGCATTATTGAGAGATTCTACAAAGTAGCGAAACTAAGGGTGGGCAAAATTAGGTTTACAGTTGTTCATATGGAAAATAACACAATAATTAATAAATAATAACACAAAAATAAACTGTTTTGCAAACTCACAAATGTAAACCTACTTTTGCCAACTTCTGTATAGAAGATAGCAAAAAAACTCACACCAAGTGAAACTTTAAAAACCAGATATAATTCTTGATTATATTCCTTAGTCTTGATTAATAGATGTCCCTCTGGCCTTTTCTCTTCCTTCCTCTTCCCCAACTTTTCATTCTTCTCCATAATTCCTCCTATTTTTATGCTCATGGCCTCCGCATCTTATAGATCAAATGCTCATTTACTTTCATGGTGAAAAACAGACACATTAAAATATTCCCAGGGCAGCTATTCACTCTACTCGATCAGATGTAAAATGTCTGGAATCCAGATTATCACTGAAGCTGCGGAAATGAATTTCCAAGAAACCCTGACCCAGGGTTTAAAAGTTAATGCAGCTGAGCATTCCTCTGGACTATAGAAATGGAAATATTCTGTTCCCCAGGGATCAAAGATTCAGAGAATCCTCACAAAGTCATCAAGCTTTCTACAAGATATACTCACAATCATGTACATGATCCCGTCAAAGTGAGATCTTGGGGATTATCTGATTGGGGGATGAAGAATGGGATTATTATATACATCAGCCTTTCCTGAAAGCCTTTGGCTCCTATGGACGAGCAGCTACAAAGATACAGCACAAATCCCATTTCCTCAGCACTAAACTACAATCTTGAAACAAAATACAGGAAGATAAAACATTATCTGGGTGACTTTCAGGAGAGGGTCCTGTTTGGAGTTGCACATCCTTCATTCCAAGAGGGGTGGGTGTTCCATTACTGGCAAGTCAGGCATAGTGTGAGACCTGTGGACAAAGCTGCTAAAGGTCGGAGTGATCAGATCAAGGGTTGTGTCCAGGAGATGAGTTGCAGCAGGAGGAGACCAAGTCAAGTTGGGACGAAGACTTAACAATAATATCCCAATCAGAAGGCAGACTGAGGCTGGTAAGACCAGGTGGGAGGCAAGTTACCAAACTAATCTCAGAGGCCATCAGTGAGTGCTCTACGGAGAAGGTTTGGGCTCCTCCTAGAATTATTTTTTTGTGTTGATTTTTAATTTAATTGGCTTTGGCTCACTTTTGGTGGGTGATATCAGTGTCACATTAAAATATGTTACATTAAATTTCTTTGTAATCTCTTCTAAGTTTTTTTTTTTTAAATCTCTTTTTTGAAGGCTTTGTTGTACGTTGAATGGATCTTTTACCCATGCATGGTTTTGCAATGCTTTGGTCATTTGAAAATATTCGTTTACTGACTTATGCCAATGGTAGAACTCCTAATGGTAGCACATTTTGTTACTCATTACCTAAAAGTCACAATTATTAATAACACCTCTGATCTCTTCAGAAAGATTATTAATTATTGAGATGTTGTTAAGCTCAAGATGGCAACCACACGTTTCCCAAAATTTAACTTTTCACTTGAGAGGTCAAATTTTATCACTGGCAACAAACATGGTCAGTTTTCTTGAAGTGACAGGTTCATTTCTTACATTTTTGAGAATCCATCTGCCAGATACCCAAGTCTGAATAACAGTTTGTTTCTCTGTTGTTTTCTCACATAAAAAAATGCTGTTCCACTAAAAAAGCAGCCAGTTACATCCCAACTCAATCATAAATGGTCTTTTCCTCAAGACAGCCATCATCACTTGGTGTGCAGCAGAGTGCTGTATGCGTACTTCCTTTAACATCCACACCGAATATTAAAGATACCTGTACTGAAGAGTCAAGGTCTTTAACACTAATGATTTTTATGGTTTTATCAAGGACATTATTTTTAAAAATATATTTTTATTGATTTCAGAGAGGAAAGGAGAGGGAGAGAGAGAAACATCAATGATGAGAGAAAATCATTGATCAGCTGCCTCCTGCATGCCCCCCACTGGGGATCAAGCCTACAGCACAGGCATGTGCCCTGATTGGGAATCGAACCATGACCTCCCCGTTCATAGGTTGACACTTGATCACTGAGCCATCCCAGCTGGGCTCAAGGACATTCTTAAGTGAAGCTGGAATTTTGCCTTATTTTGGTTTAGTTCCTTTTATTTTTACTGTGAATGTATGGCTGTAAAGAAGACACCTACGAACACAGTTTGTTGCACTGTCTTAAATCATTTTAAGTCACCAGAAGTTTTTGTGTTAGCAATGAAAATGTTAACACAATCAAAAGACAGATAAGACCTTAGTATTTGTAGGAGAACTCACTGCAGAGATGCAATATGGCTCCAGCAGTAAAGGTATGGGAGAGGTTGAACTCTGTGACTATTGCTTTGTGACTGTTTAATTCTCTGTAACGTTTGGCTGACTACGCTGAAAACTGAAATGCTGCCCAAAGATGACAAACATCATGCCCCGCCACCACCACCACCACTGGAAGGAGATTAATGAATGTATAGAGTGTAGTAACTCTCTGATGTTATCTTTTAACTTTTCTTTTAACCCACTGATGCAGTGTTCTCTCAGGCTGTCTGCACAACTCCCTGCCATCTAGTTTTGCTATTAACCCCCTTTAAAAAGAACCCCTGTCTTGGGAGGGGTGTGGATTCTTGCTGGACCACCACCACTGGGAGCAGCTGCTTTTGTCCCTGTATGTAACTTTATCCTATTAAAGCTCTTATTAATTTGAATAGGACCATGCATCAATTCTTCAGAATCAGTCCTGAATTTAGACCTCCAACAGGAAGATACTTGTTGTGAACCCACTGAAGTGGTCTCGGGACCCCCTAGGGGTGCTACAGACTGTACTTTGAGAACCACTCTTCTGGAAGAGCTGAGTGAGCTCTCTGAGCATGTGGAGGCTATTTCCTCCTCCTCAGTGCTGTCTCATGGAATTTACATTTTAGCTGGAGAGATAGACAATGAACCAAATGAATTAGAAAATTTTAAGTGCAGTGGAGAAAAATAAAATAGGGAAAGGAAATGGGGTCTGGAAGAGTTTTGATATTTTAAATGGAGTGATCCCAATTCAGCCTCAACCACTTAAAGAGGCAAATATCATTCCCATTTTAGAGATGAGGAAATCGAGGTGAAGCTGGATTAAATGATTTGTTGAGGGTCTCATATCTAGTAGATATGAGATCAAAGATTCAAACTCAAAATCCTGGTTCTCTCTACTGGCACATGATTCTCATGGCAACAGATCTCAGACACTTCAGCAACATTTCTAAATCTATTTAGGGAAGCGAGATGACAAATTTTCCAAATAAAATAAAGAAGAGTGAGGGAAAAGGCATAATAATCCCAGGAGGCATCGAAGTGTGTGCTTCAAGGAAAAGCCAACATTTTTTACTGTTAGGGCGTTGAATGGGTTTCTTTCTAGACACTGGGTTTCTTTCATTTGTTTATTCTGTAAGTGTTTAATAAGCGTTTTCTTTGTGTCATGAACTGGGGAAGCTGCTGGGAGCAGAGACAGTTCCTGAGCTAAAGCCTTACTCACAGTGTGAGAGGGAAGGAGAGAAGGAAGAGAGAATATTTCGGGGGTGGGATGACCTCTCAAACCTTGACCAGCAGCATCAGAGGGTAAGTTTAATTTGGCTAAGGCTGCAACATGCTCACGCATGTACACACACACACACACACACACGAATACATACAGAGCTGATTCCTATGTCTGAGATCTAGAACCTCTCACACCTATATTGGGTGACTTTTTTAAAGGACAGAAATGGCTCCCACCCCTGCATGACCCACATCCTCCCACTCCCTGGGACTGTGACAACAGGAACTTGTCAAATGAAGAAGCTGGAAACAATCGCCCTGTTTAGTTCTAACAGCCATAGAAGGAAGATATTATTTGCATTTTACAGATGAGGAAACTGAGGCTTAAAGAGCCTGTTTGCTCTATTTGGTCCCATTGCCTCAGGCCTAAGCCGCCACACAGACGTCACCAACTCCCATAAAGAGAAGTGCCTGGTGCTCAGTCCTGCTCACAGGTGTCCCTAGGCCCCGGCACCTCATGCCCTCTTTGCTTTGCACTTTCCACTTCCCTCTGTTTCAGCATCGCTCCTTCTCTTTGTGGCTGTGTCTTACATTCCCCAGACCCTTGCTCACTTCTTACAAGCTGGGGCAGATTTGGTGCCTCTGGTTGAACTCTCTGCTCTGGTTTGCTTTCTTCTGAACCTTCGGGTTTATTGGTTCTATCTGCTTCTGGTCACCTGGGATGTATGTCTTCATCCAGCCACAATTCCTGAGTCCCCTGCCCGCTTAGTGGGCCTCCTTGTTCAGGACCCTGATTCTCTGTCACTCTCAGGGCACATCTCTGTCTTGCATCGTCCTAGTCCTGACCTTGTGAAATTGGGATGCTTAACACCAAGAGTTCCCAGGGCTCTTTTGTCTGTTTGTTTGGGAACTATATTCCTATACAGTCATTCACCCAGTCGAGTACTTATAGATATATTACCAGAAAGAGTTCAAAATCAGCACAACCTTCTCTGAATCACAAATGGATTTTCTCAGGCATTTGGGGCTCACCATCAGATTCTTTTCTCCAGCTCTATTTTTCTTCCCCAATAACCAATTTTTCAATGAGTTCCAGTGAGTCAGGAAGCATAAATTATTGATTCAGTCATTAAATTGCTCCAACATTTATTAGCCTTTTTCATGTGCCAGGGATTTTGACTGCTTCTTTTTTTCAAATGGTCAACGAATAACAATAATCAGGACTCAAAGTGTGATTACAAAACCAGTTTGATTGCGTTTTTCCTTACTCCTTAACATGGATTCTATTTATTGTTGGGTCCCTCCCCCGATCCTGGAGGCACACTTGGGCAGTTCCATGATTTTTCTGATCATTGTTAAGAAAATAAACATTCTATAATCAATTTAAATAAAATTCCAAATGTCTAGTCCAATATACTACTCAATACTTCAACCTTTAGTTCAAAGGAAAAAGCTCTCCTCTCTCCCCTAGGTCATAGATCAGCTGGCTGCTATCTATGACTCCTTTGGGATTGGACAGAGAGGAGGGAGGTGCATAGGGGCTAGAGAGTGCGAAGGTTCACACTCACCAGCCCTTTCATTGCCCATCATTTCTTTGGCCACTCCCTTCATCAGGACAGGGCCCCTCCTTTGGGTGGCTGCTCCTACCTCAGGCAGCTTGCTGCAATCCCTTCACCCTGGGGGTTGTCCTCAGAACATACTATCCTTTCTCCCACTGTTGGATGGTTGGGTGGCTGTTTTCAAATTTCTGACATTTTTTTTTTTTAAGGCTGTGACATTCTAAAGCAGCAATTTCAAACTTCTGTCATCTCATGGCACACATAAACTAAATATTGAAATTCTGTGGCACACCAAAAAAAATGTAATTTTTGCCAATTGGATCAAAATATGGGTATACTTTTATTCATTCACACCTGATGGCTATTGTGATGGCTCTTGTCATTTCTTTATTTGACAGTCTAAGGGGAAAGAGGTCAGTGCCCCTGACCGAACTGCATGTTTTATAAATTCTTGCAGTGCACTGGTTGAAAATCGCTGTTCTAAAGTATGGTATGGTCAACTGTGGAAGAGGAAAATATCTTGTTACAACACTTCAGACTTCAAGTTCAGCATTCCTTTTCTCCACAATGACATGGATTCTCACTATAAGCTATGCTAGTGTGAGTTTAAGTCTATAAATTTATTTCTGCAGGTGATAGTTACAGTAGAATAAATGGCTTTGATCCTATTACAGATATTTCAGGTGTCAGTGAGTGAGGTAGGATTATTCTTCCTGGAGCCCTTCAAGTCGGTCAGAGACCACCTGTTGGACACATGACACTTCGTAGTGTGCTTATTTACTAGTACAAGTCAAGTTTGTTGCATCTAGCATACTCCTTTTAGGATTCGATTTGGCCCGGTTGTTTTACTAGACAACAGAGAAACACACAACATTCAAATGTGTTCATCTCCAAGGAAAAAAGTTGGTAAGGAAAACATGCGTGCAAGACTCCATGTAGACCCTCCGAAGATGGAGAGATTGAGGTGTTTTCTGAGCCCAGAGCTCGGGTCCTCAGGAAGCCTTCCGAGTGCGTCCCCTGGTCAGCAAGGGCTCCCTCACTTCGAGGTCCTCGGCTCCTTGGAGTATCTTTCCTAGCTCCACAACTGTAAGCAGGGGTCATGTTGTTTTTCTCCCTTTACCTGTTTGCAATGCCCTTCTCTGACAGTGACAAACTGGGCTTCCATTATCCGTAATATTTATATAAGAACATATATTAATATCTCCCCACATGTACACACCTTCCATCACTGCTGCCAAAACCTCTCCCATCACTGCAGACAGCTTCCTCTCTGCTCTTGGGCTCTGACACCTACACCAGGTTCCCCTCACCCTGGGGACCCCCTTCTCAACCTGCTTGCGCTCTGACTTCTGATGGTGGCCCCCATGTCCTCACCCGATTGCCTCCTCACTCTGCTTGGTCTCCACCACCAGACCAGGTTGTCTCTCTCTCTCTATTTGAGCTTTGTCACCCCACTCTAGGCTGCCATGCTCCCCCTCCCCCATCTCCTCTAATCACAGAGCTCTACATAATGGCTTTAGGACTGAATTTGTTCAAGAACAGAAGGGGAAGAGAAGGGAGAGAGGAAGAGCTCTGACTGTACTTTATATTAGAAAAAAAATTCCTGTTCCTTCTGACCTAATGGGAGTGGAACTACCTAATTCACGATGTAAAGAAACAGCCCTTCTTGACTGACAAAAAAAAGAGTCCTTAAAGCTGTTCTGTGAGACTGTGCTTCTCATTTATTCCCGTTACTCTCAATACACAAAATAATGCATTAAAAGAAGGGCGGGGGGGGGGGGATGGATGGGGGCAATGGGGGGATAAGGTATTACACTTATGTAATACCTTAATCAATAAAGAAAAAAAGCGGAGGGCAGGAAGAAAGTTTAAATTCTCATGTGCCAAAAAAAACAGAGAGGAATGAGGCAAATACACTCTAGCCTTGAAGAGAGCAAATCTGACGTATCCATTTGTTTACTGAGAAGTCACAAAAGAAACTTCATTGAGATCTCGGCAACTTGACTAGATTAAAAAAATAGAAGTCTCTGCAGTCTTTGAGGGTGCGTAGAGCTCTTCTAAGCGGCCTCCTCCACCTCTGATTCTGCAGTCCCAGACGCCCAGCACCGCCTTTGCCTTCTTCGCTGCAAGGCTGCCCCAGCTGGAATGTGCTCGCGGGCTCTCTTTGACTTCAGCAGATAGCTCTATTATCTCGCAGGCACAGTCTGGTCAGGGCAAGACATTCTTGGCTGTGTCAGGGTAATTAGAGATTCTTCCAGCCCTACCAGTGCAGATGTGTCATCCCCATCAAGGGCTGCGAGGGCCACCCCTCCCCCCCCCCCCCCCCCCCCCGGGGCCCCATCCTCAGGCATTCCTTTCAATGTTGAATTCAGAGGATCTGGCCCCACCAGGCAGCCACACAGCTCCCTCTACGAACAGGTCAGTGTCAACAATGCAGGGCTTTCAAAAATTGCATTTGGTCAAGTTCAGGCATCAATGGATGCTAGTATGGAACCTAAAAATAAAGCAAGCTTCAAAAACTTCCTTGAAGTTGGAAGCAACTAGAGGTTACAGAGGGCAGTGGGATGACTTCTAATGACCCTGTGGAAGCCACCAGGAATTCTCAAATTGCCTGGAATGTCATTGAGTACTATACCATGCTGTCCTGAATGGGGACAGCACTGAACATAGTGAGTATAATAGCTCTTCAGTGTTGAGAACAGAGTGTGTGTGTGAAGACCATTATGTCAAACTCTATATGTCTCCACCACACTCATAGATTTTCATCCCCCAAACTGCATAACTCTGGGCTTTTATTTTGGCAATGACAATCATGCATATGTGACATTCTTATCTTCTTCCTTATCCCTTATTTCTCCTTCCCAGCCCAGGCCTCTCAGTCCAGGAGATTTTTTTGTACCACACCTCCATCACCAATCCTTTCATTTCTTACTGCTTAATTCTGCGTTCACACACTAATTATCTCACACTGGACTGCTCTAATTTAGCCTCCTTTTTTAGTAAAATATTTTTTATTTAATGCATAAACATTTATGCTTATTTATTAGAGGAATTCTATAAATTGAGAATATCACTGATGGGTCATTAGGGTTAATTCTTAAAAAATTTCAAACCAATAATTGGCATTAAACTATTCTCTCTAGTCGTGAAGTGTCATGTACAATCATATTCTATTGTTGGAATAAAAATTTATACAAATTTTAAGAAATTTATCAAATAGGGCATCGACCCACGGGCTGAAAGGCCCAGGTTCAATTCCAGTCAAGGGCACATACCTTGATTGCAAGCTTGATTCCAAGCCCTGGGTGGGGCATGTGTGGGTGGCAATCAATCAATGCGCCCCTCTCATATTGATGTTTCTCTTTCTGTCTCTCCCCCTTTCTTCCACTCTCTCTCTCTAAAAAAATAAGCAAATTTTTAAAAAATCAATGGAAAAATATCCTTTGGTGAGGATTAACAAAAAAGAAAAACAAGAAATTTATCAGACACATACAAAGGCCGCGTTTTCCCACCCAACAGTACTCTTCATCATCTCAGCCAGCCTGCCTGGGTGCACTGAACCATAAGAGGGGGTGGGAGGTGAAGAAGATAGCCAGTGGCCACTATTTTTTCACATCATCTTGACTCAACTTTACACATGTGTTTACAGTTAAAGGCTGCTGTTGTCTATGATCATCAAATGACTTTAGTCTTGCTTGGAATCTGGCAATAGCTATCACAAACGATATAAAGATCGTAAGTTCTGATTGTAAAACAGACTCTTCCCTTGTAAAGTCTGTGTTAGCTTTACAGCTTTGGAAGTCCATGGAGAAAGTGGATGGGTGGAGGCAAATGAGGTTGTCCTAAACACACGGGAAAGAAGGGAAGCTGCTTCCTCCTCTTCACATAATGCTGAGCAGTTACACTGTCAAGAAATACTTGAGAGGCAGAATAAATTTGGTGATAGAATTGAATGGATTACACAAAATAGAAATGAGGATTGTTTTTGCTATCTTTATTTGGAAAAATAATACAGAAGCATCATAATAGTAGAAACAAATTTGTTTGAAAAATCAATCACCCATCCAGGCACTTAAAATGTGAAAAAATAAAATAAAATCTTACTCCTTCTAGCGCTGCCACCCCAAGTACCTTTGGAAAAGTAATTTCCCTTCCCATTGAAGATTAGACATGATCATACTTGCCACCAGATATTGTTGCAAAATTCTTTGTGATTCCTTATGAAAAGTTCTAGTGAGATATAAGAAAAGAAACATCTTAAGAGTACATAAACAGAATGCTTAAACTACTAAAAAAACACCCTAAGAAATAATTTAATATATTTTAAAGGTTGTCATCAATGCATTTATAAACAAATTACAATAAGCATTTTTATAAGCCACAATGGTATTTTGTTAGTAGGTATTTAATATGAAAGAAGTATACTCTTTTAACTTCATTTAAAGCTAAAGACTATGTAAAGTGATTTTGCATAACTGCTTTTATGCTTTTTAAAAAAAGCTGTCTTTATATGTTAGCTAAGTGTTTTTTAAGCTTAACTGGTTGGTTTTTTAAGTGTTTAAAATAAAAATCGCTTTGATCTTTTAGGATATTGTTTTGAATTTAGTTATCACAGTGAATTTTGAAGGCATAATTTTATTTTCTATTATCAAATACCTCCTTTTCCAGC
Organism: Myotis daubentonii; assembly: GCF_963259705.1. NCBI lineage: Eukaryota > Metazoa > Chordata > Mammalia > Chiroptera > Vespertilionidae > Myotis > Myotis daubentonii. Next base: position 206,747,170 of record NC_081841.1, on the reverse strand, counting down.
CTCTTAATACAAAAGTCACAGTTCTTAGCTCCAATAACAAATAGAATAAATATGACTATAATTTTACTCAAAAGGTGAATGGCAAGGTCAGATTTTAAAAGCCACATGGAGATTAGATTGACACAGATGAATGTATGCTGTATTATAGTCAATTGAATAGAGTCAAATTATATATATAGTGTATGCATATCAATGGGTACTTTAGAGAAGCTGTTTTCTTAGGTAGGAATTAGCTGTGGTTGACTGAGTTTGCAAAGTACAGCAAGGTTTTTAAATAAACAATAGAGTAAGACATTCCACTGAACCCAGATCTTAAATTATGAAAACAAGTGCAGGCTGTTTATGTCTGTGATATGGAAGGCATAAACCACATTTCTTTTTTTCTCAAGCATACTGATAAAGAGAATAGATGTGCAATGGTTATTGCTAAGCTAGCACTTTAAAATGATTGTGCATGCCTTAACCGGTTTGGCTCAGTGGATAGAGCGTCGGCCTGCGGACTCAAGGATCCCAGGTTCGATTCCGGTCAAGGGCATGTACCTTGGTTGCGGGCACATCCCCAGTAGGGATTGTGCAGGAGGCAGCTGATCGATGTTTCTCTCTCATTAATGTTTCTAACTCTCTATCCCTCTCCCTTTCTCTCTGTAAAAAATCAATAAAATATATATTTAAAATGATTGTGCAGAAAGAGAGACAAAGACAGATAGGAAACTGACTAATGGTGTGACATTCATTGCTCAAGGCACCCTAATCACAGGGGGCCTCGAAAGGTCCCCACTGGCTGTAGTTATAAAAGAGACAAGTCGCCTCTGGAAGGCAACAGGCTCCATGCACTCCCTGTTCATGTAGCCTGTGTGGGACCATGGAAATGCTTCGGCAGACCAGTCCTGCAGTTCTGCACAGATCCTTCGGGGCACTTAAAAGGGAGTGGCCCTCTTTTTTAAGGGGCAATCTGAATATACCAAATGGAGCAGGCATCCTGGAGTCCTTTGGTTATAAGCTCTCTTGGGAGGAGTTTGTTGACATGGGCTCTGATGAAGTCAGGTCATTTTATGTATGGGAAATAAAATGGAAGGTCTTGTTTAAAAGATCCCTCAGTCAACTTCCTGAAGCCTGAAGCCCACGTGATGGGGTAACTTGGGTTGGGCATTGGGATAATGGAAATTCACAACGAACTTTCTGATTGGTGTGCATCGCTCTTTAATGAGGGAGCAAATCAACCTTCAGTTAAATAACAAATGCAGATGTAGGTGCTGGAGAAAAGCAGACCGTGTTAAGTGCTCATCACCAAGATCCAGGAGCAGGAGATCAAGTTTATTCAGAACTAGATTCGCTCATGACTGACTTCCATTCTGATTGGACAGTATCCTGATGAAAGTCTAGTCTGATTAACTGAGGCTCACATATCAACTGTAACTATTTTGAACATCACCTCTGCTGGAATTCTTGCCAGTCCATGGCTTTTAGGAGCCTTGGAAGTTCACAAAACTCTCAGCTGCAATTATTTTGATTGAGGGAGAGAGAGAGATCAAACTGACTATACATTTTGGACCTAAAGTTACAAACAACTTAGCCATCTTTTTTTCTATATGAAATATTAAGCATTTACCTCTAGCCAGAGCCAAAGGCAAGAGGGGCCAGATCTGGGCGGACACATTGTCTATGCCATGGCACTCCTGAAGAATGCCCTAAAAACGTGTGACTCTGAGTGTTTATTCCTCCTTCCCTCATCTGTTAAAGCACCTCCTTTAGTTTCATTCTAATCCTTTGCTCTATCAAACGCTGCTTTTAACTATTGGTTATAGTTTTACAGATGTGTACAGTCCTTGAGGGCATATTTTCTGTTGCCCTTGTTTACCATGCTTTGTATATTGCATAATATATTGTTGATTGGTCAATGAATACCAATAAATATGGCCTTGCTCAGTGGATTCAGTTCTCTCTAAGCTAAGTAAGACACCAAAGAAAAAACTACCTCCCATATTCATTTTCCTATTCCCTACTTTTTCCTAAAAGAGGAAGCCCCCGGTATGTGGTTGTGTTGTCCTATAGTGGTCAGCCACAGCTCCTACTGTGGGGATGGCAACATGGCTGCTAATCCATAGTTTCCAGGAGAGAGACAATTGTTTCCAGGCAGAGGAGTGGGTGGATGATTATTCTTTGCTTAAACATCTCCAGAGAAAGAAAAAGAACTGTCAAGCTTCAGTGAGCTATTTCAGTCTCTAATTAATCTTTTATACAGGAAGTTCTTTTCCCATGTACAATCAAAATCATTCTGCCACAAATGAAGCCAAATTTTCTTGTGTGTGTGTGTGTGTGTGTGTGTGTGTGTGTGTGTTTCTTTCTAGAGAAGGATCAGAAGTAAGCACCATCCTGTACTTTGTAACTGGTTATGGGTCAAAAATACATGGGACATCTTCCTACTTCATTTCATGACATTTTATTTCAATGAATATGTTACTAAGAATTTCATTGAAAATCAACAAGACCCAGCTGGAAAAGATAGCTCATATCTTACTGTAAAAGTGTTTTGAGCCCTGACCGGTTTGGCTCAGTGGATAGAGCATTGGTCTGTGGACTGAAGGGTCCTGGATTCGATTCCAGTCAAGGGCATGTACCTTGGTTTCCGGCACATCTCCAGTAGGGGATGTGCAGGAGGCAGCTGATCGATGTTTCTCTCTCATTGATGTTTCTCTCTATCCCTCTCCCTTCCTCTCTGTAAAAAAATCAATAAAATATATATTTTTTAAAAAAGTGTTTTGAATTCACAAAGAGATAGAGAGGTGTCATAGAACAATATTTTTTTTTTACATGGTCTTGGGTGTTTGGGTAGGTTGTGTGGGAAGTAGGTTGGATTTGTTGAGCTGGTTTGGATGTTTGCGGTGGGGATGTGAGAGGGCTTGGGTGAGGCTTCTACGTGATGAAGGACAAGAATCTCAAAGCTCTCTCTTCCTTACCTGCCTGTACTGGGAAAAGCACCCAGTGACACTCTGTCATCATAGCAATGACTCTTACACAGACAGGAACCATCTGAAATATTTATACAAGACGGTCTGTTGTGTGGAATCTGTGGAAACCAAACCACCCTTCCCCTTGGTCAGCTGCCAAAGTCCTAAAATAGCTCTGAGGGCCAGGACCTTTCCATTATGGTATTTTGCCTTTCCATGTTGCACAGAACTGGGGGAGGGGAAGGGAAATGGTTTCACTCCCATCATGCTTCACCCTGACCTCTCCTGCCCCCAATTTATTGCCATCTCTTTACTTCCTCTCACACCCTTTCACCTGTTTAAACTTGGGAGAAAAACAGGGAAAGAGGAAAGAGAGAGGGGTACTGGGAAGGCAGCTGCCTGCATTGTGTGCTGTCGGCAGTGCCAAGGCTTCCTGGGGCATCTCCAAATAACTCCAACTGCTTCCTCACATAGAAAATTCCACCTATCCCTCCAAGCTCAGATCTCTACCATGGGGTCTGCCATTCATTTCGCTTTATCTTGATGCAGCAGGTTTCACTCCCTTCCCTAAAATAAACCCTTAAAATAGTTTACCTGTATTTTAGAGTTCTATATAGAAATGCATAGCCCATCATTGAGTACTCCTTGAGGATGTGACAACTGGACAGGAATTAGAGATAACCTAATCCAACCCTCCCTCTTTTCAATTGCAAGGCTCCGAGGGGTAAAATGGCCACCCCAATTGGACAAATAATAAATGAGGGAACCAAAACTAAACATCAGTACAAATGTTTTGTGTAGGACTGTCTGTTGGCCATGTCTCTCGTATCTGATCAATGACCAATAAAAATATGTGATGTGACTTTGAAAAAAGGTATTAAAAATCTTAATAATTAAGACTGATGAGGCCCAGCTGGTGTTGCTCAGTGGTTGAGCATCAACCTAGGAACCAAGAGGGTATGGTTCAATTCCTGGTCAGGGGACATGCCTGGGTTGTGGGCTCGATCCCCAATGAGGGGCATGCAGGAGGCAGCCGATTGATAATTCTCTCTCATCATTGATGTTTCTCTCTCTCCCTCTCTCTTCCTCCCTGAAATCAATAAAAATATATTTTTTTCAATGAGGACAAAGATAAGGAAGAGAAGTGTTGCCTCGGGCTCAGGTACACTTTGAAATGTTAAATCTGTTGAAACCAAAGGAATATTAATTAAGGAAGCTTTGTTCAGGGCAAAAGCACCTAGATAGCTATTGTAATAGTCAGGACAAACTTCTGACCTTCCAGTCTGTCAGGTTTTATTGCCATGATTTAAACATTATGGAGCTTGTGTGAGCCATTATCTGCATCTCGCTTTGTTATAAATTACCCTGGGAATGTTCTACAGCATTACAGGAAGGAAAAAGGAATACTACCAGTAGAACATACAGAGTCACTCTCCAAACCACATGTATCCCTGCTAGTGTAGCCCAGTACCTCCTGCCATCCTGGGTTCCGTGGATTACCCTTCAGAGACAATGATTAGTCAAAAGCAAATATGATGTGTTGAGAACAAGGGCACAGACTATCAGAGATTTTAGAAAATGACATGAGATTTTGCTGGAGGAGAAGCCTGGTAGTGTTTCCCCCACCCGCTGTGGAATCCTAATGAGAATGTTTATTGCTAACAATTTTTCAAATTAAAATATTCCACTAATAAAAAATCATGAGCAGCAATGAAAATAAGTGAATTTCTCTGATCTAATGCTGTAATAATACAATCAGGTAGGGGTAAAGGGATGGATGAAAAAGGTGAAGGGGAATATAGTCAATAATATTGTGATCAGTTTGCATGGTGACGGATGATTACTACACTTAGTGAGTTGGCCACGTTGTAAGGTATATAAATGTTGAGTCACTTGAAATTAATATAATATTATATGCCAACTGTACTTTTAAAAAGAAATACAATAAGGAAAATTACTCTGGGTTTCTTTCATTTTTTAAACGGTTCAGAAATACTTGAACTTAAAACCAGTACATAAAACATGTTCCATTATCTTAATTATCAGTGGCCATGCTTTTTCAGGGAATGCCTTTCATTTCACAGATGGCAACTGCTTACTCTACGTCAGCAAATGTTAAGGGACACACTTGAGCTAAACCACTGTAATCTAGTCTTCATGGATAATTGAAATCTACATTTTTTTCCAAGGGAATCAGGAGGTACTGTCAATGAATTAATTTATCTCCTGGCTAATCACTTACTTCCCTATTGCTTCAAATCAGGAATTCTGCCTGATGGAGTTTTCGACTTGCCAAGCTCTCCTGTCTACCTTTTGGCAGGGCCATGATGGCACAAAGAGGATATCATAGGAGCCAGAGCATATGTGCCCAAGTCTTAACCCTGAAATGTACCAGGGACCTCTGATAATTCATGTCACCTCTGAATCTCCTTTTCTTCATCTGTAAAATGAGAGCATTGGATTAGACAAGCTATAAAATGTCTTCTAGTATCGGCATTCATTGTGCCTGAAATGACAAAAAGAAGAGCAGGGGAAGGTGGCACATGATAGATATTTAATGCCTATACAGTTGGCAGTCAGTGGCACCAGAGAAATCAAACCCTGCCTGTTGGACTCATTTTAACCTGGACTGAGAGCACTCACCTCCTTGTTAGGGCAAGATCTTCTTTCATAGCATATATTACAGTTCCTTTAAAAGCTCAATTTGAATTAGTTCGTAGTGCAAGAATCCTAAGGGATAATCAAGATTGGATCACAATCAATCACAAAGTGAATTGCTTTATCTAACTTCTTCCAAGATCATTTTCTACCCTAATCCATGGATTTCCATCTCTTTTATCACCCTTTTTAGACCATCATTTAATTAGATTTTTAAAATGAAGAACTAACCTTCTGCAATTGCGCACTATCATATGAGATACAATTTTGCAGAAGGCAATTTTTCTAATCATTTAGCGCTCCGGTAAATTGTGCTCATGCATATTTATATATAAATGCTCAGTCATTTTACACTAAGAAATTCATACCTAGACATTTCCCTGATGAATGTCTCATGAAATCAATTTTCCCCATTAGCTATATTTCTGGCAACCCAACCCAAAATAGAAGGCTCCTTTGCAGAATATGAAGACAGAAGTTAGGGCAGGGGGCATCTATCTAATAAGATCTCAGGACCAGAGCTGTTCTGGAGAAACCGAGGGAGAACTTGCCTTTGGTGTTCATGAAGAGGAAACACAGCGCATTTCTGTCACTGGACCTGGATCCTTCCTGTCATGGAGCCCATGGAGTTCTTACTGAGAGGCTGTGACAACTAAAACAAGAATCAGAATGTGGCTCCTTTGACACCACAGACAAGATCCCCTTGAATGAAATCTAGGCAGGACGACAGAATGGCAGGTTATGCAATAGTGAAGCCCCATGCATTTGCCATTAAGAGTCTCAGCAAAGCATCCCTACACCATTGGCCATTATCTCATGCTCTTGATGGCAACATGATCTAACTGCATATCTAGGTGCCCAAATCCAGCAAGCATTGCTGAGTACCAGTTTTGTATCAAGCAGTGTGTAGGCCCTGAGAACATGAAGTTAATCATATTTAATCCTTGGCCTAGCCAGTTTGCTCAGTGGATAGAGTATTGGCCTGCAGACTGAAGGGTCCCAGGTTTGATTCCAATTAAGGGCATGTACCTCGGTTGCAGGCTTCTCCTCGGTCTGAGCCCTGGTCTGGACGTGTGCAGAAGGCAACAAATCAATGTGTTTCTCTCACATTGATGTTTCTCTCTGTCTTTCCCTCTCTTTAAAAATCAATGGAAAAATATCCTCGGGTGAGGATTTAAAAAAAATCATATTTAATCCTTATCCATCAAAAGCATTTAGTTCAGTCAGGGGTTCACAGAAATATTCCTGGAGGAACTGATGCCTACAGTGAGCCTTAAAGGAGAAGGAAGAGTCATCTCTGTGGACAAACTTAGGGACACCTTTGCTGGGGAAACACAGGAAGGAACAGAGCCCAGAAAACTCAGTCTCTGCAGGGAAAGGCCAGCAGGTCGATGTGAGCAGAGCATGGGTTCACACACTTCTCCTGTAAAGGGCCAGGTATAAACATTTCGCGTTTTGTGGCCTGAAAGACTTAATTCTATTGCTGTAAGATGATAGCAGCCAAGTGGGTGTGGCAGTGTCCTAACAAAACTTTATTTCCAAACCGGGTGGTTGGTCATATCTAGCCCAGGAGCCAAACTTTGTCGGCCGTTGGAGAAGGGCATCAGTCGTGTGCAGGGCAGAGCAAGCATGGGGACTGTGAAGGTCACGGGTCCTTTATGGCAGGACTCCTTTGCCAGGTCAGGAAGCCTGGTTTAGGGAGAAGTGAGAAAAAGTTAAGGCCTGAACTGCCCATATGAAAAGCCAGATGGTCTTAATACCTCTTGCTAAAATTTAGAAAGGAAAACCTACGCCAAGCAAAGGCGCTGGCAATTTCATCTCTTCTCACAGGAGGCCCAGAGCCCCTCCAAGGCCTTGCCCACACAATTGGCACAGTAGAAGGTTCCAAGCTGGGCCAGGCTCTTTCCTGCTTGTGACTCTGAGCACCAGTGTCTCTTTCCAGTCCACCCCCAGACCTCTAGAGATAAGGGCACAGTGAGATTTTTATTTTTATTTTTTGAGGTTTGTTCAAGAGCAGGGGAAGGGGACCAGGGGCCTCTAGATAGCACTGGGGATCTTCTGAATGGAGTACATGTATTGTTGTCCTCACTCACATAGAGATTTGGGAAAATAGAAGCATTTATGCAAATGTGTATTTCGTTGCATAACCATTTCCTGTCTCAATCTGCAGACTCCCACTCCAACCAAATTTGCTATGAACCCAACTGAGAATAATTTGGCATGTTCCTCTCCTGTGTTGGCTGGACCCCTGCCACACATTCAGAATGTAGCCTAAGTGAAATAGTAGCTGTACTCTTCTGGTAGCTCTGGGTTAGGAGGGAGCTACAAGGTTGCCAACTCTCAGAGGAGCACAGTAGGATGAGAACCAATAGGCAGGGGAAAAATGAATGAATTCTTTTGGGGATTAAATCCTTTCTCTAAAACAAGCCTCCTGCAACCAGAGGAGATAAAAGGGGAAGCCAGCATTATCCCCAAAACCTTACATGCTTTATCTCATCCAATGTCCTCCTCCCCCAAATTTTGGGCTAGGCTTCAAAGCTAGGTCAGCACAATTATCTTTTCAGTGTACCTGCTTTTACAAATTAAAACAGTTATTAAACTTATGAGTCAGTATCATGAAGATTGAAATCATAGCTAAAGGTTGTTGGCATGCAGTTGCCACAGTTCTTCTGGTCGTAAGCACTGGCTCATAGCCTCTCAGGGATCAAGAAACTTCAAAGCTGATCTAAGCTAAGCATGAGCATGGGGTAAGCGGAGCCTGTCCCAAGCTGGTGGGATAGAATGGTAAGCCTGTGAACTGTTGCAAGTGTTAATAGTGATAGGGAAGTAGCCCAAACTACTTTGGGATTTGAAAAATAGAAACGTAGCTGGTAAATAACACCAATTAAAAATGACCCTTCAGAGCACTGCAGAAGACGGTAGGAGTTTCAACACATGGTACACGTAAGTATCTTTGATTATGTCAAAGCTTCAGATGATTGAGAAGCTAAATGTCTATGCAATTTCTCAGGGTATCACCTAAGAATGTCAGCTCTTTGAATGTAAAACGCTATAGTGAAGACCTACCGTAAGTTGAGAAATACTAACTGCAAGCATGAATTCTTTCTTCAGGTAACTCCCAAGTCTTCAACTTGAGCCGCCAAAATGCTGTGAATAAATTTAAAAAGGGGCATGAATATAATTGTGAAAGAAAACATAGGCTCTGAAAGGCAAGAAAAATGTTCCACAGAATATGGCTTTAGACTTTGAATTTATACTGTGGCCACTGAAAGTGGGACACTTCTGCCAAGAGATGGAGGGGATGCTCATAGATAGTTACTGAAGGTAAATGCTTCCTCAAATGTCAATGGAACTCTGACCCTTGTAAAATGATTACTTAAAAAATAAATAGATAAGGGGCCTAAACACAAAACATTAGATTCAACAATTATGTAATAAAGGCTGAGATAGGTTTATAAGTTTTAACACAACTTACGCATCAGCTGTAAGTCAAAAGTCTCTGTTAATACTAAATAGATCTTTAGGTATTAATCAGCTTTTTAACTCCTGTGATTGTTAGCTATGGAAATATTTAGTCACCAAACTAAAAATACTTGAGGGCCAACTCCACATGTTATTACTGTTAAATCCTTTATTATTTTAAGAACAAAAAGAATGTTGAAGAAACCCACTTTTATCTTATTGATTGCAGTTCATGAAAAGATAAATTGATGTAAAAAAATATAAATGATCAACAGAAAATCTGGACACTCTGATAAAATACAGACAGCACCCTCTAGCTTTATCTTAGGATCTCAGAATACAGACATGGAAAGCATGGGAGCATGCTATTATCCGGATTCTCAGCAGTTTGTGCTTTACCACATCAAACACAGAGTCAGCTTCTTCATTACATGCCCTTAATGTTATTCTGTTTCTCAGTACACAGAGCAGAATCTGTGGGATCTCAAAGAATCTTCTAATGGATTCCTTTTCATATTAAGTTAACCCAGACTTAATTTCTATTGTTTGCAATCAATGATCTTGACTAATACCAACAGAGATAGCAATTTTGAAAACAACTACGTGCCATTTCAGATGAAACAGACAAACAAGCGTAAAACTTTAAGCACAGAAAAACCGTGGAAATAAAGATTTCCACAAATGCATGTTCTTTATTCTGCAGAGATTATTTAGTTCAGTCTTAGGTACAAAAAGTTTGAAGAGGCCCAAGAGATTATTTTTTAAGTTTCACTTACTGATGAGGAAACTGCCACCAAAACCAAAGTGAATATCAAGAGTTAATGGCCTGACCAGGCTGGCTCAGTGGTTGAGCATCAACCTATGCACCAGGAGGTCATGGTTCGATTCCCGGTCAGGGCACATGTCCAGGTTGTGGGCTCCCTCCCCAGTCTGGGGTGTGCAAAAGGCAATTATCAATGATTCTCTCTTATCATTGATGTTTCTATCTCTCTCTCCCTTTTCCTTCCTCTCTGAAATCAATAAAAATATATTTTTAAAAAATGTTAACAGAGGATCAGAAGTCAGGCTTCAGGCATTCAAACTTGTAGTCAAGGAACCCTGTTATCATGGCTGGCATCTTCTCAAATTCAGTTCAAGAGGCTTTCTCATGCCTTGGTGCTAGGAGAGAACAGAATCTCTCTTCACATTATATAAAAGCTTTATCCTATATCAATGCCACAGTGCTCTGAGGCTGCCTGGCTCATTTATGTAGGCTAATGCGTTGTTGAAGTCAAGGTCATAGGCCTGAGTCAGGAATGAGCAGCCAGTTTGGCTCATGTTTCATAGCACAGTGTCTGAATGTTGGCTGGCCAGGCTGTAAAAATGGGACTTTGTTGGGCACCTGGATAAGCCTGTGTGAATGGCTCAGCAGGTCCATCACCACTGCTCAGAACACAGAGCGGAAGCATGCTCCCAGGGGTCTCAGACGAAGACAGTGGCATCAGCTTTACAGATAAAGGGTGTAATAGTAGATCCTTTACTTCAGAAAACAGTGTATTGGACAGCAAACTGTAAAGAATTCCATTTGTTAAGTAAAATAGCCTTGCCATTTAAGCAACATGAAACATCCTTTCTCTTAGGGCAAATGACAGGTATTTCCTCACTTGAGAACTTTCTTATTCTTCCTCTGCTCCCTCCTCCACGCCGTGGCTGCCCTTTGAAAGGGAGAAGGGGAATGGCCTACAGAGTATTCCATTGTCGTGGCCCTACAGTTGCCAACACCCACTCATCAATTTCTTATTGATGGGATAAGATTGGAAAGAACTGGGGTACCAAATGAATACCTAGTAAATTCAAAACAATGAGAGGTGTCACTCTGGGATGAACTGCTTAAGAATTTGTTGCAGAAATAACGGGTTCTTGAAGAATGGAGGGGATTTTTATGGACAGAGAGTGGAGTGTGGGGGACATCTCAATATTGGAGGAACCATTTGTAAGCAAGGCCCAGGGGAAAGGGCGTGGGAGGCATGTTCTGGGCATCCTACAGAGAACTGACTGCAGAGGGAAGTGCGTTTAGGAGAGAAGTAGGAGATGGGTGTGAAAAAGCAGGCAAAGGCCATATTGTGGGGGCTGTAGTGACAGGCTAGGGTGTGGGCACTGTTTGCAGCTTTGGAGCAGGGGAGGGATGATGATCAAAGCCACATTTAAGGAGGAGGAACCTGACAGTGGTGTGTGGGCTGCATTGGGGTTGGGTGGCAGGGAGGCTAGAAATCACAACAGCTCTGGCAAAAGTGATGAAAAGTAACCTGAAGTCTAAGAAAGCTTGGTGCTCCAAGCTCTGCTTCCCTCATGGTCATGGGCAGGTAGAGAGGAGAAGAATTTACTCTTCTCTGTTAGGAAGCAGGACTGGTGTCCTGACTGAGTCTCAAATGTGACTTTGTCTCAAACCAAGATACCAAAGACCACTGCTCTGTTCCATGAACCTGTCCTTGCATACACAGGCAGGCAGCCAAGCGAGCCTGACCCAGGAGCTGACAGGCCGCTCTGGACCACATTATACTTGGCAATGGTATGTGCTTAGTGAGTCTTTATTAAATGACTAGAGGCCCGGTGCACAAAATTCATGCACTGGGGAGGGGGAGTCCCTCAGCCCAGCCTGTACCCTCTCCAATCTGGGACCCCTCAGGGGATGTCCGACTGCCGGTTTAGGCCTGACAGGGATGGGGCTTAAACCGGCAGTCGGACATTCCTCTCACAATCTGGGACTGCTGGCTCCCAACTGCTCTCCTGCCTGCCTGCCTGACTCCCCCTAACCACTCCCCTGCCAGCCTGATCGACCCCCAACTGCCCTCCCCTGCAGGCCTGGTTGCCCTCAACTGCTGGCCTGATAGCCTACAACTGCCTTCCCCTGCCGGGCATCTTGTGGCTGTGGGTGCCGCCATCTTTGAGTGCGTAGCAGTCAATTAGCATATTCCCTGCCCTTGGCCCACTGAGCCCAGTTTCCAACCTTGTTTCCCTCCAGATGAGAAACGGATTGCACCTGCCACGAGGCCCCCAGGGCCACAGGATCTGCCTAAAGCAGTGGTTCTCAACCTTGGCTGCACATTAGAATCACCTGGGAATCTTTTTAAAATCCTGATTTCTGGGCCTCATCCTCCGGAAATTCTGTTTCTTTGTTACTAATGTTGTGGCCCCACCCCATAACAAAGAAACAGAATTTCTGGAGGATGAGGCCCAGAAATCAGTATTTTAAAAAGATTCCCAGGTGATTCTAATGTGCAGCCAAGATTGAGAACCACTGGCCTAAAGCTCCCTTCTCACCCCACTCCCACCCCACACACTCACACAGCTGGATGGGGCCAAAATAGAAAGAAGAGAAAAATGAGAGACATTCACATCTCACTGCACAATCTTTTAACTAGACTGCACCTAGATGTTAAGTATATGGGATACTTCCCATCCATGTTCATTCAGACCTACTGGTCAGACTATTTTGTCTTAAACAGCCTTCTGTTTAACATATTTTTATAAACCAGTCAATACGTAACTTTGCTTTATGTGTTTCTATTTTATGTGACCTTATTTAATAGATAATGTTGATTCATTAATGATCAAACTCACAGCCAACTACACCATAACTCATGCCTGAACGCAGCTTACCTTACACACGTTTTCTCTGTAAGACACATCACAGTCTTCTTTTTAAGAATGGTAGACAGCACTTCAGCACTATGCTTGGAGACCATTTTAAACAGCAAAATTTCCAACAAAAAAGCATAAAAATGGAAAAAAAGTGGCACTAAATAGACCTAAAAAAGGACACGCATGTAACAGTGTAAGAGCCACAAGAAGGCAGAGCATCACCTCCTTCTACCTCAGCTGGGAACATGCGCATCAGGTGATCTTTTTTTTTCTTTCTTGCTGCTCTGCAGACGTCTGGGAATGACAGCAAAACAACACAAATATTGATTTGGGGGTTACAAACAAATTTTAGGAAGTAGGTGAATTAAAAAATTGCAGATAATTAGGACCAACTGTATGTCCTTTTCTAAGAAGCTAATGGTGCCAACTATTAAGATAACAGCTTTTTGCCCTGGCTGGGTAGTTCAGTCAATTTGAGTGTTGTCCTGACACCCCCAGGTTGCAGGTTCAATCTCTGGTCAGAGCACATACAAGAAGCAACCAATGAATGCATAGGTAAGTGGAACAACAAATCTCTCTTTCTTAAAATCAATCAATAACATTTTTAAAAAAGATATCAGCTTTCCCATTTTGTCACATATATATTGGCATATAATTTTACTTGAAAAATTGAAAATTGGTTCTGCTATTGAAGGAGATTGGAAAACCATTGCTTTAGGAAACCTGATCCATGTTTCACTCACCTTGTGATGATTATTCTTGCCTAGTAACAGGGAACTGATGAAACTTGTCAACCAGGTTGAGTCTTATATGGAAAGAGAGCAAGGTTTGTCCACATGAATAGAACGGAGAGAAGAGTCCAAAAGCGGGAAGTTACTGAAGTTGGGGAGGTTACATGTTATTTTATAGATTTCTATTTGAGAGAGGAGATAACCTCAAGGTCATGAATTTATTGTCCTGCAGGACAATAACCAGCTTTACTTATTAATCTAGGAAGCTGATTCTAGAATTTATTTTTTGTCCAAAATGCTTAAAGGTGGACCCTGAGAGTCTAATGTTCCCCCTCCTTAAGCCTGGGAAGCATTCTTCAGACCTCTTAGGATCTCCAGGTGTATCCAGCCTTTAATGCAATCTACCCAAAAGCATTTTGATAGATTTTTTTGATCATTGTTTCAATTAAAAGACAAAAAGCTACTATCATGAACTCAGGTTGATAATCAGCACTGTTGATAAACAGTTTGTGAAACATTTATCTCGAGACTCTGGGATCAGCACTGGGTGAAGTGCTGTAAATTCAGGCTGATGATGGGTTTACTGCAAGAGAGCGTGTGTTTTTGGAGTTTCACCACAGTTCCCCGGTGTGCTGCCCTAACTGCTTTCACAGCACCCCTCTGTTAGCTGTCAGCATTGGACGCAGCTGAAGGATGAATGGGTGGGTGTGTCTTATTTTCATTCTCGTTATTTGAACAGCGTATAAGACTCAGTCTTTTGAGGTTCATAGTACATGATACCTAATGCGGGCTCGTCCTCCAGCAACCAGCCATGGGCATGGGCGCCAATCATTTACAGGGGGGATTTCAGTCACTTAGCTTACACCTTCCTCCACTGCCAGCGCCATTCCGACCGAAATGAGTTGCATTTGTTTTATTTTGCAGAAGGGTGAAAGACAACGGTGACTCACCAAGTTTATACAGTTGGTGAGAGCAGCATTCAGTCCAAGCTCAGACCAAACAAAGAAATGACTGTAGGTATTAATCAAAGTAGAGTTTTGTTAATTTGAGAATTATTTAATGCTTTTTTTAGTTTGTTAAAAAATTATCCCAAACTTAGAAATAAAACAAAATCAAGAGCATGTCTTCTCAATGTCGTATAGGAGTGTTGTTTCACAGAGTCACCCAAGGATAGTTTAATTATTATTATTATTTAATATTATATTTTTATTGATTTCATAGAGGAAAGGAGAGAAAGACAGCAACATCAATGATGAGAGGGAATCATTGATCAGCTGCCTCTTGCACGCCCCCTACTGGGGACCGACCCTACAACCCGGGCATGTGCCCTTGATCGGAATCAAACCTGGGACTCTTCAGTCTGCAGGCTACCCACTGAGCCAAACCGGCTAGGGCTTGTTTGATTTTTGTTTGTTTGTTTTTTGTTTTTTTTAAAAAATATATATTTTATTGATTTTTTTACAGAGAGGAAGGGAGAGGGACAGAGAGTTAGAAACATTGATCAGCTGCCTCCTGCACACGCCCCACTGGGCACCCGCCCGCAACCAAGGTACACGCCCCTGACCAGAATTGAACCTGGGACCCTTCAGTCCGCGGGCTGACGCTCTATCCACTGAGCCAAACCAGTCAGGGCCCGGCTAGGGCTTATTTAATTACTTGGGGCAGTGGTTTTTAAGCTTTGCTTCACATTGAAAATACCTGTAGCCCTGCTGGTGTGGCTCAGTAGTTGAGCATCGACCTATGAATCAGGAGGTCATGGTTCAATTCCCAGTCAGGGCACATGCCCGGGTTGTGGGTTTGATGCCCAGTGTGGGGTGTGCAGGAGGCAGCTGATAGATGATTCTCTTTCATCATTGATGTTTCTATCTCTCTTTTCCTCCCCCTTCTTCTCTCAAATCAATAAAAATATTTTTTTTTACAGAAAAAAATGCCTGCAGATTTTCAGAAAATACAGATGCTTGGCTCTTAATCCCAGACATTCTGATTTAATGCTATGTGGTGATGTCATGGGCTGAATAATGAGCCCCCCACCCCCACCCCAAGATGTTCATGACCCAATTCTCAGAACATGTTTGGGAACCCACTGATTTAACAAAATGTACCTGTGTTTGGTTTTGCCATTATTTGATCAGAGCCAAATACTACCTTAGGATCTTGTATTACTTTATAGATTCTATTTGGTAGAGAAGATCATTTCTTCATTATGATTATTTTTTGTCTTGTAAAACATTAACCGGTTTTGTATTTAGTCAAAGAATCTTATTATAGAACTAGAGGCCCAGTGCATGAAATTCGTGCGGGGGGGGGGGGGGTCCCCTCAGCCCAGCCTGCACCCTCTCCAATCTCTCCAATCTGGGACCCCTCGGGGGATGTTCGACTACCAGTTTAGGTCCGATCCTGGGGATCAGGCCTAAACCGGCTGTCAGACATTTCTCTCATAATCCAGGACTGCTGGCTCCTAACTGCTCACCTGCCTGCCTGCCTGATCACTCTAAACTGCCCCCGTGCCAGCCTGGTCATCCCCAACTCTTACCCCCACCAGCCTGGTCACCCCTAACTGCCCACCATGCCAGCATGGTCGCCCCTTACTGTGCCCCCTGCCAGCCTGGTCACTGCCAACAGCCCCCCCTGCCAGCCTGGTTGCCCCAACTGCCCCACCTGCCAGCCTGGTTGCCCCAAACTGCCCCCCTGTGGGCTTGGTTGCCCACAACTCCCCCCACACCCTTGCTGCCCTGGTCACCCCCAATTGCCCCCCACCAGCCTGGTTGCCCCATGCAGCCTGCTGCTCAGTCGTTTGGTCATCCCTCACTAACCCCCCTGCCGGCCTTGTCACCCCACTCACCGTTTGGTCATCCGTTTGGTTGTTTCGGATGTGACAGCCCCTGTTTCTTTATATATATACTACAGGCCCAGTGCACAAAAATTTGTGCACTCGGGGGGGAAGGGGGGGCCCCTCAGCCTGGCCTGTGCCCTCTCACAGTCTGGGACCCCTCAGGAGATAACGCCCTGCTGGCTTAGGCCTGCTCCCGGGTGGCAGAGGACAGGCCCAATTCCTAGGTGCAGGCCCTGGTCGGGCTCAGAGCAGGGCTGATTGGGGAGTTGGGGCGCCGCCCCCTGTCATGCACAGAGCAGGGCGTATCAGGAGGTTGCAATGCCACCCCTAGTCACGCTCACGGTAGGGCCGATTGGGGGGTTGGGGCACCGCCCCCTGTCACACTCAAGGCAGGGTCGATGGGGAGGTTGCAGTGCCACCCCCTGTCACGCACAGAGCAGGGCCCATCAGGGGGTTGAGGAGCTCCCCCCTGTCACTCACAGAGTAGGGCCGATAGGGGAGTTGGGGCACTGCCCCCTGTCACACACAGAGCAGGGCGGATCAGGGGGTTGGGGTGCCGCCCTCTATCACCCACAGAGCAGGGCTGATCAGGGGGTTGGGGTGCCGCCACTGTCACACTCAGGGCAGGGCCGATGGGTAGGTTATGGCTCTACCCCGTCACACACAGAGCAGGACCCGTGTGTGGGGGGAGGGGGGGTTGGGGCGCCGCACCCTGTCACACACAGATCAGGGCCAATCAGGGGGTTGGGGTGCTGCACCCTGTCGCACACAGAGCCGCAGGGCGATCAGGGGGTTGGGGAGCTCCCCTGTATCAGGCACAGAGCAGGGTTGATCAGGGGGTTGGGGCACCTTCCCCTGTCACGAACAGAGCAGGGCAGATAGGGAGGTTGTGGCCCTGCCCCCTGTCACACACAGAGCCGCAGGGCGATCAGGGGGTTTGGGCGCTGCCCCCGGTCATTCTGATCCCGGTGCCGGGAGGCCTCTCGGCTCTGCTGATCCCGGTGCTGGGAGGCATATTACCCTTTTACTATATAGGATAGAGGCCTGGTGCATGGGTGGGGCTGGCTGGTTTGCCCTGAAGGGTGTCCTGGATCAGGGTGGGGGTCCCCACTGGGGTGTCTGGCCAGTATGGGTGAGGGGATGATGGCTGTTTGCAGCTGGTCACACACCCTTCAGGGTGGGGGTCCCCACTGGGGTGCCTGGCCAGCCTGGGTGAGGGGATGATGGCTGAAGCTCCCAACTGCTCCTTTTTTTCTTTTTTTTTTATTCTGGGCCAGCTTTAGCTCTGGCTCCAGCTCTGAGTCCTCTGCTGATGAAAGAAGGTATCTGGTTTGTTTGGGTTCTATAATCGAAACAATTTATAACTCCAGCTCTGAGATCCTGGGCTCGCTGAAAGCAGGTTTCTGGGGTTTTGTTTATCTTCTATATTTGTTACAATGTTTCTTAAACTGCAAGCTCAGAGGCCGGCAAGGCAGATGGGGAACGTTGGTTTCCTCCGTCACTGAAGCAAGCAAGCCTCATGTTAGTTTCAAGCTGCCTGGCTGCCGGCCACCATCTTGGCTGGCAGTTAATTTGCATATCTCGCTGATTAGCCAATGGGAAGGGTAGCGGTCGTACGCTAATTACCATGTTTCTCTTTTATTAGATAGGATATATATTCCTTGTTTCTAGAATGCCAATAAATATCTAGTTCTCCAAAATGCTTTTGGTTAGATTACATTAAATGCCCTAGAGAGTTTGCTTCCCAGGTCTACCTTTGGACCTTGTAAAAGTGTCAACCCATGGTAGAGCCTGCAGAGCTTTTTAAGCTGAAGGCCTGCTTTCCCTTTGACATTTCTGCCATTCTGGTATTTTTCTCTCACTGATATGTAGGGCATAGCTTCAAATCACATGCTGTGGCAGTTAAATGGGAATTAATGGGCTTTGCATTTCTTCCCATAATTATCTGTCAACATGGTTGAAGGGGTGGGCACTGTGTGCAGATGAAACGACTCTGAGACCATACATTGAGTCAGCCACAGTGGCTACATTAGTTTATAACCCTCCTTTTCTTAGCTCCAAGTGACAGCACGTGCTCACATGTAAGTACATGTAGGTCCTCACCTGTGCTGAACACGCATGCACCTCCCAGTCGAGTCTATGAACCTCTTCCCTGGGCTGCTGAGCTCACAGTCTGATTTCAAGGCTTGTGCTGGAAGGAAGTCAGACTCAGCAAAGTCAAACGACTAAGAATCTGGAGAGATTGATTTCAGGGATTAAATAACTACCCTGTTAGTCGATCCAACTGTGAGTCAAGAGAGATAGGAATGATAACCATGCGAAGAATTTGGACCAGATAAAGTGCCAGATAGGTAAGGTCCCATTCAAGGTCACCCAGAGGTTATGTGAAAAATAAATGAAGCAAACTACATCCATCACTAGAGAGGGGAAAACAAAAATGAACACTTACCATTTACTGAACAGGAATGCCAACAGCAGCCCCTCACTTGGGTAAATTATGTAGACGGCCAGATAGTTTCGTTTACAAGTATGAAAAATTCATTAATTAATTCTGTTGGTCAGTTACTCAACAAATGTTTACTGATGGTCTGCAAATACTAGGCAATGTGCTAAGTGAAGATAAGAAGGAGCTTAACCTCAAGGAACTCATAATTCTTGCAATTAACACAATAAATGCTACCATGGAGGTATATCCCCAGAACAGTGGTTTCAAAGGAGTAAGTGCTATCATGTGAGAGGTTTCCAAAAATCATGCTTATTTTATGTGACTTAATGTCTACATCTGTATAGTTAGGTAGCTTTGCTCTACTTTCAGACATCTAAAAATAAACTCTTTTCTCTATTCTAATTTTACTAGATTCTGACAAATGTAAGGTAGTTCATTTCCTAACTAATTCATTGATGTGCACTTGAGAAGTGATTTTTAACATGCAAAATACCACCATTTATTGTCCACAGGCAGAATTCTCAGCTTCCCTTGAAGGGTCCCTTACCCCCACCCAGGCCTTGCCCAGGAGCAGCTCAGGCCCTGGACATACCTAGCCTATTGCACAGGTACCATGAACTCTCTGGTAAGTTCTGACACCATCCAGGGTCCCCAGATGCAAACTCATGCCCCTCACTGTAATGAGATCTACAGGCACAGGCCGTAACACAGAGCAGCTCCTCGGGACATCACAGGCCTACACATGTGAAGGTGAGCCCTGAGCCTCAGTGTGGTACAGTACCTGACTCTAATTGTAGGGGAACCTACAGAAGCAGGGCCTCAAAGAGAAAAAGGAAAGACCCCTGAGCTTGTTTTCCCACTGTCAGGAATGATCAACTTTGGTTGCAGCCAAAAGATGCTTTCAAGTGAAGGAAACAGAATCACCGTGTATAATAGATTGTTTTATTTCCAGGTAGAAGGTATGTTTACTACATTATTTGAGGATATTCAGTGCTACTATAGAAGATAAGCATAGACATAGAATGGATGAAACTCACGTGTTAGGTGTTATTCTGGGTTGAATAGTACCTGCCCCCAAACTTCATGTTTACCTGGTACTTATGAATGTGATGCTATCTGGAAATAGGGTGTTTACAGATGCAATTAGTCAAGATGAGGTCATGCTAGATTAGGGTGGGCCCTAAATACAATGGTTAGTATCCCTCTAAGAAGGCCATATGAAACAGAGGGGAAGGCCATGTGAAGACAGAGGCTGAGATTAGTTAGAGCAGCGGTTCTCAACCTGTGAGTCCCGACCCCTTTAGGGATAGAATGACCCTTTCACAGGGGTCGCCTAAGACCATCGGAAAACACATATATAATTACATATTGTTTTTGTGATTAATCACTATGCTTTAATTATGTTCAATTTGTAACAATGAAATTGGGGTCACCACAACATTAGGAACTGTATTAAAGGGGAACTGCATTAGGAAGGTTGAGAACCACTGAGTTAGAGTGATGTGTCTATAAGCCAAGGATTGGCTGTACCATCAAAAGCTAGGAGAGTGGCATGGAACAGATTTTCTCTCAGAGCCCACAAAAGGAACCAACATAGCTGAGACCTTGATTTCAGACTTCTGGCGTCTAGAAATATGAGAGACTTTTCAAGTCATGTGTAGAGATTGAACTTTATCCTAAGCCATTGGGAACCACTGAAGGATTTTAGACAACGAAGTGACATATGAGATATTTATTTAAGAAAGGTCACTCGGACTGCTGAGGTGGAAATAAGCTAGTCAGGAATGATACTGGAAGTGAGGAGACCAATAAGAAGATGTTGTAGTGGTCTGGGTAAAACATGGTGGGCTAGTGGCGCAGGTGGAAGAAATGAGGATGATTCACAGAATATTTACAAGGTAAAATCAAAGGATTTTCATGGTTGATTTGATATGGGAGAGGAAGAAATGGAAGGGCTCAGTGGGAAGTTAGATGCCTGGTCCTGAAACTCAGAAAGGGCATTGAGGCAGATAAATAGATCTGGGTGTCAACAAGCTTATTCAAAGATGGAAATAAAAGACATGCTAGTTATCTGGCTTTACGTAGAGCAGGAAGCCTCAAATCAGAGCTGAGTATTGGTTACAGGGGGATCCAAGAACCTGGTACAAACCAACATATAAACCAAGAGATTTGTAAAGGAAGTCTGGGGAGAGTCCAGTAACACATTTTATAGTAAGAGAAGACACAGCAAGAAACAAGGCTACTGGTGAGGCCTGGAGGTGAGAATAGGGCCAGAGAGGAAGACTAAGAGGATCCAAGAAAAAGAGTGGAATATAGGTTCCGAACTTAGAATCCATCCTTGGAAACAATTCATGCCTATGGGTGTAAAATACATACCCGATCATCTATATTTAATTTAACTATTGAGTGCATATGGTCATACAGTTTTAAAAATTTTATTTTATTTTCAGATATAGCCTCAAATTATCCTTTTTAAATTGAAAATCTCAATTTAAGAGCCATGGAAAGATATCATTGAACCTGAGTATACCCACGCCTACCTGAGATAGCTGAGTGTCCCTGAGTATACCTCACAGGTCCCTGTGTTCACACAAAACTGTCTTCCAGATGAGGAGGAAGGTGGGGTTAACAGACCTAACATGTGAGTGTGGGCAGCTGCCCCAGCACTTGCCCTTCCATCAACTGCATAGGAAGACTGAGGGCAGTAGAGCATTCCAGAAGGGACCGTCCCAGGGACTGCTCGGGCCTGACTAAAATAGAACCCTGACTCAGCCAGGAATGTTTACTTTATGGCATTTCACCTCTGTAATGGAGATGAAGGCAACCCTAAACCCAAACCATCCAGAAGCTGAAGTAGATAGGTGAAGGAAAGATACGTTCTGAATCCAGGTTACACAGCAGGAGTGGGAGTAGGATGTTGAAGGGGAGCTTGTGTGTGTTTCCTCCTATTCACTCCAAGAATTGCTTCTGGAAGATTTTTTTTTTTTTTTAATCTGATGAGCCATGTTAGATTTCCCATTTAACACCTGGCATTTGTCTCTTTGGTACTGATGAAATGGTAGGTTGTAAATTCAGCCCCCCACCCCTTCACACATATTTTTTTTTTTAGCTCTGATCTTCTCAGTTGCTTTACTATTGACAAAGTATAAAATATGTTTAGAACAATGGAGAGCCAATTACATTATCAAGCTCTCAGGTCCCTTGCTCAGAACAGAAATTACCCACATTCTGTTGGGTGAGGTCAAGGTCAACCATCTTCCTCCCTTCCTGTGTTAGTTATACCTTCTCTGGAAGCTTCTTCCTCTAGTCTCTGCCTCAGTCCTCCAAATGGTAAATGTTGTTCACCTCACTTATTCTCCGGAGAACAAAATGAAATCTAAGAAACACCATGAACATTGTGAATGAAAGAATTTAGTTACCTAGTAAGGGCTTTTCTGACTGCAAGCATGGCAAAATACTGCTTCCCTGTTCGCCCCGCCTCCTACCTCCTCTTCTCATACCCACTTTCTATTCTAGAGATTGTTAAACAATAAATAGATGTGAGATGCGTGGGAGTGTTAAGTGCAGAGCTGCCCAGAACAAGCATGGAAATCCAGATGACCTCTTTTGAGTCTTGCCTGAATCTCTAAGCTAGGACTTTACAGATGTGTCTTGTTTATACAATATACATATTTCTGAAAATTGTGCGGAAATTACATTTCATCGATTAGATCATATTTTAATTAACCTACTTATTTTGATAAAATGAAGAAATTTCTAATTTGCATTTTATTTTTATGATGGACTTAAGAATATAAGGAAGGATTTAGTTATGTTGATAAATGTAAAAATCTGTGTGAAAATATTTTACAAATGGAAAAATCTATTAGTCCAACTGTTGATAGACAGGATAGTACATTAGTTATCCATTGTTGCCTAAAAATTGTCCCAAGACCTAGCAGTTTGAATGAAAAGGAGAAGTTAAGATTAAAAACAACAACAACAAACTGATAGCTTAAAACAACAAACAATATATTTTATTGTTTCTGAGGGTCAATAAACTGGGTGTTCCTGGTTTAGAATCTCTTTCCTTAAGTTGTCGTCAAGCTATGAGCTAGAGCTGCAGTCTTGGGAAGGCTTCATTGGGCTGGAGGATCCACTGCCAAGTTCACTCCCGAAGCTGCTGCCAGCAGGCTGCAGTTCCTTCTATATGGGATTCTCCATGGGGCTGCTCTCATCATGGCTTCCGGAGAGAGAATAGCTACATGAGAAAGAGAACAAGCAAGACAGAAACTAAAGTATTTTATAATCTAATCTTGGAAGTAACATATCATCACTTCTCTATATTCCATTGATCACCCAGACTAACCCTGATACAGTATAGATACAACGGCACTACACAAAGATGTGAATACCAGGAGACAGGGATAATTGGGGGCCATCTTGGAGGTTGACAACCACAGAAAACAAGTTAAACAGATGAGTCTTTCTAAAAATCCTTGTTCCGTGGCTTTTCATACATTCATATTAAGAGTAACAAGCCAGTTTTCCCAGTGAGGTCTCCAGTTAGGCATAGCATCAGAGCTATCAACCTGGGACAAAAAGTTAACATCAGAGCAATGAGTATAAAAATACATTAAATTGAAATGTTTGGGCAGCACTTTAAAAAGTACACAATACCAAAATTAGTTGTGAGACAGAGAAGCATCAGTTTTTTTAAGGAAATATTTGAAAACTGGTTACACAAGTCTGGAGCTTCTCACCCAAGGGCTTTCCCACAGATCAGAGGTATAAAAGGAAAAGAGAGAGAGGACTGATGAGGAGGGTTTGTTGCAGAGAGTAATTTATTGTTATGAGTGTTTTCTAAAGGAGACAAGTGAGAGTTTCTTTAATGAGATTGTGTTGAGAGCTTGAAATGTGGTCTCTGTGGCTGGAGGGCCAAATGGACAGATGTCTGATTCTGCCCAGGACATCTGGAAGTGAAGCAAGATGTGCTGGTAAATTGACAGGCGCTTTGTGAAGAGGAGTGGCCAGCTCGAGATTGCCCTGAACCTCCAGAGTCTGCCAGGGCAGAGCCAGGACAAGGATCTCGGAAAGAGTCATGTGTTGAACTTTTCTGTGGTAGCCAGCCTCCCAAATAGCCCCCAATGACTTCTGGGGAGAGCATGCAGCTTTCTGTAGAACCTAAGAGGTCCTGGGGGTGGAGTTATCCTGAATCCACGTAAAATCCAGGTAGAGGTCTACACGAAGGTGGAGGAGACCAACAGAGAAATTCTGCATGGCCTGAGACAACAAAAAACAAGAGCTGAGCCAGGAGGAGTCAGGCAATGAAACATTATTGCCCAGACAGCAGGAATTGCAGTCAAAGGCACAAAGTGAGAGAATCTCCAAATAATCTATAAAATGGCTTATGAGTCAGTTTCAACTATCTACAGGGCCAGGTAAGGTAAGCCCTCTTAGACCAGTGCCAGCTGAGCAAGAACTTTCCAGTACCCCTGCTTCCTTGCCCTCTCCCTACGGGGATTCTGATTGGCAAGCTAGGGGTTGGGGTGGCAGGGAGGTGGGGCCATCATCAGGCATGAAAAACTGAGAAGGAGATCCCTGTCCTCCTGGCACTCTCCACCAGCCAGGCAGCTAGGTCCCAGCTGGGGAGGTCAGGTTTAACATCAACTCAAGTTTGAAGTTTATTACCTGGGAGTAGACACACTCAATTATTGAAATTATACTGTGTGCCTTAATGGTGACTAAAGGACTTTCTTTTACCTAAGAGTGACAACATAAGTCCAAGGGGTAGACAAGTTTATATCCCAGGGGCAAGGTTATATAACAGAACACTAGGAAACGAAATGAAGTTATTTTTATATGACTATCCCATGATTTCTTCTTCCGTTTATAAGTTTCACTAGCAGTTGCCTCTGTGTTTGAAATTAGGGGCATTTTCAATATGAAGCTCCCTAAGTGAGTTGCAGCTTGCACAGACTACATGGTCACGGGTGAGAGCTTGATGGAGAAGTAAGTGAACTAGGCAATAAATGGAGCCCAAATGTCCATCTTGTAGGAGGCTGTGATGTAAGATTTTTTTCAAGGCCTTACCCTTTCCAAGGCCAAAAACTTGAAAAGCCATTCAATTCCTGGGTCTTCGTTCATTTATTCATTCAATTGTTTATTCACTCAGTAACCTTGCTCTGACCTTCTGCCATGTGCCAGAAAAAACTCTCTTCCTTTCCTCAGAAAAACTCTCTCACCCTCTTTTACATCTAGTTCTTTTCTTTACCTCCAAGACTACTCCCAAGTTCATCAACTGCACTGCGCCAAGTGGCAGCTTTCCTATAAGAACTGTTTGGATAGGGTTTGGAGAAAGTAGATATTGTATGTAAATGAGATATGACACAGGAACTTCAATAGTCTCTGAAATTTTTCTACCACATATATAATTTATATATAAATTTTTCTACCACATATATAATTATATATATAAATATTTTATGTATATATATATATATATACATCATATATTTATATTTTTATATATGTATAGATATTCTTAGTAGCACAGTAAGAAATAGATTTGCAATCTGGAAAATTTAAATAAAAATAATATTTCATATATTCATAATGCTTTACAGAATGCTACCTATTTTTTTTCTCCTAAGAAGGTCATTTTCTCTTTTTATAGCCCAATCATCTCACAAGCTAAAGATCCATTATCTTTCTTGATGAGGACCAAGGAGGCTAGATCATTTAATACTTAGGAAAAAACTAATGTCTACTGCTGTATAAAACATTTTAACATCTTTGGGTCTTAGTTTATTTTTAGGAAGCTTTTCCAATAATCAAAAAGCTGTGTATATATGATATTTATGTAATATAATATTTGTAGTTATATAACATAACATGAAGATATTTAATACATATGAAATTAATTCGGATATATAATCACAATCAAGAATGCATTATTTCAAACATGCTGAATAGTCCATACTTGCCCCACTTATTTGAAAGGAAATCCTTAACAAATGCCTAATTTCCATGACTCTGTTTCATTATTGTTTGGCTCCTATATTCATGCTGGTATAAAACTGTTTTAATTATGGTAGCATCAAAGTCAATTTTGATGTCTGGTTCCTCAATGTTCCCTGAACACCCTTATTGCCCAAACTTGTCCCCTCAACCAAAATGCCTTCACCTCCTCTCCATGTCACCCACCCTTGGCATTTGGCTCAAGCAGGGTACCCCTGGCTTAGCAGCAAGTTTAGGTGGAAAAGACAAAAGATTTTATGGCCGATCACCAATTTTCTTCTTACTTACAATGCCATGTGGTGACTGAAATCTTAGGCAATTACGCTGTATTAATGTGTGAATTGTGTTCAGAAAATGATACATTATGGTCACAGGATGAGTCTGGGGTGCCGGACTCAGGGCTAGGCACCGCCTTTGGGCAGGAGTTTTCCTGACTGAATGGGGTCCAAGGAGGACTGGATTCTGGGTCCTGTGGGGGAGGAGGGAAGGATGGTTCTTCTGCAGCAGAGAGGACTCAAGGACTGCTGGTGGTTCTCTTCACAGCTGAAGAGGGCTTGAACAAAACTCCTTTGTCTGGAATGTAGGAGCTGCCAGCAGAGAGGTGACCAGGGGGCCTCGGTGGGAGGTGCGGAGGATGGGCCAAGATCCACCCCTGTGCCCTCGCAGCCTCCCGGCCCACAGTTCCTTTCAAGGTGCACAAATTCATGCACTGTACCCCTAGTAAACATATATTTAACAAACAACAACAAAATAAAAGCAGCCTACTACATATCTATTGTGCTGGGTAATGTACTAATTATCCTTGACCCAGTCACAAAGAAATTAACAATGGTCGTTGCCAGGGTTCTATTTCAGAAATACCCACCTTTTCATGTAACTTTGTCTGAAACTTTCACCCTCATTCATTTCCCCTCTTCATTTCCCTTCCTTTTATTTTCCTTTTTAAAGAAAAAACAATAATCTTTTGCTGAAATCAAATGTGTTTTTTTGTGTACATGGTCAGAATTACAGACAGGAGAGGAGCAGATGGCTGAGTCTTGAAGCTTAGCTGAGGCTTAGCACAGCTAATAAAAGGTAATTTCCCAAAGACTTAGAGAGTCACGGGGCATTTGAGATTCTGTAAAGCCCCAAACCCACTGCCGTTGCCAATACCTCCCCGCTCCTCTCTCCCTGACCCTTCCATCCTTCCTGGGAACGTGAGGTTGCCAAGCTGCCACTGATGTGGCCACCCGGAGGCTCCGCTCCCCAAGCTCATTTGCTGGGCTGTCTGGGTAACAGGCTGGGCACCATTGTATTTTAGCAAATGATTTTGGCACCATTCAGCTGCCCAGGCCAGGGCCCTGTGCACCTGGCTGGAGGCCCAGAACCCCTGTCATGAGAGCTACACAGTGTGAAGTAGCATCGGCGACTTCATTTCACTGTGGGCAGAGTGCCTTGTTTGGGTTCTCATTTCATTTCCTCCTCCCAAAAGGCCCAGCTTGATACTTCCTACATCTGCTCTGTTCCATTTAGCATTTGTGCCCAAAACTTCTTTTTATTCTGTTCCTGATTTTCTTTGAATAGAAAGCTTACCAAAGGGCCCATCTGCTTCTCTAAGACCATTCTGGGCCTCTGTCATCCACACTGAGATGTCCCTTTGCTATTCCCCTGGGCTGGGGTTGTCACTGCCATACCAACCCTGTGCTAACAGGGTGCTCACAGTACAGGCAGGGGGAAATGCTGCTTGTGCTTTTGTTTTCTTACGTCCAGGAGAGAAATGCTGTGAAACGTGGATGACTCATTACAGAACACCCAGGTTGGCTGAAGGATGCAGAGAGAACCTGAATTAAAGCAGAGAGAAGGTCGTTGGCTACACAGACACTTTATCTCACCTCTTCTGGTCTTCATCATGAAAGGTAATGCTCTCCTGAGATACGGACAGGAGACCCATGGACTAGGGAGGAATTTGGCTTCATTGCCACGACCCTTTAATACAGTTCCTCTTGTTGTGGTGACCCCCAACCATAAAATTATTTTCATTGCTACTTCATAACTGTAATTTTGCTACTGTTGTGAATCATAATGTAAATATCTGATATGCAGGATGTATTTTCAGGGGGCGCGACCCACAGGTTGAGAACCACTGAATTTTAGATTGAAGCAAACCCAGCCTCTGAGCTTTCAAATCAGAGCATCTAACATTTATGGAACCCTCATTACTTTATGTGCCTGGCATGTCCTATGTTCCTGAGGAGGAAGAGCAAGGAGCTGATTTTGGTTACAAAAGAGACAGTTCAGCGTGATGTGATGATCATTATGGGGTGTGCCCAGGAAAACATGGGTACACACAGGAAGGCACTCTGCTCACCTTCTAGAAGAGGTGATTCTGAGGTTGGACTGGAAAATGAGTTCCATCAGGCAAATCAGTGGAGAAGGGGGTTTCGGGAGCAAAGTGAGAAAACATGAACAGCATTCTCGGAGACCCAGTCGCGGTCCCGCCTGATGAATGCAGGCCTCTGCAGGCAGTTTGCAGCTGTTATATGGTGAGCAGCAGGGATGAAGTTGGAGGATAAAGGCAGGGCCACATTACAAAAGGCCTCCTGTAGTAAATGAACGTGCTGTAGGTAAAGGGGAGATGCTGAGGCTTTTCAGTAAAGAGGGACAAGACCAGGTTTGATGTTTAGAAAGTTTCCTCTGGCAAAATAGATTTCAAGGGAGGGGTGCTGGGCAGGGAGGTCCCAGGAACAGTACACTCAAATCCCTTAAGTACCAATCCCTGACTCCTCTTCTCTCACCACAGCCCAGTAGTCCTCATAGTCCTTCCAGAAATTCCATTGGCTTTACTTCCACTGCTACCACCCTGTCCCGCAGCACCTCTCACCTGCACTATTGCTGCAGCCTCCTCCCTGGTCTTTGTGTCCCTCCTGGTTTCCCTCCGTCTGTTCTCCATGCAGCAGCCAAAGTGGCCCCTTTAAAACCTATATCAGATCCCACCATTTCTCTGCTCAAAACCTAGCAATGACTTCTGATCCTGTGCAGGAAAAGCTCAAGCTCCTGTCACAGACTCTGACCTCATTTCTGACCATCTCCCAGATTCCTCCACGCTAGTGGCGCTGATCTTCCTGCTGCTTCCGGAACACGCCGGCTGTGTTCCCATATTGAGGCCTTGTCCCTGGGCCTGGAATGCTTCCCCAGGTGATTACATGGCTTGTCTCTCTCACACCTTTGCTCAGAGGTTATCCTCTCAGAGGCTTACTCTGACCACTCCATTTAAGATGGTTAACTGCAGCTCCCAACCTCTATCCCTCCCACCACTACTTTTTGCTATAGTAGTTTTTTTCATATTTTAATATGTTACATAATTTATCCATTTATTACATTCTTATTGTCAGCTATCTACCTTCCACCACTAGAATGTAACTCTTCAAGGGCAGGGAATTTTGCATATTTTTATTTTTTTTAATTTTTAATTATCATTGACATTCAATATTATATTCATTTCAGGTGTACAACAGAGTAACTAGACATTTATATACTGTACGAAGCAATCACCCTAATAAATCTAGTACCCATCTAACACCATACATAGTAATTACAATTTATTGATTACATTCCCTATGTTGTATTTTGGGAACTTTGGGTATATTTTGTTTGCTAATAGTATCCCACATTCCTAGAATAGTGCCAGCCTTCAGTATATCCTTAACAAATATTTGTTGGATCAATAATTAGCAATAGTTCAAGTGAAATATAATAAGGGACTGAACTAGGACAACAGTAGCAGACAGAAGAGGAGAAAGACTTTAGATATATTGAGAAGACTTTCTGATTGATTAAAAATTCTGGGCAAGGAAAAGGGATGGTCTGGAATGAATATCAAGCTTGCATGAATAACTGGGCCAGAAGGCAACCTGATATGAGGAGAAAGGGAGATAACAATGAATCCCATTCAGGACATGTTGAGATGGAGTTGGCTGTGGAATACTTAAGTGAAGACCCAGCAGGCAGTTAGAATTCCAGCAAAAGATTCACTGGAGAGAT
This sequence comes from Myotis daubentonii, assembly GCF_963259705.1. Lineage (NCBI taxonomy): Eukaryota > Metazoa > Chordata > Mammalia > Chiroptera > Vespertilionidae > Myotis > Myotis daubentonii. The sequence goes on along the minus strand of NC_081841.1, from coordinate 206,717,452 downwards.
GAGAAGTGAGGTTGTAGCTTTGGAGTCATTGGCATATTAACTTGTAAATAAGCTAATGATACCCCAAGTGGCTCATGGGCCTAGATGTTAGTGGTCAGGGAGATCTATACATTCTGCTACAAGTACAGAGGAGATAGAGACTCCACGCACACTTCAGAATTGTTTCCCAAGGAGATGGCTAAATTTCTCTATACAGTTGACCTTTGAACGCACAGGGGTCAAGGGTATCAAGCCCCCGCTCCCCATGCAGTGAAAAATCAGCGTGTAAGTTTTGACATGCACCCCACAAAAACTTTACTGTTGTCTAGAAGCCTTACAGATAATATAAACAGTCAATTAACATATATTTGACATGCTAAATGTATGATGTGCTGTATTCTTATAATAAAATAATCTAGAGAAAAGAAAATGTTATTAAGAAAATTGTAAGGAAAATACATTTACTCTATTGAAAAAAGATCCACGTGTAAGTGAGCCCATGCAGTTCAAACCCTTGTTGTTCAAGGGTCAACTGTAATTTCAAATTCCCTTCTCCAAGGGCAGTTTTTCCTGTGAGGCATGATCTATAATGCTTCAAGATGAAACCAAGTTAAAGGTAAAACATTCTTGGGTTAATCACATTTTGTTCAACTGAAAAGTACTAAACACACACAAAAATGAACTTAATTGCACTTGTTTATCTCAGATAATTATCTAAATGTTGCTGAAGGGCTAAAGTATCATTTTTCCCTCTAGACAAAAACACAGCGTCCCCACTGGGAATCTCATAGATTTTTAAAAGGGCATTGAATTAAAGCAAGTAATATTATCTCCCTTTCCAGAGGGGATCAGGTCACCAAAAGGTTAAGGCAATTCCCAAGGATTGTACAAAAAGTCAGAGGGCAACTCCTGGAACAAATCTTCAAAATCTTGGTCCCAGACCAGGGCCCCTCAAACTGAGGTCATCGTTTTGGTCACAAAGGCTTAGGCAGATTGATGAGACAATCTGAAGAAAAGTCACTACAACAGTGTTAGACTTCTTGGTTTGAAAACTAATAGTTCACTCTTCTCTGGTTTTAAAAAACTCATCTTGAGGCTTCCAGTCAAGATGGTGGTGTAGATAAATGTAGTACTCGCATCCTCCCACAACCATGTTAAAATTACAACTAAACTACGGAACAACCATCATTCACAACCATCTAGAATCTAGCTGAACAGAAGTCCTACAACTAAGGATATATAGAAGCCACATCAAGACTCATAGGAGGGACAGAGATATGAAGAACGGGCTGATCCCACACCCATGTGTGGCAGATAAAAACTGGGAGGAATGTCTTGACTCCAGAAGGCGCCCCTGAGGAACAAGGGGTCCTGGCCTCAGACCAGGCCCCCAGCTGAGGGCTCCAGTGCCAGGAAGAGAAGTCCCCCAACTTTTGGCTGTAAAAACCAGTGGGGGTTGTTGTTGAGTGAGACTAGGGCTGCTGGAGTCCCAGGAATTCCTTTTAAAGGGCCTTCACACATACTTACTCAAACTCACCCTCTCTGAGCTCTGATGCTGGTACAGTAAGTAGCTCGAAGGTCAGCAGGGACATATAGGGAGGAGTTGAATTGTCTTGCATAAGGGCAAGGGCTGGAGGAGTGGCTTTCTCCCAGACAGAAATGCTGGCAAAGGCTGTTATTCCTTTGCTGAGCCCACAGGCAGGTGGTGCCATATCTGAGTCTCCATCAACCTGGCTATCACTGCTTTCCCTGCCCTGGTGATTTCCTGACACCCGCATCATGAAACTTGCAGGCCAACCCAAGCTGTTTCCAGTGGCTTTTTAATACTAATGGCCTGTCTTGGCTCATGTTTCACGCTTTCCTAAAATCTTTCAAACAAGCAGCATCTAGCCTTGGAGTGCCTGTACCTCTTGCTAAGAGGCCCTGTGCCTGGTTCTAGCAGTAGCCAGCCTTGGTTCACAGCTTGGCCTCTCCTGGGCACCTCCAAGCCCAGCACAAGTAGCGACCATCTGAGGATCACTCTGTAGCTCATGCCAGGAGAAGAAATACTTTAAGCCAAAAGCCAAAACTCTTTGCCCAAAATATTAATATAAATGTTCACCTAAGGAAACTTGAGTTTTAATTTGAACATAAAATTGGGCAAAATAATTAATATTAATGACTGCAACTTTGCTCAAATTCAGTACTGAAACAATGGCACATATATAATAGAAAACATCCTGAAATCAAATACAAAAAGCCATTACAAATGTTTGTATCTATCTATATTTATTGACAGGGAAGAGCTACACAAGGTAATATTAAAAAAAGAAAATAAAAACTAAACCCAGATGGCAGAACAATTAGTGTGAATCCATTTTTAAAATACACAAGTGTGCATATTTCCTTGGGAAAAATATCTAGAAGGATTTACATGATATGTATATATTAGTGTCTATCTCTGCATGGTGGGATATCAAATTTTATTTTTTAAATGTCTATCAAAATGGTCTAGCCTTTAACTATGTGTTTGTTTAGTTTCAAAAAGTTTACTACAACCTAAAATCAGGAAAGAGCAACCCAGTTGAAGGTGATTCCTCCTCATTGACTTCTTCCCAAGAAGTCAGGGAAACCTTGTCTTAAAAATGAGTTGTTTAAAAAAAAAAAAAAAAGAGTTGTTTCATTATAAGTGAAAAATAAATTTTAAAAAACAATAATCTAAAAAATAATAATAATAACCCAAACATCAGCTCTACTCTCCTTATTATAACTCAAACTTGATTCCTGAAGGAAAAAGGCTACAGCCTCCAGCCCTGCCAAGAAAGTGAGGAGTGAGGGTCTCTGGCCCGGTTCTGGCCCGGTTCTGCCCCGGTTCTCCTCCTCCTGCTTTCTCCCCTAGACCTGTAGTTCCCCACTAAGAACTCATCAAGTCCCTCCTACCTCAAGACCTATTCTTCATGATGAAAGGAAAGGAAGCCAGCAGAGTGGGAAAACCGGTGAAAAGTATGCATAAAATAAGGACGGCTCCTTGGAGGTCTGTGGAAGAATGGAAAATAATGCAGCCTTTTTCCTTAGATTTAAAGTCCTCTCACTTTCAAATGGAGTGTCTAATGTGCAGTCAAGGAGGTCAGGGCTGAAACATAAAAGATGTTGGAAGCCCATAATTTATCAAAACAAAAAGAACAAATGTGATTTGGGGTCATTTATGGGCTGCATGAGGCTCAGTAGTCATCTTGGATGGAAGTTCCATATGGCTCTTGCTTCAAGCAGAGCTAATCCATTTAGAATAGTGAAGGGCATTTATCAGCAATCAATCAGTGAATATTTATTGAGCATCTTAGGTAGGAACTGACTCTTTTGTTTGAAACAGTAATAAAACAGTCCAGGGTTTTATCAGAGCAGAGCTCCCGATGGAAATCTCCAAGTAAACAGAGCACATGTACAGGCAGCCTCCACTGTGTCCTACCCTTCTGGCCTAGAGTAGTTTATTTTTCCCTTGTGAATCTCAATGACTCCTACTACCATGAACCCCAAGTCTTCTTTCTTTAAACACCTGGTTAAAACTTAGACACAAATGTCCTTTCTTTGGTTCCCTCAACAAAGACTAGACAGCCTGACACTGACAAGAACCATTTTCCCAAATATTAACACAACTCAAAAATAATATTTTATAGAAAGTTCACCAGAGAAAAATGGTCATGACTCCGAAGTGGATTAGACAGGCCATGGATAATAACCCTTCTTTAGCCATGGGTGGCAGGCACAACTCTAGGGTCATTTACAGAAGTTTCTCCCCACCTGCTTCCCGCCATCAGCCTTCAGCCACCACTTGGCTTTCCTCTTCTGCTTCCCAATTTCTAATTTTCTATATTCTATTGTTTAGGGATGCACATGTCTCTTTAACTGAGGCCATGACAAGTGTATCATAGTTTGAGACTATTAAAGAATATCAGTCTTGCCTTCAGGTCTTTTTCCTCATTTTAATGTTGTACAAGCTGAAAACATAGTTCAATTATTTGAAAGAGGACAGTTGATGCTTTCTAAAAATCTTGGCCTAAACTGTAGTAACTAATCCTAACCTCAAATAATATGAATGCTATTTTCAAATTGTGGGAATTGAAATCAACAAATATTTATTTAATTACTACGATGTGTTAAAGTATGTATAAAATATAGAAAGATTGACAAAGGCAAGTAAAATGTAGCTTTGTCTTTCAGAGAGTTTACAATTTAATAATGGAAATAAGACAAGTATAGGCTTCAATGTATATAAGACAGAAAGTAAGTACCATAAGATTTATTTTACTGTGCTAAGATGGCATAGAAGAGGAAGAGAACACAACCAATTGGAAGCTGAGGGAGTACTTCTTAAAGGAACTAGAAATGGAGTGAGCGTTGCAAGATGAAGTGGACAGGTGCTTCAGAAAGGGGATATATTATTAACCAAAGCCAAAGTTGAAAAAGCATGGTAGTAGTCAGGCCCCTGGCGATGAGTGGGAGATGAATCAAAGACAGAGCTGAAAAGCAGACTCAAGGAAAAGAGTTTGTACCTGATTCCATAAAGGATAGGAGACTGTTGAAAATTTTGAGCATGGAAATGCAGTAATCTGAGCCTCGCATTAGGTAAACTAATTGGGGATATATAGATTCGAGGGAGGTGGGACTGGAAGCAGGGAAGCCACTTAAGGTCAACTGCAGTGGTGTAGGTGAGAAGAAATAGAGGTCTAAACAAGGAGGTGTTACTGGGCATGGGAGCGGGTGGGTGTGAGAGCTCAGAGAGGTAGCCGCTGAAGGGCTTGGAAGCAATCACCGTGTGCAACAAGGAAGAGTGAAGAGTCAAAATGACTTGAAGGTGCCCAGCCTGAGAGACTGGGAGGGTGTTACAACAACCTCGACAGAAAAATCAAGAGGAAGAACCTATTTGAAGTACTAATACTATTTTTTTAAAAAACAGCAACTGAATGAAGCAAGCTGAGGAAGACCTTTTGAAAGGAACAGAGTCCTGAAGCAGTTGATCCCATTGCTGGTCTCTTTTTCATTCTATGCAGAGTTTAAACACTGATAACTTCCCGGATTACAGTCCCTTTATTACAGGGGGGAAGTTGGAATGAGTATGTGGCCATCAGTAGTTCCCACACTCTTTCCTTCTATGAACCAGGTTTGAGGCTCTCAAAAGATTTGATTCTTTTGGTTCAGCTCCAAGGATCCTCAAATAGAGGAACAAGGTGATATACAGGCTAGAGATTAAGTGATCAAAGTATGTGAAAGGAGTCATTGATGCAGAACCTCTTACAAAAACAAATCTTGGGCAGAAACTTTGCAGAGTCCTTAACGTGAGTCCAGTCAGAGAAGAGGGTGGCACACAGAACGCCTCCGATTGTAGGCGAGCTCTCTCTAAAGTCTCTGATCCAGAAAATCAGCCCCTCTGCCAACGTGACAGCGACAAGCTGTCCTCCCAGTGCTCCTTCCTCACTGGGACAAGCAGGGTACCAGATGGCCAGGCATCCGGGCACCTCTTGTTTTTGCACTTTGAGCAGGGAAAATAGCCTCTGGGGCACATGGGTCAGTGTCATGCGCATCTCCTGCTTCAGAACTAACCTTCCATTACTGTCCCTCTGCTTTTGACCTTGGGAATCTGAGATGGTGGCTATTTTCTGGTCAGTGACTAGCTTTTTTTTCTCACTGATCCTCCAAAAAGAGGGGACCCCCTTTCCACCTTGTTTGTCTCTGCTGCAAGCCTCTGGACTTAGAGTGACCATACATCTCAGTATTCCTGGGACTGCCCAGGTTTAGGCCTTTATCCTACACCTTTTTTAAGGTAAAAGTTTCATTCAGTAGAACAACTTTTTAAGTGTTCAATTTAATAGGTTCTGACAAATGTATTCATTTGTATGAGCAACAACCAGTAAAGCTTTTAGTCAACAATAGGCTATCAGCAGGTAAGTTTGGGGGGTGGAGTGTCAAAACTTATATGCAGATTTTTTAATGCACAGAGGTCGGTGTCCATAACCCCTCACATTGTTCAAGGGTCAACTGTACACCATACAGTAGTGCTGACTGTGGTCACAATGGTGTTCATCCATTACATCCCTCATACTTATTTCTCTTAGAACTGAAACCACCTTCATCCATTTCTCTCACCCTCACCCTCTGCCTCTGGTAACAAGTCTGATCATTTTCTATGAATTTAGGGCTTTTATGTATTTTTTTTAGAGTCCACATGTCAGTGAGATCATACAGTATTTTTCTTTCCCAACTATCTCACTGATTTCATTTTGCATAATAATGTCCTCAACATTCATCCACGTTGTTGCAAATGGCAGGATTTCCTTCTTGCTCATAATAATATTCCATGACTGAGTAATATTCTCATGGCTGAACATTTCAGAAGTGGGATTTCTGAATCATATGGTAGTCTTCTTTTATAAAAAAAATATATTTTTATTGATTTCAAAGAGGAAGGGAGAGGGAGAGAGAGAGATAGAAACATCAATGATGATAGAGAAACATTGATCAGCTGCCTCCTGCATGTCCCCTACCGGGGATCAAGCTCGCAACCCGCACATGTGCCCTTGACTGAAATCGAACCTAGGATCCTTGAGTCCACAGGCCGACACTCTATCCACTGAGCCAAACCAGCTGGGGCTGGTAGTTTTCAATTTTTAAGTTTTGAGGAACCTCCATACTGTTTTCCATATTGACTGTACCAGAAATGCACTGGGTTCCCTTCAGAATTGCTTTTAAATACTATCTAGAAGTTAATATGAATAGTAAACTAACTTCATGGAGTGAAAGCAGATGGCATTTGGATACCACCTTTAAATGGAACCTCCTTTAGACTGGGACTTCAGACACATGGTTTCTAATCTTAGTTTTGTCTCAAATTCAGTGTGTGATCCTAGGTTAGTCATACCACATATAATAATATTAATAATAATAATAATAATAATAATAATAATAATAATGGCTGCTGACATTTATGTAGAAGTATGCCAGATATTTCACATATATTATTTCATTAATATAAAGGAGGAAAGATCCGCCAGGGTGAAATCAAGATAGGAATTCAAAGAGTAGTGATAAGAAATATCCCCAAATAATAGCTGTCACTGTAATAAAGATTTGGCACAATGTGTCTCATTGAACCTTCACAATAGCCCTAATGAGGTGGGTTCTGTTACCTCAGGAAACTGAGACTCAGACAGCTTACAGTGCCCAAGGCCACAGGCAGCTGGCAAATGGCAGGGCTGAAATTCAAATCCAGGCAATCTCACCCTCACACATTTGTTTTTAATCTTGATGCTCAACTCCCCAGGTCCTACCATGGAAAGCAGATAGGCAGGAAAAGACATATAAGCTATCCTTGGAAACATGGTCACAGGCATGCAGGTAGAGGAAGTGTCTAGACCTCTCATCACTTTAAACATTTACCCCACAGCTGCCACTTACTGAGTGGTGATAGATGAAGAATTTTCCTGAAACACTTCACATGCATTTCTATTTCACTCCTGAAACTGACTTTTGCCATTGCCTGGTCTTCCCTTACCAGCGCTGTGATACTGTTTCAGGGCATCTCTGGCCCACCTTCTGATGCTCAGCTACTTAGGATTCGGCACATTTGCAAAGCTTCTCTGCTTTACTCACTCCCAGGTTTCTGAGAACACATTTCCTTCACTGAGGACAAGCCAATCTAGTCCTTGGTCCCAGGAACCCTCAGCCCTCACTGGGGATGGGTGAGGAATATAATTAGACAATCTACATCAGCATCAGCCGGTGTCCGTGATGGAATGTTTTAAAAACTGGACCAAGCATTCTGAACTATGCACGATAAACTTGTGCTTCCTCCTCCACCAGCTATGGAGTGGAATCCAATGAAAACCAGCCATAAGTCACTACCAGGTGGGGCAGCAGCCAAACACCAAAGCCAGTCTAAGAGATCAGAGCAGGCAAAAATAATATGGGTCAGGGGTCAGGACAATATAGCCAGCTGCCAAGTGAAGTGAAGGTCAATTTCAAGGCTTAGATGAAAACCAAAATTCAGGTCTTTAGTTCAAGTCATGCTTATTCAATTTTAGGTTGGTGGACAACATCATTATGTGAAGACCCAGATAACACAGCCACGGAAGTATCCAAGACAACAGCTCTTACTGGGGAATAACCTTTGCTATTATCTTTATTTTTTATTAACTATTTTCCTCCACAAGTGACAAAGATAAGAGAACATGAAATCATTTAGGGTGCTTGAGATGGAGAACTCCTTGGCAGGGACTTTGGCCTTATTTTGTCCCCAGTGATCTTGCCACAAGGTGTAATTATGGATTCTTGAGGGTCCCCAATGATGGTCTGCAAACACTCTTTAAAAGAAGTGGGTGGAGGAGTATTCAAAAGTAGCAATATTATAATTTCTACATATTATCTGGGAGTTCTTCAGATTCTAGTTTGTGAAGCAGCATGCCTGACTCTCCCTTTCACAGAGAATTCTCTCTGAAGTGTGTGTGGATTCCTTGTAAACTGTGATAGCACTGAGACAGCATGACAAACTAGTCCAATGACTTAGGCACCTTCAGATCCAGAGCTCATGTAATTGTCTCACTTCCTGGGGCTTGAAGGGGCCGAGGGGTTGAATACCAGACCTGCCTCTGTCTTCTGGGAGAGCTGATTATTTCCCACAGTCTCCTGGCCCAGACACAAGCCTTTACAAGGGAGCCAGGAACGTTTCCTGGAGTTGAATGTAGCCCAGAGGTCATGGGTGTGATGGTGCACAATGATTAATGACAGGGAATGCTTAGTCAGGATTATATTTAATGTATACTTAGGTGTTGGCAACTGCTTGTAGACAATTATTTCTCCAGGACATCTCCTCATTGCCCCTGAACCATATGACTATTACTGCTAGATGTGTACCTGGGGTCCTGGACCTTCATGAATTGTTGATGGAAGACACACACAGGACTGCCAATGTGTTCCCATCTGGCACCTGCCCTTATTGTTCCTATGTTCATCTCTATTGTATTTTCTAAAATGGTGCCATTTTCCTCTATTTAAGAACTGTTCAGCTAATTGAATACAGTCAAAAAAAGAAACAGAACAAATGAGTGTCCTCCTGTTCTGCCTTATTTGTGGTCCAAAGTTCGTAAATGAAATGTGTTCTATGGTTCTGAGTTACGTTAGCTTAACTACCCCTACTTAATCCTGTTCCTTTCCAACTTTAGACTCAGCTAAAAATGTAGACAAGGTCAATTCCTTATGTTTAAAAATAAGTTTTGACAGAAAATCTGAATCTCTGGATTTGCTTTTTAGAGGAAATGAGGTTTATAGTAATTTCCTAAGGAAACTGCAAGTTTCCTTAAGTTAACTTACTAATTTATTTAATCAAGTAAATAAGCAGCAAACAAACAAAAATATGATCATATTACCTTAGGGTGGCAATCCTGGGGTTGGCTATGAAAATATCTGATTAACATATTCTTCTATTGTATTAAATTGTTTCATCAGCCATCATCACCACAATGCTGCTATTCTCAGGTGAGAAGCCAAGGTTAAAGCTGGCTCATGTGGGTGGCTTGGTCCTGATTTTTCATGTTCCCATGAGGACCAAATTCCTTTCTGAATTCTGTGGGTTGACTGGATATGTGTTCTACTTCTTCCTCTCAATGCTGTGGCCACAAGAATTTAGTCACAATATAGTCTCCTCTTATCTACACAAGCTCAAGCCATTATTGGTTTATTCTCTTAATAGAATGAGGATAATTGGTGTTAAACTGTAATTGACTTAACTGTCTCCTTGTCAACTGACCTATGAGTTGAGGGGGAAAGAAATCAATTTCTAGAAATCTAAGTCAAATGCATCTTATCTTCTCTGAAGTTAGCCTTGACCCAAAGCCCTCCAACATACGTGCCATTTCCTGAGAAAGCAAGGTCAACCATATAGAAATCAGTGTTTTAGAATAGTGACTTCTTTTAATTAATTGTCCAAATGGCATCCTCAGTTCAGCTCTAAAATAAGACCCTTTATTATTCCTGAAACTGGAACTTCTGGATTGCTTTTCATTAACATCCTTTTAGAGTACTTAGTGGTCAGCACATAACTGAGACTGCCAAGTTTCTTGGAAAACAAAGGACTGCTCTTTGTTTCTTTGTTTTTACTTGAGTCTCAGTGATGTCCTTGTGTACCCTGGACTCTCTGGCTAATATTGCCAGCTTCTGAAGGCAATTCCACGTGCCCTACTTCTCTAAACTCGGCAATGTCTATCTCTTAATACGTAGAGGATGAAGCATTTCCTTCATTTCTCTGAGTTGGATTATAGCATAAATTCACTCAGGATTTCATTTCTATATCTTACAAACCTATTCTTTGAATCATTTGGGAAGGATAATCTTTTTTTTTTCCCTTCAAGAAGGTCCAGGCACTTTAAGACAAAAATCCAATTAAACATCCAGGTAATTAAATAATCACAACCCTTACAGGTACCCAGAGGGCTGAAACTGGGGTTTCAAATAGATGAACCATTAAGAAAAGTCTTTTTTCTCTGAAGTTGGTTCATTTGAGCAAACTAAAATAACTGAAACCATGTTATTTTAAAAGCAAAACTGCAATAAAGAAGAGTTTAAAGAACCATAAAACATGATATTCATCACCGTTTTCTAGTTTCCCATCTATCTTTTAAAGTATCTAATGATTCCCTGATTATTGTGATTATGACTGCTTACAGCAAAAAACAAAAAAACAAAAACAAAAGAAAACCAAAGAACAAAAAAATCAACTCCTTTTTCACAAGTCAACCCATATGTGACACACATTGTAAATTCCTACAATGTGTTTGAAACTTTTTACTCTTATGATCTTCTAGGTTTGAGGGGGGCGGGGTGTAATATTCTCATGATATAGGTAGCTAGTACATTTGTTCCTGCTCAACAGGAAAAAAACAAGACATTGGTAGGAAAACAACCACACCCAGGCTGAAGAAAAGAGCCTCATCTCTCAAGAAATTAGAGGAGAGTTCACAGTGTTGAGTCAACTTCTGTTTCAGCCCACTGAGCCCCTCCAGCAATGATATTCACTTGATACCTACAAATTACATTCTCAGAAATAACCGAGATCATATTCATTCATTCAACAAATATTTCTTGAGGGCTTAGTATGTTCTAGACACTATAACCTTAGGTGCAACACATAGAAGTCACGGCCCTGTACTCAGAGGTTAGAAGCCATTGATGGAAGCCAACTTATAAACAAAGAGGCCTTGAGGTGTAGGGATGAGGAACTTGGGTGCAGGAGTCAGACAGATTTGAATCCCTGCTCTGCCACTTTCTTAGCCTTATGCTCTGAAGTTATTTATAGCCTCAGTTTCCACGTCTGTAAAATCTGGATGAGAGTAGACCCTATTAGAAGGTCAGAGGTTTGTAGTGTAGGCTCAATAAAATCTTCCATGTACCCAGAAATTGGCCCGAACCAATATGCTCAATTAATATTTGACAAAGGAGGCAAGAACATACAATGGAGCCAAGATAGTCTCTTCAATAAATGGTGTTGGGAAAATTGGACAGATATATGCAAGAAAATGAAACTAGACCACCAACTTACACCATACACAAAAATAAACTCAAAATCGATAAAGGACTTAAATGTACGACAGGAAACTATAAAAATTCTAGAAGAATCCAAAGGCAACAAAATCTCAGACATATGCCGAAGCAATTTCTTCACTGATACAGCTCCTAGGGCACTTGAAACTAAAGAAAAAATGAACAAATGGGACTACATCAAAATAAAAAGCTTCTGCACAGCAAAAGAAACCATCAACAAAACAACGAGAAAACCCACTGTGTGGGAAAACATATTTGCCAATGTCATATCTGATAAGGGCCTAATCTCCAAAATTTATAGGGAACTCATACAACTTAACAAAAGGAAGATAAACAATCCAATCAAAAAATGGGCAAAGGACCTAAATAGACACCTTTCAAAAGAGGACCTTCAGAAAGCCAAGAGACATATGAAAACATGCTCAAAGTCACTAATCATCCGAGAGATGCAAATCAAAACAGCAATGAGGTACCATCTCACACCTGTCAGACTGGCTATCATCAACAAATCAACAAACGACAAGTGCTGGAGAGGATGTGGAGAAAAAGGAACACTTGTGCACTGCTGGTGGGAATGCAGACTGGTGCAGCCACTATGGAAGACAGTATGGAGTTTCCTTAAAAAACTGAAAATGGAACTCCCATTTGACCCTGTGATCCCACTTCTAGGAATATAGCCCAAGAAACCAGAAACACCAGTCAGAAAGGATATATGCACCCATATGTTCATAGCAGCACAATTCACCATAGCTAAGATCTGGAAACAGCCTAAGTGCCCATCTGTAGATGAATGGATTAGAAAACTGTGGTACATCTACACGATGGAATACTATGCTGCTCTAAAAAGGAAGGAACTCTTACCATTTGCAACGTCATGGATGGAACTGGAGAGCATTATGCTAAGTGAAATAAGCCAGTCAATAAAGGAAAAATACCACATTATCTCACTCATTCATGGACAATAGAGACCATTATAAACTTTTGAACAATAATAGATACAGAGGCAGAGCTGCCGCAAACAGATTGTCAAACTGCAGCGGGAAGGCCGGGGAGGGTTGGGGGGCAGGAGGTAGGGGGGTAAGAGATCAACTAAAGGACTTGTATGCATGCATATAAGCATAACCAATGGACATAAGACACTAGGGGATAAGGGAGGCTAGGGGACTGTCTAGGGCGGGGGGATAAAATGGACACATATGTAATACCCTTTGTAATACTTTAAGCAATAAAAAAAAAAAAAGGAGAGAAAAAAAATCTTCCATGTAAAGTCACTTAGTCCGGGACCAGGGACATATACTAAGCCGGCCAGGAATGCAAGGTCGTGAATTGCTCAGTGGTAACACCAGGGAGAGCAGACATTGATCTGACTGGGCAGACAGAGGCCCTTCTGTTTCAAGACTTTATGAATATAAAAAATACTGTGCTGAAGCGAACTAGCCAAGAACAGAGAGGGGAAATGTCTAGAGCTGCTCTGTAGCCACAGGACACTCAACTTACAAAACACAGAGATACCCAGTTATCTGTGGGGCTGAAATCAGAGAGGATCTTGATTAGCCTCAGAGAGTGCTATATGATTGGATTCTTCCTGCCTCTTTGCTTTTAAGTCCTGATAAGTATACACTTCCTGTACATGCAAATCCTGTTCAAAAATAGATATCATGGCCTAGCTGTTTTGGCTTGGTAGATAGAGCGTCAGCCTGTGGACTGAAGGTCCTGGGTTTGACTCTGGTCAAGGGCACATACCTTGGTTGCAGGCTCTATCCCTGGCCCTGGTCGGGTTGTGTGTGGGAGGCAACCAATCAATGTGTCTCTCTCACATCGATGTTTCTCTCTATGTGTGTCTCTCTCCCTCCCTTCCATTTTCTCTTAAAAATAAAAATCAACGGAGACAATAGATATCATAATAAGGGTCTCATTACAGTGTTGTTACTGTCACTTAAGAGAATGTATGCGAAATTCTAAACAGTCAAGCCCTGTACTAAATCTATGATTGCACTAATTATGCAAGACAAGATGACAATGTACTCTCTCCAAGAAGCACGCCGGGCAATGCTGATGATGGCAGCACAAGAACTTTTCAAAGGCCATCCAGCTGATCTCACTCTTCCCTGCTTTCAATTCCCTCCCTTCACCCAATCTGGGTGTAAAACACCAGTCTTCTCACCGAGGGAAGCAGAACACAGCTGATGAAGGGAGGCCCCAAGAATAATAAGAAAAATCCACGGACTGGCCAGAAGTTATAAAAGGATTATGATCCAAGGACCCATCTCCCTGGAGGAGAAGGGAAACCATGCAAGGAATGAACGGCATCCCCATTTGCCTCAGGGCAATAAGTCCAAGATTAGAAGATAAAAAACACACTGGCCTGAAATGTAAAGATGGGCAAACACTAGCCAGCGTGGATGGGAGCCCAAGCCAAAGGGCATACGTGGAACAAATCGCCACAAAGGCTAGTGCTGTCCTGGGGCTCAAACACAGCCTGACATCAGTGTCCCATCCGTGGGCACTGTCACTTACGCCTGCCTGCTGTATGAATACCTGTGGGAAATCCACCACTGAATGAGCCTTGGTAGGACTAGAGGCCCTAGGATTTTGTTCCTAGCAATAGGAATGTGTTCCCTGCCCCAGTGTTGGGGCACCCAATGACCAGTGGCAATAATGGCACATCCCACCCAGCCTGTTTCTATAGTCTGGCTTGTGCTGAACTTCTGGCTGCCAGCTTTCCTCTCATCTGACCTGGGGATCTTGCCAGCTCATAGATACAGATCCTAAGAGTTGCCCGCTTCCTTCTAATAAACCAGTGCCTCTCCACCTTCCCCTACTCTCCCTTTACCTCCAAGGTGCCTTTTTGGAGTTTTTCTCTGATCATTCCCATTCCCCGCCCCAACCCCCCACTATGAAATTTTAATACTACACTACAGATGCTCAATATATCAGTTTACATACTATGGCCCTTGGTAGAGCTACAAATGTCTAAGCTTTTGTTTGTTACTCCCAAAACAATGTTCACTTGTTTTCTGGGCAAGATCATCCCCACTGAGAAGGCATGTAGTCTATTCCCCTTCTGCTCTGTGGATCAGAGTCAGTCTCTCATATTTCAACCACGAACCTTGATAAGTATACCCCATCTTTTGCTGTTAAACCCAAATTCAGACAGTTGATGTTATTCTCATGTACCCTACACCAGATCTTTATGGGGTTCTGTTAAAATTTAAAAAAAAAAAATGGAAGAAATTGCTTCTAAAAAAAATACCAGTAACTGCTACTCTCTACGTATCGGGCACTGTGCTAAGTATTTTGCACAGTACCCCACTCAATCCCACACCAGTCTGTGTGGGCATCATTTGCTCAGTTCTACAGCTCAGGACAATGGAGCTCAGGCAGGTCAATAGCCGAGTCAATGGCAGAGCCTTGGGTGGGCCTCAGCGGCAATGCTGTGTGCTGGGCAAAAGGGAAGTAAGACTCACACCCTCCTCACTTCATGGGAAGTTTGCTTAGGAGCTTGACTGGGACTGCTTGCAGAGGGGAAATTTGTTTGCAAAATATTCATGTGTTTTCTCATTTGCGCTACTGTGTATTTCACCTTCTCCTTAGGCAACCTCAGACAGAGAGGTGAGGTGGGGTGAGATTTAAACTATTCAACAACTAGACCAGCATCAGCCAATCACAACAGACCAGGCACCAGCCCATCACAACTGTCCCGGCCAGGCATACAGATAGCAGAGACCCAGTGGTGGCCTTTGTTGTGCCAGGTGTTACCTTCCCCTGCTCCACCTGAAGGAAGGGCCAGGGTGGTAGGACATTAGGGGGCTTAGGGTAGTAGCATTCCAAGTTAACAGAAAGATCCAGCTTTTAACATTCAAAATGACATTCAATAGACTTTAAAATCAGAATTTGTTGAAGAACATTTTCTAAATGTCTCTCTCGAACATGTGGAGAACCTCATTTATAGGTCTCGGGAACTTCCTCTCACAGAGTGGAGGGTGTCTGGGCTGTGAAGGGTGTCTCTGGGGTAGGGGGACAATAAGAGGTATTAAGAGGAGGAAAAAGCCTGAAGCCCAAACCCTTCTAATCTGGGAGGGTCTGGGGAGAGGATCTGGGAAGGAAACCGGAGGCACAAAGGCAAGGCCAGGAGGTGGGAACCAGAATATTCATCCGCCTGCACCCCTCCCTTCTCACCTAACCTTGGCAGAGGAGGGTCTATTCAGAAACATCCCTCTGAGTAAAGTGAAGCCCTAACGTAAAAGGGGCCTTCCCTGCTTCCTCCCCTCCACCCCCAGCCTTGCACGTCCTCAGTGGCACAGGAGTGACTGTCAGGAGAAGGCTGTGGAAGGAAAGTAGATAAATAGCTTTGAGGCGGTGCCCAGCCTCCCTCTATGGTAGAAGGTGGCCCAGCGGGTATCCAGAACCCAGTGCTCTCAGAGGCCTGGCATCTGGGAGAAGAAGCTGATGAAGCAGCACTTTCAGATGCAGGGCACATGTTCAGAACGGGGGTGGTTGATACCGTGCCTTGTGGAAATGAACAAAGACCACCCAGATGAGAAACGCAAAGGCTATTTATAAAGCAAAGGCGACAGCAAGGGAGTTAACTGCCTCACTTGCCTCCTGGTAGAGACTGGGAAGCAGGCAGGGGAGCGGGAAGCTGTTTAGTGGGAAAAAGGGAAGGCTTCGTGTGCGCCCTGGTTGTTGGCATGGGAAGCTGCGGGCAGGCTAACAAGAAGGGGGCATCTTATGTGATTGCTTGGGGTGAATGTTTGGCTTTCTCCGGTTGGTTCTAAGTTGGAAGCAGAGACAAAAATTAGAGAAGCTGTCAGTTATTCTTCAAGTCCTGGCCATGTGGGACTGAAGTTATCATTTGGGTTCCTGGGTTATTACTAGAGATGACAGTCTGACTCCCTACAAGTCCTACTGACTGCAGAGCAGGCTGGCTTCCCGGGCAGGATGCTGCAGGTGGTGGGTCAGAGCTCTGCTTTTATATATGGTCTGGCCGCTGTCTGTTTGCATGTTCAATCCCTCAGCCTCGACCCAGATGGTCATGAGCGTGGACGAGTAACAATCCAGCTTCTCCCAGCGGAGATGGGTGAGGGCTCAGCGGATCTGTCAGTCAGAGAACACCCTTCCTCAGCCACCACACTGAGTATTAACTGGAAAGATGACCTTTCAGAAAGGTCAGCGCCAGAGGGTTGGCAACGTTTTTACGGAGACTGTGCGGAGGACAGGCCTTCTCTCTGTCCCTCTACCTCTGCCCATCACCCACTTTAACCGCCTGGTCCTGCTGCTTGCTCGCCTCGGGCAGGTCCAAGGAAAGGCGCTGATGCTGATCATTTGTACTTTATTTCAAATTAGAGTATGCATTGTTCTCAATTATTCACTTACATGCTGTTTACTATCTGTTACTCTATAGTTGTTCTTTTTATTTAATGATGCAGCAGGGGGCCTTAACTAATGTTATGGCTAGGGGTCCTTTGCAGAGCTCCCAAAATTGCAATGCACAAGCAACCACCATGCTCTTAGCTCATTTATTAGGCTGACCCTTATGAAACTGCCAATATTCTGTTTTGTCCCACAAAATGGCAGTTACTGGTATAGAGGGTCCAACAACAGCAATAATAACAAAACCAACAAACTAGTGTAAGATTTACTCCTAGGAACCAACAGGGTGACCAGAAAACACTTTTAAAAAATCCTAAGGCCCACTTCAAATCCTCATTTTTATCTCCCCCCACCCCCCAACACACACAATAGCAACATTTAAAGTGTGGAGGGAAAACTTTAAGATCACATCTCTCTCAATCCAGCAGAGGGTTGTAACCCTTACAGGGGAACATATTGCGAGCCATATCTTACGTCTTTCATTTTTCTGCTCTTAAGTGGGGATCTTTTTTGGACCTCAAAGTGATGCATTTGAATTCTCCTTCACAATGGAGTGTGAATAAAATTAAATTTAATCTCCTCTGCAGAGAGAAGGCAGAGGGAGGTGAGAAACTATGTTGTTAGTCTGTACAGCAGTAGTTCTCAACATGTGGGTCGCGACCCCTTTGGGGGTCGAACGACCCTTTCACAGGGGTCGCCTAAGACCATCGGAAAACACATATAATTACATATTGTTTTTGTGATTAATCACTATGCTTTAATTATGTTTAATTTTTAACAATGAAAATATATCCTGCGTATCAGATATTTACATTACAATTCATAACAGTAGCAAAATTACAGTTATGAAGTAGCAACGAAAATAATTTTATGGTTGGGGGTCACCACAACATGAGGAACTGTATTAAAGGGTCACGCATTAGGAAGGTTGAGAACAACTGCTATAAAGGAATATATAAGCCAAAATTAGGTAAACCACAAGTAGTTAGGTGTTTCTCCCCAGCTGTTACATAAGGGGAAGCTATTTCAACTCTCTGATGTTGGAAAATGTTCTTGCCATTGATTTTCTAATATGCTGGTGGACATCTTGTCACCCACTGCCAATTTAAAGCCCTCTGTAATTACACTTCCTGCAAGAAAGATTCTAATTGTATTTCTATGCCAAAGCCTTGTCCTCATATTCTGTTTCGTGGTAAGTCAGAAGGGAGGCTGCAGCAATTGCTGTCACAAGGAATGTGTAAGGCTCCCCAAAGGAATGTCCTTTAATTAATGAATTAGAAACTGTATCCTTCTGGTGGAGGTCATCTTAGTCATTTTTCTTTCCTACTGGAGTGAAAGCCTTTCATGTATGGAACAGGTTCAAGGTTAGAGAGTGCTGCTAGTGGAGTTACCAAAGTCTAAACTCTTGAGCTGTCTACCACGTTACATCCCACTGTTGAGGTTATAGATATAAGGATAGATATAAGGATATAGCCATGAAATTTTTATTCTCCTTGACAGATTATCTAGATATCACACTTATCGTATGTTACTATTTCTTCCATTCCCTTGATATTTAATCAAAATCAACCTTATTATATATCTTACTAGAGGCCCAATGCACTAATCTGTGCATGGATGGGGTCCAGCCAGCCTGCCCTGGTAGGGGCTGATCGTGCCGGGCCGGCCAGAGGGAGGGGCTGCAGGTGGTTGGCCAGCTGGTCCCATCCCCTGGTTGAACTCTTGGTGGAGGGGACAATTTGCATATTAGCCTTTTATTATATAGGATATTGTTAACTTTTCTTACATTGTAAACTCAGTGAGAGAAGAAACCATGTGCTCTACCCCAGAGCAACTATTTCAAAGTTGGGCCCGGCCAGTGTTGCTAAGTGGTAAGTATCGACCTATGAACCAGGAGGTCACAGTTTGATTCCCCATCAGGGCACATACCCAGTTTGTGGGCTCAATCCCCAATAGGGGGTGTGCAGGAGGCAGCCAATCAATGATTGTCTGTCATCATTGATGTTTCTCTCTACCTCTCCCTTCCTCTCTCAAGTCAATAAAAATGTAGAAAAAATAAAAGGCAAAAGATCTTCATCTTTAAAAAACAACAACCAAGTTGGGCCATAAATACAGCTCTGTTGAGTAGTGAGTGGGCCTTCATCTACACAACTAGGACTCCATACACCTCCAAGAACCCAGGGAGACCATAAGTAAGCACTGTTACTAAAAGGTATTGCTTTGAGCCCTGGAATCAAACTCCAGGCAATACGTTTGATCGTTTTCTCAAAATAATGGGGATT
Source organism: Myotis daubentonii (assembly GCF_963259705.1). Lineage (NCBI taxonomy): Eukaryota > Metazoa > Chordata > Mammalia > Chiroptera > Vespertilionidae > Myotis > Myotis daubentonii. The sequence continues at coordinate 206,698,253 of NC_081841.1, read as the reverse complement.
CTGAGAAGCAAGTGGAAAGAGTTATTCTATGCATGGACATTATAAAGAAGCACACTGGGCCATCACCAAAGGAGATGCTTTTCGAATGGGAGCGTGAAGGAGCAGCAGAAAACTGCCACGGGGTCTCCTGTGTCGCCGAAAGCCGCCTTCCTGGCCTTTCGGCACCTCCCACTCACAATGCTTGCTGTGTGCTCACCATGGCTCTGCCCCGGCCCCTTGGCACGATCGCTTCTCGTGAGTTCTCTCAGAATGTCTCTACAAGGTTTCTGCACACCAAAGAAATACGACACCAAAGATATCCCAGGAAAATTGAAAAAAACCTCAGCCTCAGCGCCACCCCCAAGGGCCAAACATTGGATCTCAGAGCTTGGCACTGAGGAAAAGGGCATGCAGAGGCAAACAAAACAAACAAAAACAGCCCGCTGCTTCTTTGTCCTTCTTTGTTCTTTCTTTGTTTGAAATGAAAATTTCACCTCGGAAGTCAAAACCAAACAAAATCCCCAGAAAACATGTAAAACTCTCCTCGGTTTGCTCTGAGCACGGAGCCTCCCTCCACTGCCCACTGCAGCGCTCGCCAGATAACGCATCAGAGGAGCAGAAGCCTCCAGAGCCCCACAAATGAATCATTCTGAAAGCCGGGGCTTCCCAAGGGTAACATGGGAGATTATCAGCCAGGCAGAAATGTTAACATCCATTTTCCCATCATTGTGCAGCCTTTTGTTAGAGCGGTTTTCTTCTTCACAGAAAAGGCACAATGCCCTGCATTCTGGGAACATTTTATGCAAATAGCAGTTACACTGTGTGAAACTGCTCTGTGTGGGTCACTGCAGCCCAGCAGATATCCCTACAGAAGGATTTTCACCCCAGCGCAGTCACCTCGCATGGCCCGGGGGACAGCAGAGGGCTGACCCTGCATGTCTCCTCTCCCAAGGGAAAGTGATCAGGCTTTGAGCGGGTGGGACTCTCAGTGGTGGCCCAGGTAAGGGGGTCCCCATCCAACAGCAAGACAGGGACTCTTCTGTGTCTCTGTTCCTGAGGCTGAAAAGTGGATCAGGTCCTGGGTCAACACAACACTAGGAATCATGGGACTTGAGAGCAGGAAACACCTACTCATATCCATAGGGAAACTGAAGCCTGGAAGGACGTGCCGGAGGTCAGAGAGCCTTGTCATAGTGAACCAGACCCAGAGCCTACATTTCCTGGGCCACATATTGTCTCTATTACTAGTAATTTAGTTCCTTACTAAGTAAAAATATGAAGGTTGAGCACTGTGCAGGATTCCAAAGAGATGGCAATGAATAAGGCTATAATCTAGACCAGCCGGTGTGGCTCAGTGGTTGAGCATTGTGTCGACCTATGAACCAGGAGGTCGCAGTTCTATTCCGAGTCAGGACACATGCCCGGGTTGTGGGTTCAATTCCCAGTGTGTGTGTGTGTGGGGGGGGAGGCGTGTAGGAGGCAGCCAATCAATGATTCTCTCTCATGTTTCTATCTCTCTCTCCCTCTCCCTTCCTCTCTCTGAAATAAAAAAAATTAAAAAAAAAAAAAGATATAATCTATGTCCTCCAAAGGCGCTCACTGTCCAGAATGGGAGGCAGAAGCATAAAGGTAGATACAATGGCAGAAGATTGAACAATCTCAGTGCCTTTCATCAGGGAACTTGTGAAATAAATGTGGTACGTCCATGCTGTGGGGAAGCAGCAGTTGTTAAAACAGTCCTAGGCAGAGGTGCAGCCTGAGAGGGGAAGGTCTCCAACTTGTTACTGAGTGAAAGAAGCAAAGTCTGTATTTCTCAAATGTAAAATGAGGAGTTTGGATTTGATCAGTGGTTTTTCAACCTTAAAAAATTATAGTAAACTATGCATATTTTAACCTTTTTAATGGTACCATTTGACAGTTTAGTATATTCACCTTGTTGTGTAACCATCACCACTATCCATCTCCAGAACTTTTTCTGTGTACTTATTAAGCATTAACTCCCCATTTCTCCACCTCACAGCTCCTGGAAACAACCAGTCTAGTTTCTGTCTCTATGAATTGGACTACTTTAGGTACCTCAGATAAGTAGGATCCTGCAGTCTTTGTCCTCTTGTAATAGGTTTATTTCACTTAGCATCGTATCTTCTAAAGTTCATCATGCAGCATGTGTCAGAATTTCATTCATTTTTCTGAGGCTGAATAATAGTCTATTGTATGTGTATACCACATGTTGTTTGCCCATTCATCTGATGATGGGCACTTTGGGTCGCTTCCACCTCTCAGCTATTGTGAATAATGCTGCTATGAACATGAGGGTACAAATATCTCTTCAGGTCTCTACTTTCAATTCCTTTGGTTATATACCCAGAAGTAGAATTACTGGATGATATGATAATTTTATTTTTAACTATTTGAGGAACCACTGTACTGTTTTCCATAGTGGCAGCACATTTTTACATTCCTACCAACAGTGCACAGGGGTTCCATTTTCTCCATGTTCTTGCCAACACTTGTTATTCTCTCTCTCTCTCTCTCTCTCTCTCTCTCTCTCTCTCTCTCTCTCTCTTTCTCTCCCTCTCCCTCTCCCTCTCTCTCTGTAATAGCCATCCTAATGGATATGAAGTGGTATGTCATTGTGCTTTTGATTTGCATTTCCCTAATGATTAATGAGATTGAACATCTTTTTTATTTACTTATTGGCTATTTGTATGTCTTCTTTGGAAAAATGTCTATTCAAATCCTTTATCCTATTTTAAACGGGTTATTTGTTTGTTTTGTTTATTGGTGAGTTGTCACCTTTTAAAAGCTGTGGGAACTCCTATTTTTAATGAAATTGTATATTAAGACCCAGTATACAAAATAGGAAAAGGCAGTGCTGCTCTGGTTGAATTAGATTCATGTGGAAGGCCTAGAGGTCTGACCAAACCTTCCCAAGGACTTCTGTCCCTTCTGTCCCTCTATCCCTCCTGCACCACCACCCCCCCAAACGCCCCCCAGTAGGAGGAGGCCTCTGGGACACCTCTGCCCAAACCTCAGAGCTCATGGAACTGAGCAGGCTTGAAAGTCACTAGACTAAACAACTTCTAGGTTAACTCCCAAATAATAGGATGTGTTAGTGTGAAAAGCTACCAATTTGTATAAAGGAGAAGCTATTTAAAGTAAAGGAACTTTCATCACTACTTATTTTCAGAACATTCACTGTGATGTTCACTTCCTTCCAGGAAGACCCCTTGGCTTAACACATGAGTCATACTTATCCACATTTTTCTGAAACGCTGTGCAGGTTTTGTCTTAGTCATGTGTTATCAGATGTGGAAGTGAATCTGAATGCTCAGCATGGCCTTTGATGCACAGCGTTTAGATAAGTCTCTCTGCATTTTTTTTTAAATCCCCACCTGAGGATTTTTTCCATTGATTTTTAGAGAGAGTGGAAGAGAGGAAAGACAGAAAGAGATATCAATGTGGGAGAGAAACATATCAATTGGTTGCCTCCTGTACGAGCCTGAACCAGTGCCCGGGCCAGGGAGGAGCCTGCAACCAAGGTACGTGCCCTTGACCAGAATCAAACCCTTCGGTCTGCAGGCCAGCACTCTATCCACTGAGCCAAACTGGGTAGGGCTGTCTGTGGGTTTTTTTGTGGGTTTTTTTTTGTTTGTTTTTTAAGATAATAAGCAAGTAGAAATATCTCTTAATTTCTTCTGCCCTCCATGTGTTCACTCCCCCATCTTTTGCAATGTGGCTTTGTGGTTCCTCCCATCAAGAAGTGGAGTCTGTTTTTTCATTCCCTGATCTGGTCTGGCTTTGTGATTTGCTTTGATCAATACAATGAGGTGTATATGGTATTGGGGCCAGTTCTGAATCTTATTTCTGCTCTCATGTCTTCAGCCACAGTGAAAACAAGCCTGGCCTACTCTGTCTTTTAATAAGAGACAAGTGGTTCCATCACCTTGTTGCCCCAGCTTACAGCCAGCCAACAGCCACACATGTCACTGAAGTCTTCCTAGCTAATCTAACCCCCATCCACCCTACTCACTAACCGTAGATAATAATGAGTGAACCCCGTGCAGACCAACAAAACTGCCAATTGGCCTGTAGCCTCATGAAAATGGTGAATGCATCTTCTTCTAGGTCACGTGTTGGGTGGCTTGTCACATGGTGATTCCTAACTGATATTATAACCAGCTACTTCTTATAACAAAATTCACAATGACTAAGAAAATGGTAGTAAAGAGAAAGCAGTTCTGGGATCCTACTGGGTCCTCTACAGTTTAAATCTTTCTCTCAGTAACTTATTTTTTAAGAGGTACTTGTACTTTCACTATCAAAAGGAAAACACTACAACTTGAGTTTAAGGAGATTTGCACAAACCACAAAAGGGTGTAGGGAGAGTGTCTCATTCAAAATACTCAGAGATGGGCCCAAGTATTTGGAGGAAACATGCGCTGGATTTGATAATCCACATTTCTATGTGGTACCCTCCAGCTTCATCTGCAGCATTTTAAGAAAACGTCATCTGACATCATTTCAGGGAGCATATACATGTGTTGCTATTTGATTATAAAATGTTTAAAAACAACAGAAAGCAAACAGTAATAACAGTATACTGAGTGCCCATTCCAAATCAGAGAGCAGAGGTCTAGTGAGGATTAAGTGTCCAGCATCCCCAAATATGCGCTCTCCCTGCAACAGGGAGCGAGAGTCCTGAAATATGGCCTCTCTGTGGAGCAAACAAGGGCCTAGCCTTCTCTATGTCTACAGCTCAATTCATCCCCTTGCAGTCATTACCACAGTTAATTACAGGCCAACACTCCCCAATGTCAGACGGTCACCACAGCTCAACCTTCTGGCTCTCATCTTCACAAAGGCTGGGAGGTCTTCCTTTTGAGAGAGTTAAGCAGGAAGAAGGAAAATGAGGCTAATTTATGCAAATGTATGCGACATAAATCAGATTATGTCTGCCAGATAGCACAAATGGCTGGGGTGATCTATTGCTTTCCCACTCTGCACAGAAAGAGTTCCATACACCAGCTCTTTCTTTTGGTGCAGCGTACCTGGGCCACCAACTAGGATTTGCCAGTCATTTGTTTCTTTACCTTTAAAAATAAACAGGCACAGAATGCAATATACAGATCCTATATCATAGAAATGTACACTCAAAACCTACATGATATTATTAATAATGTCAACCCAATAAACTTAATAAAAATAAAAATACATTAACAACAAAAAGAAACAGGCACAATTCCATCTAACATCCAACTTGAATAAGTAAACCCAGAAAGTTGGAATCAGAAAAATGTTAACATAAGATAAAGTAGAATAAAAAAAGAATTTTAAAAGGGAGGAGTTTGAAAAAGGAGACAAAGTTTGATCAACATTGATAAATATCAGAAAGATGGGAGGAAGGGGGAACTAAAAAGAAACAATTTGTGTGTGTGTGTGAACTTTATAAGCTCAATGCAACTGAGCTCAATGGCGACTAAAGTCAAGAGTATGGCTTTAGGAATGCACAGGAATTGAATAAATAAAGACAGTGGATATTTTTATAGAACATTTAGGTAGGAGAGATAAGAAATGCAGGTGTAACTTAAGGGGCTTGAGAGGTCAAGGAAAGGATTTCTCTGGTGAGCAACATAGTGAATTGCAGAAGCATGACTAACCCAGAGAAGCCAGGAAACAGAGATTGAAGATACCAGAGAGAAAGGGAGCAAAATATTGTCCCAAAACAGGCAGGAAGAGACAGGATTCAGAACCTGTTTAAAATATAGCAGGTTTAAAATGTACAGCTCAGGTGTTGTCTAAACACGGAACTATCTCCTTGTCTATAATGGAACTGAGTTTAGTTCAATGGCTTCATTTCAAGCTCTGTTACTTTTGGTTTAAAGTGGAGTCAATTCAAGATTTAAACTCATGCAATTGAATTGTGAAGATGGTCCTTCCTCTTCTTCACTCTACCCCAGGGTGGATCTGAGTTTCCCAGAAGTTTGGCGGCTCTCCCGGCACCTGGGCTTCCACTGCAGTGTGGGTGGATGCACCTGGCCATGGGTATCATCATGCTATGCCATCTGCTGCTGATGTCTGTGGTCCCACCACAGTTTCTGGTCTCAGATCCTATCTACTCTGAATTTTCCTCAACTGGACCCCACTGGGACTTCCATGCTCAGTTACATCCTGGCAGAGAGGGGACCCTCATCTGCTACACATCATGCTTAGGGGCTGCTCTCAGGCTCACCCACCTAGTCACCGCATCTCCAGCCACTGCCCAGACATTGCACACATACACACACAGAACTTCTCTACAAGGCTTCTAGAATCCCCACCTAACTCCTGGCTAGCCAACCAATGGTCCCTTCTGGCTGGGATGCCTTAAAATTTGGGGGATTCTGATGCTCTCCCAGGAGTCAGCAGAGTGTAGGGAAACCTCTTCTCAGGTAACCTCTGGCTACTGAGCTCCGTTTTCCTCTCCGTTCTTCCTGTTGGGCCAGCTGTGAGGTCAAGCATGGCCATTCCCAGTGGGGCAGATGCTGCTCTTTGGATTTGGAGGAAGAGGTACTCAGAGTTTCAATGCTTTTATTATTTAAAAATATTGAAAATGACTATGAATGCTGCTCAAAAATTTAGAACAGAAACAACTATCTAAATAAAAAAGCAGGTTGGAAATAAGAATTTAGTAAAACAAGTAAAGAGCAGTCAATATATTCACTGCTAATTCTCATGGACTTCCCTGAAATCCTTTTTGTTAGCCCTGGAGGCCAGGCTCCTTTCTCTTCCAGAAAGCCATGTTTCTGTTGGCATCCCCTATGTCAACAAAATTGTCAAGAACTGTAAAGCATCTGAGCTTTTATTCTCCTTGTAAGCCAACAAGTTAATCTCTGACAGTTTCACGGATGTTGACAGAAGACATGAGACTCCTGGGTCAGAGACAAGTAATTTTATTACAGCAATAGCAGTAGTTGAGCATTAGCATTTTCTTACACTGATTCTCCAAGTCTCAAATCTCAGAGTGACATAAAGAGGGCCAGGTGTCTCCTTCACAAGCAGTGGATTGAGTTACAGGAGAGGAACCCTGAACATAGAGAATCCAAATCTTTTATGATGGGCAGCAAACATGCCTGCCCTTTGTTCTGTGGGGAGACATTGTCTCTATCCTCCAAGACTGTCTACTATACAAACATCCTGGAAAAGATAGTCCAGAATAAAAGTAGTCAGTACCTCTGCTCATAAGGTGCCAAGAAATGCAAGAAGCCCGTGAAGAAGTGTCTCTCGACAGGGTGGGTTCCTTCTATAGTCTTCAGTAATCTATAGAATTTTTACAATTACATTGTTTCATCATTTTACTAAGAACTTGGGAGAGAAAAGGAGCTCAGTGTGAGTATACCAGTATATATTTTAAATCTCATCTTTGTTTCAGAAATCTTGAAATTTGCTTGAACTTTGTTCTATTGAGCATATTTTACTTTCATTAACATAAAAAATAAACTTCATTTATTAAAAAAAAATTTTCTTTGTGTGTATGATAGGATTTAACTTATCACACAGGTTATGCCATCTATTTCATTCTGTGTAGTTGTGATTGCATTTACCCAAATATCCTGAGTGAACTTCACTCACTATGTTCATTACTGTAGAGGTTGAAAGAAGCTGCCTTTGAAATTAGAAATGTCATATGGAAATATATAGCCTTGTCTCAGCCACGCCATGGGAACTAATGCGTCAGTTCACATTTGAGCCTAAGTCCTGTAGGAGGAGAAAAGTCTCCCAAAGAAAGCAGAAGAAAGACATTGGTTTCTAGAGACAAAATCCCCAGGAAAAGTCAAACTTCTAATTTGGTCAAGCTGCCCTTTCACAGGAGAAACTCCTTCCATTTCTAATATGGCAAATCTTGTTTTAATTTAAAGAGAAAAGGTGGTTAGGTTTCCATCATCCCTTCTAAACCATCTCCAATGGCTTCCCCTCTGATGTCCATGGGATGTTAGATTCTCTCTAAGTTCCCATATTCAACTCTCTTTTCTTTTTTTCTCCATCTCATTTTAGTTGGCCTTATCTATTCCCAGGGAATCAATGACCTTATATAGATTTCTAGTCTACCAATGTAGTTGCTCCCCTGAGAAAGAGACTCATACATTGACATTACCCAAGTCACTCCTAGTTCAGATGATTTGGAGTTTGGGTTGGTTTTATGATCTGCTAAAGGTTGTGCCATATAACCCTTTCTAGATAAATGAAATTAACCTTGTATCAATGAACTTAGGCACATCATGGGCCTTTCTTAAATATTTACTAAGTAAATGAGAGAAATAGCTAGATAAAAATAAGGGCTCTAAGCCAATAGTGGTTAATGATAATATATCTTTATTTTTATATGTTATAATTAAAAATGAACTGTTCTTCATACACATAAATGTGCTGTTGATCCATGATTAATGCAGTTCTTTCCTCCAATGCTGGTGATGAATATGTAGTGAGTGATACCATTACTCCTTCATCTGGTCTTCCTTTAAAGTGAGTTGCCCATATTAGTGGATTAATTAAAGGATGTTCTATCTCCATACTTCATCCTTGTCAGGGACTATCTCCTCTACTTTCCTTACACACCTATTCCATGGAGGATGGGGTAGTCTGGTTATGAAATAGAATAGTAAAAATAACTGTGTCATATGACAATTAAAAGCATGACCTCAGGTGTATAGCATCGAAGAGATGATAGATCTTCGCATTTACAAGAATTATATAAACATTCAACCTTTGTGTACATGCCTTGGGAAAAGGCTCCAAGAACTAGATAGGTAAATACTCTTGACTTTTTACTCAGAGCCAAATTTCTGAGCTTATACTCAGTTATCAGTTGTAAGGAAAATCTTGAAATATCACTGAAATTGCCTAAATTTCCTAAATGTGTCTATCATATATCAGATAGGAGAGGGAGAGACAGAGAGAGAGAGAGAGAGAGAGAGAGAGAGAGAGAGAGAGAGAGAAGACAATGTAATTAAATTGAAACATCCATGCAATGTCTCTATCTTCTGCCTCAGAAGTCTGTTTCTCTTTGGGCCAAAATTACGTACTTTCAAAAAGTATTAGTTGCCTATAGTCAGTTTAAAAGCTCCCTGGAATGTCATGGCTAAAAATGAATCAAATTCCTGGCTAATTTCCTTTAAGACAAGACAATACAAGACAATATTACACTGCTTGCTTCTGCCTGAAGCTCCCCATATCCAAAAATAAATAAGTATATTTAACATGAAAGAAATCCTAAGCCTTTATAAAAAAGTTTGGTTTTACTTGTTACATGAAACTCTTGTGTTCCAACAATCTGCTATTTTTGTCCTCACTTTGTCATGGTTTTAGGCACTTCTAGGCATTCCAAAGAGACAGCTTGCTTAAGTCACCAAGGTTCCATGCTTTGAGGAGACACTGGATTAGGAACAAGGCGCCTCAACTAGACCGCTCCTGCTCCCTCTGAGAGTGGTCACAACCTCCAGACAAGCTGGCAACTGCAAATGAATTTCAAGTATTTGAGGAACTAAGTTGGGTTGAAGGCCACCTCTTCACTGTTTTGTCATTCAAACCTTGATATTGAGGTATACCTTTTCCCTACTATACTTTTCTATATTCTACATATTTCATATATATATATATATATATTTTTATAGTATTATATATTAGTGGACCCCCCCATTCAGTTAATTTGCAGCTCATTTTGTAAAGCAAGTTGGTAAATGTACCAAAAGTCTTAAACTGTTCGTAGCTTTCCTCCCAGTAAATCCATACCTGGAAATCTTTCCTAAACAAGGCATCCTAAATATCCAAAGCATTACTACAACACTAAAATATTGAAAAGGACCTAAATGCTCAATGGGAAGTTGCTAATTAAATAAAGCATATTCTTAAATGGTTATAAAGCACAAGATTTTTTTTAAGAATAAAAATAGCCCATAGAAACCTAATTCTATAATGATAGAAAACCATGATTTCAGATTTTGCTGATAAGCCCTGTTAGAGATTTAATCCAAATGATTTCCTTTAATTAAGGTACCAAAAAAGAAAAGGGTAAAAGATAAGTATTTTTGTAGATTCTGTCAAAACATTAGAGTATAATGGGCAGTTCTAGCTTCTTGAGACATAAGCCTGTATGGGCTACTAAATATTTCTAACGCTGATCATAGATTCAAGCTTATTCAGTAATAATGACAATAGTACTACTTAATATTTTTTTAGAACCATCTACATGTCAGGAACTGTTCAAAATTCTCTACACAGATTACCTTTATTAACCATTATACCAACCACACAAGGCAGGACTGAGCAATGGCTAATTGTGAAAAATTCCATTTGTGCTATTTTCATTAGCCACTGGATATCTCCCGGAAACAAAATCAGACATTCTATAATGGATGAAGCAGTTTCTAAAAAAGTGATGTAGTTTGAAGTTGGCTCAAATCTTCTGTTTAAACATCATGGATTCTCCTCAAATTATCAGAATCCACTGAGTCTAAGTTAAGGACTTACACACGGCAAATATAACAAACCTTAGGCTTGGGACAAATTAATTGCTTTTTTATATATTTTTAAAACATTCTGCCCCAAAAGGTGCTGTAATAAAAATATTTTTATAATGATTCATTTTAAACCAATGTGGTCCTAAGGAAATGACTTGAACAGAAATAATGAGATGAAAGAGGAGGGGCAGGGCATTCCAGAAGGTCCTCACCACTCCTGTTTTCATCAATGTTACCTGGGGCGCATCCAGTTACTAGCTCTGGGCTGTTTTCAGGAACTGCCAAGTACACTGAGCTCAGGGATCTCCTTTTTCCTATTAACTTGATTATAATGGTTTCCAGGATTAATAAACAAACTCAGAGTTTGGCAAAGGAAGCAGTTGTCCCATAATGAATCATAATACCCACAACTTTGCCATCTAAATATAGGGTGGGGCAAAAATAGGTTTATAGTTGTGAGTACATGAAACACAGAGTTTATTCTTGTATTATTATTTATTAATTATTGTATTATTTCCCCCATATGAACAACTATAAACCTACTCTCACTCCACCCTGTACATAATGGTATCCAAGTCAAGTATCTCTATGGGATGGATTTTAATAGTCCTTACAGGATGGAATTTTTAAGGAATAGAATCCCCTTTTCAATAACGTATTACAAATTCTTGAGACCTCTTTCAGTTTTTCTTGCAGGTAGATGAAAAAAGAGCACAGTTCTGAGAGTGCTTAAGTTTATCCAATGAAGTGCAAGTACTTTAACAAACAAGTGGAAAATTGAGACCCAGGATTGTAGGAATCAGGCTGCCACAGAATAAATACCTGACCAAAAATTTCTTGACTCTCTTCACAAAGTAGTAAATGACAGAGGAGAAATAGAATCTGTGATTCCCAGAGCAATATCCCTCTGTGATGCCATAATAACCAACAGGCTGTAGACTTGGGCCTGGGAAGAACTCCAAAACAGTCAACCATTCAGAATCAGAAGTTATATTTGATAGGCAAGTGGCAAAGAAAGACGCTGATCTTGCTTTTGTTTGTTTGTTTGTTTTTTAAAGGATGTGTGTTATTGAAGAACAGATAGAAAATAATAAAACCCATATGTCTCAATGAGGGCTTTTTCTTTTACCTGTACTTGCAGGAGTTTCTTTTAAAAATGTGTCTACCATGTCTCTAATCAATGAAAATCAAAGATATCCAATAAAACCTATTTGAGAAATCCTAATAAAACTTTTAAAAATATCTTTTGTGAATACCAGCCTCATACACTTACTAGCCTATAACTCATTAAGAAAATAATGATCACAGGACTTAAGTGTTTCCTTGAAATAGGAGTTGGATCCTAAGGGGTTGGTTGGTTGGTTGATTGGTTTATTAGGAACTTTGTTAGTTTAAAAAAAAAAGTGATCAATTCTCCTCGAGACTTTTTACCAAGATGATAAAATTGGGGGGAGGGGAAGTAAATTGAGATTAAAATAAGGCAGTTATTCTCATTTATTCACTTTGGAAAATTATTTTTGTCATCTGAACGCCCCTTGCAACATTTATTATTGAGTACCTATGGGCAAGACACAGCTGGCCTAAGAATATTAGATGAATTATGTCATGGCTCAGTGGGGGAGAGAGTTTACCATCCAAATACTGATGAGATAGAGCATCGTCCTATGGACCAAAGGGGCCTGGGTTCAATTCTGGTGTGTACCTCGGTTACAAGCTCCTTCCTGGCCTGGGCCCTGGTCAGGGGCATGCAGAAGGCAACCAATCGATGTCTTTCTCTCACATCAATATTTCTCTGTCTTTCCTTCTCTCTTCCACTCTCCCTAAAAATAATGGAAAAATAGTCTTGGGAGAGGATTTAAAAAAAAAAAAAGACAAATACTGATGAGAAAACAGAATGAAGATGCCATAATGGAGGGAAAGGACAGAGAGAGTCAGTCTTGAACCACATTGAGCAATGGGCTACGGGGGTTTCAAAATGAGGAAGCGATTCTTCTTATCCTCAAGCGGCTCCTGAGATTTATGTGACCTAAGAATTTAGGTCAGCTTCCTGGCACCACAGGAGGGAAAACTAGATCTAAGTCACTAGGTCTAAGCTATGACTGCTGTAACTTCTGTACCACCTACAGGTGATCAATTTGAGAAAGGAAATGACAGAACTAACTCATTAATAAATGTAAAGGGGCACTTGCTAGTATGTATATTATAATAAAATAGGTAGCATTTACTGAGAGCTCACCTTGTACAATATATAATCCTAAACTCTTTACGTGCATTATTTCATTTAAACCCCAGAGTACTCCTACGTGGTTGGTACCATTGTCATCTCCATTGCATCGATGAAGCAGCTAAGCCACAGATATATTCATTTATGTGTCACCCGTGGCCTGATCTTCTTTAGAACCTGCTCTCTTGACTCTTCTGCTGCTTTACATATTATTAAGAATAGAAAATACCTAATGTGATTAAAATAATTCTATCACAAAGCAGCTTATACTATAAAAACCAAAGGGCTTCCAAGTCTCTGCATGCTAACTACTTATCTTAGGTAATATTAAATGAAAGAATGTTCTAATATAATCAGAAAAGTCATAAAATCTTTGAACATTCCAAATAATGGGGTTTGAATTATGGTCAAACTACTACTAATATGTTTGACTCTTCAGAGGAAGAAGTCAAGGATTGAGGTATGATTTACTTTTTCCTCGGACAGCCAGAGTAATCTTAAAAAACTAAACCATCCAAACTACAAGTCAAAATATTTGACAAGCTCTTCCTGGTTCCTCTAAAATGCAATTTTGGCAGCAACTTTTGACAGGATATCAATTTAGTACATAAATAGAAACACATGTATTATCACCAAGAGGACAGCCCTGAGCTCAAATATTTCCTATTTATGTCTAAAATAACTAAAAGAGTTGTGATTAGTCTTTGAAAAGGTATACACTCTAAGCTCTTCATTTCTCTCTGCAGCTCCTATGAGGAGCAAACAGCAAGGGGAGCTAGCCTAGAGCAGGAACCAGGAAGCTGTCTCGAGAAGGTGACATTGAAGTTTCTCAACTCAAAGCAGGACTGACCAAGAATGAGAAAGGAAAGAGCGGGGAGCAGTATTCCTGGAAGCGGGAACATGCCACAAGAGGCTGAAGGCAAGAGAGCACACAGGCGGCTAGAAGTTTAGCGTAACTGGATGTTAGCACTTGAGGAAGAGCTCAGAGAATGAAGGCCAGCTGTGGCGCAGTTTATTCCTGGGGCGAGAAGAAGCTATTGAACATTTTCAGTAAATGTTAAGTGCGCTTCCTAGTTCCCAGGCTTCCTTTAAGGATTCATGAAATAATGTGTGTAAAGTAGATTTGCAGCCTTTAAAAATATGTCAGAAGGAAATACCAAGGTGTTTATGTATCTTCCCTACGATGGCAAATGCAAAACATTAGAAGGTCTCAAGAAAGAAACTCATGGATCTCCTTTCAACTGTGAAGGAGTTCCCAGACATTTCCTCATGGCTATTCCCATGAAGCCCAAGGAACAGATAAAAATCTACTTGCTTTCAATGGCGGATATCCACACATTTTGAAACAGCTTTGGTAGAAACATGCTTTTGCTCAAAATTTTCTGTAATATGACAAAGCCATCACCTGCCTGTGAATTAATTTTTCTGGAACATTCCCAGTTTACCAAGGTAACAATCACCAAGGGCTCACAAAACATTCTCAGCACTGACTTCCGAGGCACACAGTGAACAAGGAGCAATAATCATGATCCATGGAGCCCCTGAAACCAGATAAAGCTGTAGCAGCTACTAAACAACTGAGGGAAACATGGAAAACTCAACTGTCGGAGAAGCCAGAAGAATAAAACTCAATTCCAGGACCCAAAGTGTCATGCTACACCATGCCTATGCAATCACTACTTTGCCAAAAAGTGCACACAACAGGCACAAATGGATCTTCATCTCTCTTTATTCTGTTCTAGCCTAAGGACAATTATGGATCATTTTGACTATCTCTCTCTGGAACTTCCAATCACTATGCCTTTTTAACCTTCCAACAAATTTTATTGAGCTTCTGCTCTGTTCTGGGCACTATGTTGGGAACCAGAAAAGACTATGACCTAATCCCTTTGAATTGTTCACCTTGAGATGGAAGAGGGAGGCAGGTATAGAGGTGTATTTGCAATAGAGAGTGGGGGTAACAGAGCTTTGGAATATACAAGGCATTACTTCAAACTATGGGGTATATGTTGTCCCCAGATCTAGGGTCAGAATAAAAAATAAACAGGATTTCCCAGCTGCAAGTTCTTACCAAACAATCCCTTTTACCCAGGACAACAGTTAATCGTTAATAGGAAAAACAGGAAGCATCCTATTCAAAATCCTGGTTGAAGGATGCAGGCTGAATATTCATTAGGTTGGGGGTGGAGGGAAGCAGGAATGAGAAAATAGCAGGAAGCCAGGGACACCCATGGGATGTGAACTTCTCAAACTGTTGAGATGTGTTTCCTAGACAGCTTCCACCGAAGACGGATGTTGAAATTTTCCTGTTGTGCGACTAACCATGACAATGATTACTCGTTTAGATAACAAAATGCTCTTTAGTTCCTGACAATTGTTGGGTCACAAACTCTATGTACATTTTAACATTAAGGCATATGAGAGGAAAAGGTAATTTGCTTTCTGTCCTGTCACCTAAAGTCAGATTAAAGAATATAGAGACAGTATGAAATGATAACTATAATGTAGTGAAGCCAGGGGAGTTAGCAAAGAAACATTCACTTTCTTCTTGATCTTTTCTGTGCTGTTATTAGGTCACTGTCTTCCTGCTGCTGTTAAGTACCATTTTTGGCTTGGATGAATGTTTGGTGGACAGGTTGGCCTAGAGGCAGACTGACAGAAAAAGGATCCTATACATGCAGTAGTGCTATCCACGCAGGACAATAAAATTGCACTAGGAGGATGAGTGTCTGTCTTTTTCTCTCTATTTCTCTGAAAAAGGAAGGAAGAAATGCATATTGGCTGAATAATTAACAGTTGGATGTCTTGCAGAATTGAGACATCATCTATGAATACAGCCCCTCAAAGGGACAGCTAGGAAATTTTAAAGGTGACCTAAAAAGAGGGCTTCAGTGAAAAATAGTTTCTGGCAATAGTTAAGTCAAAGCTAAATGCATTTGGCTGCGCTGCATAACGGAAATCAATGTTCTCTATTAGCTAAATTTGAGGTCATTTGTGTTTGCTTTCCCAGCCCCTGAGAATTTATAGTCAGAAAACCCAGTTCTTTCAGAGTGAGTCACAGCCCTCTCACCTTCCTCCCCCTCCTCCCTCCCTATGCCCACTCCACCTCCAGCCTGCATCCTTCTAACTCTGGCAAACACACTAAACTTGGCAGGGTAATCCCTTTGTGTTCAGGTTCCTTTTTATTTTTTTAAATATGTTTTTATTGATTTCCGAGAGAGGGGAAGGGAGAAGGAGAGAGAGATAGAAATTATCTTGCAGCCTCCCTTACTAGGGATCAAGCCATAAACCTTAACCAGGCGACTGTCCTGACGGGAAATTGAACCAGTGACCTCCTGCTGCTTGGGTCGATGCTCAACCACTGAGCCACACCAGCCAGGAGGGGCTCTTTCTTGTACATCTTCCTGTGGGAAGGGGAGGGGGCAGTGACAGCAGCAGCCTGACTCCCTCAGAGTGTCCCTGGGACATCAGAACCTCGTATGGGTAGACAGAGAACACCAAGCTCCAGCAAGGGGATGGGGATATAATAGGCAAATAACACTACATACTCTAGTGTCACTCCCACTCCCAGAAAAAAACACAGGTAGAGCTTGGACGGGGGAAAAAGAAGTCACAGAAAGCCTGCCTGCTGGAGGGAAGGGCATGGTGGGGTGCTCAGTAAGGTAGAGAAAGCTGGAAGAGGAAACCAAGATGGCGGCATAGGTAAACACTGGAAATTTCTGCCTCGCACAACCACTTCAAAAATACAACTAAAAGATAAAACAGACATCATTAAAGTGCAGAGGTACAGAGGCGAGCGCAAAAGGGCTGGCAACTGAGAACACGGTTGTCTTTTTCAATCGGGAGGGAGTCTCAAGCTCCTGACTGCTCTGAACTCAGTTCCAGGTGAGTCTCTGGGGATCTAGACTCATACGAGGAGAGGCTAGACCAGCCGTGGGCAAACTACGGCCCGTGGGCCGGATCCGGCCCGTTTGAAATGAATAAAACTAAAAAAAAAAGACCGTACCCTTTTATGTAATGATGTTTACTTTGAATTTATATTAGTTCACGCAAACACTCTATCCATGCTTTTGTTCCGGCCCTCCGGTCCAGTTTAAGAACCCATAGTGGCCCTCGAGTCAAAAAGTTTGCCCACCCCTGGGCTAGACTGTCTGGCATCGGTCGGACCTCGAGGGCGGCTTTCTCTCAGAGGTGCTTGCAGCAATTACCGGGACACTGAGAATCGGGGCCTCTTAGGGCAGGACTGAGGAACAGCCATAGCTGCTTTCTCTGCCCTGTTGATCCCCTGGGACCCCGCCCCGCCCCGCCCAAGCTGTGCACTGGCTTTTGCATATGGAAGGCCTGGCCCTTTGCAATCTGAAAATTACCTAACCAACTGCAGCTGGCCCAAGGCCCCACAGCAGCTTGCATTCCTTCACAGCTGAGCTCCTGCTGGGTAGCCTCAGGCAGAGGCTAAATTAGCACCTCCTTAGCGATCCAAGAGCCAGTGTACCCAGTGGTCAGAGTGGGACCATCCAGATTACAACTCCTCAGATCCCTAAGGGAGACACTCAGGAGGCAGACTCAGTGAGCACCAAAGCCCCACTGAAGCAAGTCTTACCCCAAAGGGTGTCTCCAGCACAGAAGTTCTCCAGCTGCAGACACAGCTGATTCTCACAGCCAATTGGCCTGGAGGTCAATTCCTCCCAGCCATACCTACAACAATCAAGGCTTAACTACAACAAGACTGTGCACAAAGCCCACAAAGGGGTGCACCAAGAGTGTCCACCTCAGGTAATCGGGGAGGCTGAGCCACTGGGCCCTATAGGACACCTAGCACACAAAGCCACTCTATCAACACAGGGAAGCATAAAAAATGCGGAGACAAAGAAACAGGTCACAAATGACAGAAATGGAGGAAAGCAAACTACTAGATATAGAGTTCAAAACCACTCTTTTAAGGTTTTTCAAGAATTTTCTAGAAACCGCTGATAAACTTAGTGAGACACTCAAGAAATCTAGTGAGACCACCGATAAATTTAATGAGATCCTTAATAAGTCTAGTGAGACCCTCGAGGTTGTGAAAAAGGACGAACTAGAAATTAAGCATACACTGACTGAAATAAAGGATATTATACAGACTTCCAACAGCAGACTAGAGGATCGCAAGAATCAAGTCAAAGATTTGAAATACGAAGAAGCAAAAAACACCCAACCGGAAAAGCAAAATGAAAAAAGAATCCAGAAATACAAAGATAGTGTAAGGAGCCTCTGGGACAGCTTCAAGCGTACCAACATCAGAATTATAGGGGTGCCAGAAGATGAGAGAGAGCAAGATATTGAAAACCTATTTGAAGAAATAATGACAGAAAACTTCCCCTACCTGGTGAAAGAAATAGACTCACAGGTCCAGGAAGCGCAGAGAACCCCAAACAAAAGGAATCCAAAGAGGACCACACCAAGACACATCATAATTAAAATGCCAAGCACAAAAGACAAAGAGAGAATCTTAAAAGCAGCAAGAGAAAGAAAGTCAGTTACCTACAAGGGAGTACCCATATGACTGTCAGGGGATTTCTCAACAGAAACTTTGCAGGCCAGAAGGGAGTGGCAAGAAATATTCAAAGTGATGAATACCAAGAACCTACAACCAAGATTACTCTATTCAGCAAAGCTATCATTCAGAATTGAAGGTCAGATAAAGAGCTTCACAGATAAGGAAAAGCTAAAGGAGTTCATCACCACCAAACCAGTATTAAATGAAATGCCGGAAGGTATCCTTTAAGAAGAGGAAGAAGAAGAAAAAGGTACAGATACAAATTATGAACAACAAATACACATCTATCAACAAGTGAATCTAAAAATCAAGTGAATAAATAATCTGATGAACAGAATAAACTGGTGATTATAATAGAATCAGGGGCATAGAAAGGGAGTGGACTGACTATTCTTGGTTGGAGGGAAGGGGTGTGGGGGGTGCAGGAGGAGACTAGACAAAAATCGTACACCTATGGATGAGGACAGTTGGGGGGGTGGTAAGGGCAGAGAGTGGGGTGGGAACCGGGTGGGGGGAGCTATGGGGGGAAAAAAGAGGAACAACTGTAATAATCTGAACAATAAAGATTTAATTAAAAAAAGAAATAAATATATATACATATCTGGCAAAAAAAAAAAGAAAAGCTGGAAGAGGGGATTATTGATTTGATGGATATGGGTCTCAAGGTTTGCTGTTTGTACTCTTTCCAAGGAGCCCTGGCTCCTCTCCTCCCTTCCATTCTACCTGACCCCCACCCCATACATCCTTTTTCTAAGGGAGGATGGAGGACACCTTTGGGAGAAACCATGGAGGGGTCACATCCCCCTACCGACATGAGTACTCTCCCCCAAAATGGACATGCACGCAACATTATTGCAAAAAAAAGTAGCTTTGACTCTCCCGGATCCTTTCCACATCCGCTTCTTCAAGTCAGAAATCCACCTCGGAGCTCCTGAGAAAGGGTTGCCATCCAGCCCCTTTTCTAAGTAAACGCAGCACAGCAGTCCACACCGGGGTGTTCCCCGCTGCAAGGCTGCCTCGGAACTCTGAGCTGTCCTTGCTTCCCTCCTAAGACCCACCCGATCGATCGTGCCACTTGGTGCCTTTGCCCTTTATAAAGCACATCCTGATTCCACTGGAACCCTGGAAACGTGGTGTGGTTGGTCATCCGTTTAGAGGTGAGAGTCCGCAGTGTTAATGTGTCTTGTCTGAGGTGGGAGTGGAGCTGGAAATCTGGCTGCAGCTTTGGGCTCCAGAGCCCGGCTCTGTCCTCCGTACCTGGCAGCTTGTTTTCAGAGTTTTATGTGTTTAATCCCTCATGACTGGGCACTTAAAATGTGGTTTTGATCCAGATATTTGCACAAGACCCAGGGAGTTCCACCTTCGGTGTGAAAAATACTCTTTCCCCCCTAAAATTCAAAGCATTCTTTGGCATTGCATGGCATGAAAATAAATACTTTAGGTGTACACACCCTTCTCTATTGGCAGGTTGTACATAAATGGGTCCTTCAACATTCTCATGAGACTTGGCTTGGTGTTACTCTTGAACACCCCCTGCTCTGACTCATTCGTGGCTACTCCACCTCCAAAAACAGGGCATCCCAAAAGCTAAAATTTAAAGTGATCAGGAGCATTGGATGTGAGGCGAACATGTTGCCAGAGTTCACTTCTCTGCTTCATTCTTTTAAAAAAGTTCATAAGAAAGCAATTTCAAATAAATCGTTCCATCTCCCCCAACTAAGACAGTCGTCTCTGCTTGGCCTTTCTCTCTAAAGCAGAGGCATGGAGAGGCCAAGGGGTTCTTCCAAGGCTCCTGAGCTCCTGAGTGCTGGAGAGTCCCTTAGTGCCCTGGGGCTGCCATCGCAAAGGACCACAACCTGAGTGGCTTAACCAACAGAAATGCACTGTCTCCTCTCTCTCTCTCTCTCTCTCTCTCTCTCTCTCTCTCTCTCTCTCTCTCTCTTTCACACACACACACACACACACACACACACACACGCTTCTGCACTCAGTTGAACCAGAGAAGACCTCGGTATACGAGCTGCCGTCTGTTGCAAAGCTGAGGTGTTGGAGGCCCTTTGTGGATGCGAAGACTCTTCTCCACAAAGTCTCTGTCTGCTGGGAGCTGGGAGAATACGGAGTTAATTTAACAATTCTAGTCCTCAGGACACACTGCTAGAGAATAACTCTACACACACACTGTACAGATGCCTATGCACAAAGGTGTTCATTGAAGCTTTCCTTTTATAATAGGAAAAAGCAAAAAACCCAAGTGCTACTGTTAAGTTTTCTTTTTTAAAACAACAACAACTATATTTAGCCATACAATGAAATAAATCAGCTGATTTTAAAACACATTTCGGGGGATTTTGCAATGCCTTTGGAAAATGCCCACAAAATAATTATTAAATGAAAAAAGTAGACTATAAGACTATACTGAAATGACGTAATTCCCCAAAGGTTAATGGTGTTTAGCCTTGAGTTATCGTTTTATGAGTGTTTTAATTTCCTTCTTTAGACTCTTCTGTATTTTTGAAGGTTTTTATAATGAATGTTATATTTATAAACCAAAAACAAACAAACAAACAACACACCAAATAATTCTGGAAGCAGAAGGAATAACCTATATCTTGTTCATTCCCTTAGGCCAGCGGTTCTCAACCTGTGGGTCGCGACCATTGGAAAACACATATAATATATCAGATATTTACATTACGATTCATAACAGTAGCAAAATTACAGTTATGAAGTAGCAACGAAAATAATTTTCTGGTTGGGGGATCACCACAACATGAGGAACTGTATTAAAGGGTCGTGGCATTAGGAAGGTTGAGAACCACTGCCTTAGGCCTTCTCATCCCTACCCTCATCCCTTGTACCCAGTCCTCCTGTGCCTCAGCCCCAGGACCCCGTCCTCCCGCGTGCCTTATCCACCCCTGCCTAGTCCTCCTGATCCCTGTCCAGTCCTGCCCAGCCCTCCCGTGTGCCTAGTCCCCCTGTGGCAGCATTTCTTATACCCAGTTGAGAAGTAAACCTTTGTGGACCTGATTCTCGATTCAGATCAAACCTGCTTTTCCTCAATAAGAGGAGATGCTCTGGCTAATTCCTCCCCTCTTTTCTTCTCCCACTGCCCTTCATACTCCTCACTCCAGCCCGGAGACTCCTGACAAATGCTATAAACAGCAATCTGGTCTTGCACCATGGCCTCCTAGGGTCTGGATTATCTCACCCAGAGTTAAATCCCAGAGAGAGAGTGCGTGGGAGAAAGGGAGAGAGAGAACGAGTGCGTAGGAGAGAGGGAGGGAGAGAGAGAGAGAGAGGGAGAGAGAGAGAGAGAGAGAGAGAGAGAGAGAGAGAGAGAGAGAGAGAAACAAGGTGATCTTGGGTTCAGGCTTCCTGGTGGATCCGGTCCTGGTCCGGCAGTGATGAATGAGGAACACAGGCCCCTTCCCCAGGTTTGGAACTCTGGCCCTGAGCCTTGAGCTGTGCAGTCCACTTATCCCCTCTGTGGGCTAACATATGGCATTGCTTTAGCCGAAGGAAGCGTCGTGAATTTACTGATTCACTAGATTGGCAGGGGCATCCATCACACCGACATCTGGATCAGCTCGAGTCGTGAGACGAGCATATACTTGAGCACACACAGCAGCTTGGGTGTTCAGGCTGATGCTGATCAGACGACGTTCAGGAGATCAGGAAAGGCTGGTTGTGGGGACACGGGTTTCATCTTCCCATCACTGAGACGTGGTGCCGAAGGCTGTGCTGGGAGCTTGAGCAGCCTCACATCAATGGCCAAGTGTACATGCGAGACATTAAAATAAATCCTCTCAACCGCAGTTCTTCATTCTTCTTTCCTTTACCCCCCAAGCCCCACACCCACTCCTGCCCCTCCCCCCGGAGACAATGAACCATTTAGCAAAGAATGTGGCTTTTCCCATCTCTCACCTGTTCTAATATAGGCTGAAGTGCCGCAGGGCCCACCTCTGATGAATAGTAATGTTAAATTTGTCTCCCTTCCAGCATCAATCTCTCCTCCAAACCTCAGAAGTCAGCCTCCCCTCCCCTACAGCTCCACTCTCCAATTCCCCTTTCTCACGCCCCCACCACGGTTTCATTCCTCCCTTGCCTACCTCTTTTCCCAGACAGAGGCAATGTGTGAACGAAACGTGTCCCCACCTGAGACAAAGAAAGAGTCTTTGTTCTACCTGCAAGATCCTCAACATTATCATCATTTAATTACTGCCATTCTCCCAGGCCAACTGCTTGGCAGCAGGCTCCCTCCAGTTAAAGAGGCTTTCACGTTTTCCCAGGGAGACTGCACTGCAGAGATTTGTGAATGGAGACTAATTTGGGATGTTGCCGCTGGTATAAAGAGGTGACTCCAAAGTAACCGACACTTAAAAGACAAACTGGGACAAAGGTTATGCATCTCCTTCAGGCACAGGCTCATCTTTTGGAAACGGTCACTATGCTCAGATTCAATGTCTTGGGCACAGACCAGTGCACTGCCTTATTAACTAGCCAGATTCAATTCATCTTCTCCTTCCTTTTTCTTTCTTTCTTTTTTTTTCCCCCACAAGGAGAGCTGGGTCACATTCATTATGCCTTCGGTGGCCAGGAATTGTCCCCTTGGTTGTGTGCTCAGTCGAAAGGACAACTTGACTTCAGTCTTCTGGAATGTACATCAGCCAGGAGTGTCTGCGTGACCCTGAAGGTGTCAGAACCTTTTAAGCTGTAAAAAGACCAAAGCATTCCACACCTGAAGTGACAACATTCCAGGCAAAAATGGCCAGCTCCCCAGCTCCCGGCCTTTGGAAACGGGAGGCAGACTTGCTGCATGTGTTACCGTGAAGTGGGAACCCAGATGCAGCTCGCACTGCCTGGGCGTTTCTAACTTTGTGTGATCAGGTCAGAATCCTCCCTTTGCCTTTTGATGTTCTCATAGGAAGTGTCCGCTTATGAATTTCTTCAGTGCTCCCAGCAGACGTGGTTTTTTGGTTGCACTCCTAAACTGGAAAAAAAGCCAGCACTTCCTCATGGGCCATTCTCAGTATCAGAGGATTGGAGAGAGTTAACACTTGCATACCCAGCTTTTCTCTCTCCATCCTAAACTTATTATTATTATTATTATTATTATTATTAAGATAGACTTGACATATAATATTGTGTAAATTTAAGGTACAATTAAAACATTTATATATTGCAATGATTACCACCATAGTGTTAACTAGCACCTCTATGAGGTCACATATTTGTCATTCCGTTTGGTGGTGGAAATAATAAAGATAGTCTCCTAGCAACTTAGAATTTTACAATGCAGAATTGTTGACTGTAATCACTGTGCTGTGCATTAGCTCTCCGGGACTTATTCATCTACTAGCTGTAAGTCTGTACCCTTAAACAATGTCTTCCCAACTAACTCATACCCCAAGCCCCTGCTAACCACCACTCTACTCTGTTTTTATGAGTTGAGCTTTTTTAGATTCCACATATAAGTGATATCATGCAGTATTTGTCTTTCTCAGTCTGACTTATCTCACATGACATAATAACCTCAAAGTCCATCCATTGTTGTTGCAAATAACAGTATTTTCTTCTTTCTCATGGATGAATAGTATATGAATACTCTTCATCCTTGGCTATACTAATAAAAGAGAAACATGCAAATTGGTGTCACTCCGCTACACTCACCAGCCAATCAGATGAGCATGCAAATTAACCCAACAAAGATGGCAGTTAATTTGCATATGCAGGTGTGGAGCGAAGACTGAAGACAATGTAGAAGGAAGCCAAGCGCTGCAGAAGGGAGTAAAGCTGTGGAGAAGCAAGCGGGGCAGCGGAGGCAGGAAGGAAGCCTGCCTCGGTGGGTTTCGCTTCCTTCTCTGCTTCGCTCCAGCCGCAGGAAGCCCTATTCTTGCAGGAATCTTCCTGCAACGTGCCTCTAATATATATATCACTTGATTTTAATTTTGATGTAAAATTAAGGGTAATTTACATAATCAGAAATCACTTTTAGAGCACCAATTGCACCCAAACTCTAGAATAGCTAATGGAATTACAGCAACAACTAAAGAAACCTACAGCAGAATTGGGAGAAAGTGATCAAATTTGAATTTGGGTGAACTCTGAAGACAGAAATTAATGACAATGTGGACAAAAAGAAAAAGAAAAAAGGGGAGGAAGAGTACACATCACCATAATGACAAACTATCTTCATCTTTTAAGAAGGTTAGATAGATAGTTCATCCATTACCTCACTATTTTATCTCTTTAAAAAATAAATACCAAAATTATCTGTCCTGTGCATTTTTCCCATTATCAGCCCCAGAATGAGCATTATTTGTAAGTATCTGTGTTAAATATGAGAGATGTTTTAGCTTTGCAGCCAGTATTCTTTTGTCATCCTTTCCAGGAGGTGAGAGAGGTATAATGCAGAGATGAAAAGAAACATAGAAAGTGTCAAGAAAAAATGTTTAGGGGTGTTTGAGGTCAGCCCCAGAAATGGCACTCCGATGGGCCCTGATGAGATAGGCAAAATGGGAAGTGTGGGCTTGCTTTAGAGTATGGCCCCATTCAGAGACCCTAATGTTTCTTTTATTTCACTACCCAGAGGATTTCCACCTTGAATTGCCCTCCTTGTTCTGTTATTGAAAACACAGTGTGATGGACTCCTCACACATATGAGGGACCACGGGAAGTGTTTGATGAAGCTTTTGGATCCTCTCGTGCCTCGCTAGGGGGAGATTGGAGGCATAGTCTCTAGAGAGGTAAAACAGGAGAAAGCCTCTGGTGAGGTGACAGCAAGCCCATTGAGGGTGGGAGCCACACTGAAAACGGGCTCACATCTCAAGGTAGAGCTGCTCTGGCCTCTTCCCCATTTGGCTCTCAGGATTGGACCTTGGCTTAGAAGTTTATTCTCTGTGGAATATGACCAGCCCAAGACAGGGAGGGAAAAGCTAAAGGCACTGACATTAGAGATCCCCCCACCCACCCAAGAAAACAGTGCAGCAAGATCACTCTACAACAAAGGCCATCCAAGGTCCTGCCATCAGCTTTTTAACAACTCATAAGTAAATATGAGCAGAAAGCCAAGGATCACCCAAAATTTGAGAAAATCAGATAATATAAATACAAAGACTTAAACAAACCAATGTTTTACAGTACTAACTTAGAGGAAACTAAGGCTATACAGGGGGTAAGAAAAAATAAAATTAATTAATATTTGCGTTCTCAGTGAGATAAGATAATACATTGGATTCATGAAGCAAAAATAGGTGGTCTACAAAATGAACATTTGAAGAGATGCATAAATTGTTCATACAATGGAACTCCATACGGCAATGAGACAATAAATATTGCTGCATGTTGTGCTGACTCTCACAAAAATGATATTGAGTAAAAGAAGCCAGGTACACAAAAATACATATTCTGTGATTTTGCCGATATAAAGTTCACAAAAATGCTATAGTGTTAGAAGCTAGCATAGTGGTTACTCTTTGCGGGGAAGATGTGGAGAAAATCTTATAAGTTTCTAATACAAAAATTAAATAAAATAGGTTTTATACAAAAGATCAAGAATCAGAATAATCATATTTCTCACCAGCAACTGGAAGCTAGAAGATAATGAAGCAATGCCTTCAAATTTCTGAAGAAAAGTGATTTTCATATCCAGCCAAATTATCTATTAGTTGTTAAGATACACTAAAGATAGTTTCAGATCCAAGGTCTTCAAAGGTTCACCTTCCTTTTACTTTTTCTCAGCAAGCAACTGGAAGCTCTCAGAAGCTACATAAACCAGAAATATACCCAGAAAAAGGGAGATGAGATCCAGGAAACAGACGAACCGATGGAAGTCCCAAGATGATGGCCAAGGGAAAGCACAGCGACAGGCATGCGGGAGACCTAGAGAGCCAGCAGCCCAGAGTGACACAGGTTAGAAGGCTCTGGAAAAGATGTCTCCAAACAGATGAAGTGATAGAATAGAGAGAGGAGACTAGCATGATTAGGGCAAGTTTAGCAATATGTGTGTGTGTGTGTGTGTGTATTATGTGATATATACATATATGATACATGCATGTATGATAGATACATATGTATGTATACTGTTGCCTATATATATTTACATTGCATATGTATAGTATTGTAACTAATATATTATGCATATTATAAAAATATAAGAAAAGGTTGTATTAAAAATAAATATAAATGTGAGTTCTATTATTTTCTTCCCTCACCCCAGTGAATATCTGACACACCTGCTTGCATCCCTAATATAGGGGATAGCTTCCTTGTATTGGTTGATCAGATTAGCCTGGGATATCATGCCTTAGAGAAAGGGGCCACAGAAGAGGTCAATGGTAGCAACTGGGAGAGAAGCCCATCCCACTGTGGTGGGTCTTGCTGAGCACCATAAGGTGGTTCTGGGTGTGGCCTGAGGTGGGTTCATGAGGTCCTGGAGCCTCAGAAGGCCTGGGCTTGGGGATCAGAGAATCGAATACTCAGAGGATGCAAGTACCTTCAAGACCATCTCAGTTACATCTTTCACTTTACTGATGAAAATAATTTAACTTCAGAATCTGGCCCAAATCTAGTTCAAGATCCCTTTGACACATCTGCACTTTATGGATGCCCAAATGAGTGTATGAAAAGTCAATTTAAAGAGATCTCATGGATGCTAGTTTCCTGACCTGTCTTCCATGGTCTATTCACATGGCCCACTCTCTTATTTGCTGCTGATCCATGCTTCTTCTGTGGGCTCTGAGCTGGAGCGAGGCTGTTTCTTCAGAAAACATTCTCTGAAATATTTTTGAAGAGCTTCACAGAGTTCTTGTTATCTAATAGATAGACCAAAAATCCGACTTCAAGCATGTTTTCCTTTTCTGTTTTATCAAAGGAAAATAAAGATGGAAAGCCTTTTGTAAGTACTTATGCCTTATTAGGACGTTTTTAAAGTAAATAGCCTTAGTCATAAATGTTAAAGTCAGCATGTCTAAAACAGAAGTATTTTCAAGTGACAAGATTTAATAAATTCCAGCTTACAAATTGGGCTAATTGACCGTAATTGCTTGCAACAGTAGGCACTAAACAGAGATCAGCATAACTGTGATTGTAACTCCTGTCAGCCTTTACAAATACAATTAGAGCCCACTACGTAGAAAAGATTCCATTAAAATGTCCCTTGTGAAGGCATGAGAAGTACACGCCCCTCCACCAGGAGGCAGCAGTGTGATGTGGGGATGGAGTGGCTCTGTGGCCTTGAACCAATTAGCATCTCTCCCACCCACTGAACAGTGTGACTGATTATTCCATAGACAAGGTAAAGCTGCCCTGGCTGAGGAATGGTACTTCTGTCTAAGATGAAGTACTAGTAACAAGGGCAGATTTTTGCCTGCCACCTGAAACAAATATACACGCAAACAAAAACAGCAAAATGTATGAACCAACAGTTTTGAAGACACTGACTCTCAGGCAATGAGGGACAGTGATCTCTGAAAGACAGGAAACAAATTAAGTGAGCTCTACCGGCAGAAGGGAAACTGAAATATTCTATTCTGAGGTTCTTATACTATATGTGAAATGGTTGATTATCACTGACAAAAAACAGTGGTAAATTAGAGCTGAATACTACACATTTTACACTATACATTCTATACACTCTATTTTAGAAGCCATTAAAATGGACAAAACAAAGGTTTGTGGCTAATAAGCCAACAAGGGAAAATAACTGGAATTATTTTTAAAAATAAACTAATCCAAAAAATAGGAAAAGTGAATAATAACAGATAGAAAACAAACAACAACATAACAAACTTAAACCTGACTATATCAATGATCACATTACATGTAAATTCTCTAACCACTTCTGATTAAAATTAGAGGCTAGCAGATTGGATGAAAAATGAAGATACAAAGAATACTACTTATAAGAAATGTGTTTTAAATATAAAAAACACAGATCAAAAGAAAAAGAATAGAAAACAATACAATATGCTAACACTAATCAAAAGAAAACTGGAGTGGCAGAATTATTAGCAGAGGGACACATAATGACAGAGCTTTAAACTATATGAAGCAACGAAAAAAAAAAAAAAGGCTACACAAAGAAGAAAGTCCAAAACTAGAGTCAGCAATTACAATAATTATCTCTCAATTATTAATAGCAAAACTAGCAAGAAAATCAGCAGGCATATAGAAGCTCTGAAAGTCACTATTAACTAAATGACATAATGGACATTGTATTCTGTCCAGGTTTTATAGTAGATTTAAGTGGGGAATACAAAGAGATGTGTCTTTACTTCTGGCAGAATTCTAAATTGAGTTTCAAGATTCCTGCCCCTTGATGCAGATGCCCTCTGTAATCACCTCCCTTCGTGTGTGAGCAGGATTTGTGACTGTGATAGAATATCACTCCCATGATTGTTACTTCGGCAGAAGGGATCTTGCAGGTGTAATGAAGGCCCCTAATCAGTTGACTTTGAATTAATCAAAAGAAAGATAATTCTAGATTCATTTCATCTAATCAGATATGCCCTTAAAAGAAGTCAGAGAGATTTTCAAAGCCAGATAGGCTCTCTGGCTACCCTTGAACATGCAGCCTCCACAGCTACAGGAATGAACCCTTCCCACAGCCACATGGGCTTGGAAGGAGACCCCAAGCCTCAGGTGAGACCCCCAATCTCCGCTAACACTTGATTGCAATCTTGTGAAACCCTCGGCAGAGGATTCATTGAGGCCCTGCCTGGAGTTCTGACTTACTGAAACTATGACACCATCTATAGTGCTGTTTTAAGCCTCTATGTTTGTCATAGTTTGTTACACTGCAAAAACCTAGTTTACTTTCTCCTACGTGGCACAGTGTTTTAAACAAAGTCTAGGTACTCTATTTCTAAACCAATGTTATCCTGGTGTTGATTATTTCTCAATATGCTTTCTAACAAATCTCTTTGTAGGTTTTCCTTCCTCTGAATTCCCAATAGAGTATTAGAGAAACATCTCAAAATTTCAAATCTGCTCAAGATCGATTTCCCAGCAATGCTGACTGGAGCAACTCACCTCTGTGCCATTGTCATATAAGTTGCTTCATTACTTCTATGTCCTTTGCCCTTCTTGGTTTATCAACCTGAGTTTTGGGGAAGAAAAATTAATCTTATTATATTATTGCATTAGTTATTGCCACATAAATTATTGCCACTCAACTGGGGCAAACAGCAAGTCTGGCATAATTAGTAAACTAGGAGACATGTCCATTTATAGCTACCCATCAGATGAGCCGAGTTAAAGTCACCTTGAACGGACAGGATGCCACCCCACCCTCTGACATGACAGTTGTCCAAAGAAAGCATGATTTCCAGGTCAGCTATGAGAGGTATCATACCCATCTAATGGACATATGGGGACACAGGACACACCGAAACAAGGCAGTATATCTCTTGGGATGTTCCTTGAGAAAAAGAAATCCAGTTAAATTGTTTGGGAAACACTAAGTACAAAGGGCCCACTCTGAGATGCACAACATCGAGTAGCTACAAGCCAGGTCTGTGCAGTAAAAACTCCTATTGAACTTGGCTTAGGCCAGAATTGCCCAAATTTTTTAGCTCTGTGTTCTGTCCAGGGTTTATAGTTGAGTTCAGCGGGAGGTGAACGGAGATGTGTGTTCACATCACATGGTAGGCAGAGCCATTTCTTTGGCACACCTATTTACCCCTGGAAACGCAAATGTTTTTGCATGGAAACTATTTTGTGAAATGTGGATCTAGAGATTGAAATTCATTGTGTGTCTGTTTATCCTGTCCCCTCTTTCCGATGATATTCCACTCCAGGTCAAGGGTCGATCGCACGTGACCTGATGAGACACATTCCTAGCATAGTTGCTCTCAAATAGAAATTGCCATTGCCACCCAACCTCACCACAAGCTGGTGTGAAGCACTAATGCAGCCCAGTATCCTGAGATAAAACGCATCCTCCATAACTCAGGAATTCCAGGCATCGATGATCAGTCAGGCTTATCACACCAAGGCATCAACCCACGTTTTCTAAGCTCCTACCAGGTGCTAGGTTCAATTCATTCTCACTACACACTGGTTTTGCCACTCAGAGAGGAGTGGCCATGCTAAGGAAGTATCCTGGAGGGATGATAACTTATGGAACCCCCGGAGGCTTCTGGGGAAGAGGATGAGTGGCCAGGCTGGTGATGACAGCCCCAGCGCATGACGTGAGAGCTGCCCTGACCACTCAGCAGGGCCTTGAGTGGCCCTGGATCGGGTAGAGAACTCACCCCCTCCCCCCCACAAAGCAAAGCCAACTTGCAACAGACATTAGGACAAATCAACCCTTGATAGAAATGTCTTCGAAGAAGGACTAGGAAAGAGGGAAGTATAAGAAACAGAAAGAAGAAATGACTCTCTATTTTGCATTGACTCTAAGATGCACGTTTTTCCCCCATTTGAACCTCTCTGAGCTCCCTGCAACTGGATTCAAAGCACCTTAAAGCCGTTGTCCTCTAGCATCACGGGGACCTGTTGTCATTGCCTGCGTGTGCATGCTCGTTCACAGCTGCTGCTGTTGTCATCACTTCAACGGGATTATCCGTGTTGGCACTACACATGCCGGGTTTAATTGCTGTGCAAAATGCCCTCAGAGAGATGACACCATGATCCAGTGCTGAAAGGAAAACGTACAGGGTGTTCAGAAAGGCGAGGACAGAGCGGGGGGGGGGGGGGAGCAGATACTTGTTATTTGTGAAGTGCATATTCATGAGAGGAGAAATGATTGCAATGCCATTGTCTCTTACAAAGAAACCATAGGCTTTACCAGTGCTATTCAATGGATGGGTCCTGGACCAGCAAGCAGCACCTGGGAAGGTGTTAGAAGTGTAGCATCCCAGACTCTATCTTAAACGGCTGAGTCTGGATCTGCATTTGAGCAAAATCCCCACGTCCCTCAAACGTTAAAGTTTGAGGGCACTGTTTTAGAGGACAAACATTGAATTAGTGCAATATTCACAAGGGAGTGCCATCAGAAGTTACACAAACTCCAATAGAGCCAGACACCTTCACAAGCACTCGCTGACCCCTGGCCAGATGCCAATTGGAAGGAGTAAATCTCTACTCGGTTCTGCTTCCATCACCTGGGACAAGAGATGGCTGAGGGGTGAGCTGCATCGCATGTGGCTGTGACAGAGTGAATGCCCCGGATGCTCCAAAAGACTCTATTCACGGAGGCACCAGGAACCTCGTTGCAAACCAAGAAGTCTTCTCTCTCTGCTCCTGCTCTTACCCCCACATTATCGGTTCTATCTGTGCAGGCTATGAATCCCTATATATACTGGGGGGGTTTGTCTATACATACCTATGACAAAGTTTAATTTGTAAGTTAGGCTCAGCAAGAGGTTAACAACAATCCTATATAATAAAAGCCTAATATGCTAAGTGTTCAACTATTCGTTTGTTCAACCAGTCGCTATGACGTGCACTGACCATCAGTGGGTAGATGCTCCGACTGGTAGGTTAGCTTGCTGCTGGGTTCTGGACGATTGGTACTGGGCGAGATTGGCCAGACACACCCTGGAGCCTTCCCACGGTCCCTCCCCAGCTCTCTGATCACTGAATCAGGACTCAGGAAGACACGCCCTGGAGCCAACCTCCCAAGGTCCGTCCCTTCCTGGCCTCTAAAATATTTCTTCTAATTAATTTCCTTTCAATGCACAAATCCGTGCACCAGGCCTTTAGTAACTAATAATAAAATATAACAATTATTACAATATATGGTAATAAAAGTTATATAAATGTGGTCTCTTTCTCAAAATATCTTACTGTACTGTACTCACCTTTTCCCTTAAAGGCGGCACTTTACAGCTTCTCCCTGGCATATCCGAGTCACCAGCATCATTATTCTTGTGTGTTGAGACCACCAGCAGCTAAAATAAGGGTGACTTAAACACAAGCACTGTAATACCACAACAGGCTACTCAGTGCCTAAGGGGCAGGGTGGCATCCGCAGTGTGAAGACGCTGGACAGAGGGACGAGGCACATCCAGGACAGGAGGGACAGGCCCTCAAGAGATTTCAGGAAGCTACTCAAACGGTGTGCAATTTAGAACTTACCAATTGTTTGTTTCTGGAATTTCCCATTAAGTGTTTCCAAACCGCAGTTGACCACAAGTAACTGTAACCATGGATAAGGGGAGACTATTGCACGCTACTGCTAGCGTGCACCACATCTAACGCTGTATTGCACTCCATCCTGAAAGGCAGGCAGGGTCTCATTCTCATTTTTTTACAGATGAGTAAGCAGTGGCTCAGAGAGCTTAAGTCACTTAAGTACCCAAAGTGACAGGCCCTGAAAGACTTCTCCTGATATTTAGACCCCACACTCAGAGGGGTTTCTCAAGGACAACACTCTGCCTCTTTTAAGGAAGCCCTGGAAAACTGCAATGTAGGGGCACTGTGTGCAAGTCACTATCCGTTTTCTTTATCCCTCACCCTGACCCCAATTTTGTGAGGAAAGCCCTCATCTTGGTTCAATGTGCTTCACTTCCTGAAATTTGCTGACACCTGCTGGCAAATGGAAGGATAGCACTGAGCGAAGAAGTTTTCCTTTAAGGCAGTGGTTCTCAACCTTCCTAATGCCACGACCCTTTAATACAGTTCCTCATGTTGTGGTGACCCCCAACCATAAAATTATTTTCGTTGCTACTTCATAACTGTAATTGTGCTACTGTTACGAATTGTAATGTAAATAACTGATATGCAGGATGTATTTTCCATTGTTACAAATTGAACATAATTAAAGCATAGTGCTTAATCACAAAAACAATATGTAATTATATATGTGTTTTCTGATGGTCTTAGGCGACCCCTGTGAAAGGGTCGTTCGACCCCCAAAGGGGTTGCAACCCACAGGGGTCGCCTAAGACCACAGGTTGAGAACCGCTGCTTTAAGGTCATGGCGCTGCCCCACAAAGCTACAGGCCTGAGGGGGCCAACATGAGCTTCACGGAAGGCGACAATGAAGGTGAGAGTGAAGAGCACTAGAAAACACAGGTCTGAACACGCCCAGGTCTCAGGCCAGGCAGGGAGAGCCACAGGACTCCCAATCCTGCCACATAAACACTCTATTGTTCCTCGGGCTTGTCTGACACAAGGCCGCAGATGGTCTGTGCTCCCAGGAACTTGTAATAGATCATTTATTTCTAACCATGCAAGGAATAAATCTCACCGGATAACTGAGCAAATCCCTGCTGCTCCTTGCCTTCCCGTGGCACTCCTGTGGGACAGATCCGAGAGTTGCCCTAAGTTTCAGTGATACTAGGTTTTGTGTAGGTAATAATAAACATAAGCACACACACAAAACAAACAAACAACAACAACAACAACAATCACGTCATGCTTTTTTACTGATAATAATTGGGTGTCAAGAGGACGATGATGTCTGTCTGGGCTTTTAAAAGACTGTAGTACCACTTCATCCTAATAGATGGAGACAAATTGTCAGCTGAAGTATATTGCATTCCTGCCTTCTGGCCCTGACAAGTATTTTCCAATATTTTGCAGCATTTGACAAGCTTTAAATTTGGGATGAGTGAACAAGGTAGAAGGCGGAGAAGGAGGGGCGTGGGGGGAGGGAGGGTGGTGCATAGAAAAGGAAGATTAGTCCTGAGGTGGAGTGGGATGAAGACTGGGGGAGGTGCCATGGGAGGTAAAGATTTGCCTTTGGTCAGTTTGCCTATTAGAATCCCAAGTGGACAATTCCATATGTAATTCTGGAGCTAAGGTGCGAGTTTAGAGAAACAGAAAGACTATAAGAGTCATTGGCATCTGCATGAGATGACCCGATGGCCTACGCAGGGAGGTGAGACAGAGAAGTTCATCTCAGAACAGAGTCCAGGGCATTCCCACACTAAGACAAGATAAGTGAACTACAGAGATGAAGGAAGAAAATTGTGCCGTTGGGAGCATTTCAGAAACTGTGAGGTTCTAGAAGCCTAAGTAAAATGGGTCTCCGGAAGGACAGAGTGTTCAGCTGTGAAAATGTTGCTCTGAGGACAGAAAATTGATGATGCGGTGACAGATGGAAGTCGTTGGTGAACTTGATAAGAGCCATTTCTGTGGAATGCCAGGGGCAGAGAATGACTGTACTAGGCTGAAGACAAAAATGTGGATGGGAACAGGGGATTGAGGTCAACCCTTCTGAGAGTTACCTTGGTTGGAAGCCAAGTCCGAAGGCAGTATCTGAAAGTGGATGTGAAATCAAAGGACAAATATTTAAAGATGGCATTATGCATTTGCCATCTCAATTCTTTTTTTAAAATATATTTTCATTGATTCAGAGAGGAAGGGAGAGGGAGAGGAGATAGAAACATCAATGATGAGAGAGAATCATGGATCGGCTGCCTCCTGCACACGCCCTACTGGTGTGCCCTGGATCAGAATCGAACCCAGGACCCCTCAGTCTGCAGGCTGATGCTTTATCCACTGAGCCAAACCAGCGAGGGCACTATCTCAATTCTTATCCATACAGATATTGTCCTCCATTATGCATGAGAAAACTAAAGAGTTAATATCCCACATATCAAAATGTTTAAAAATTAACAACCAATGTGTTTTTTTTTCTTTATTGATTAAGGTATTACATATGTGTCCTTACCCCCCATTGCCCCCCTACACACACACTCATGCCCTCAACCCCCTGGTGTCTGTGTCCATTGGTTAGGCTTATATGCATGCATACAACTCCTTTGGTTGACCGCTTGCCCTTACTCCCACGCTCCCCTACCTTCCCTCTGAGGTTTGACAGTCTGATCGATGCTTCTCTGTCTCTGGATCTGTTTTTGTTCATCAGTTTATGTTGTTCATTATATTCCATAAATGAGTGAAATCGTGATATTTATCTTTCTCTGACTGGCTTATTTCACTTAGCATAATGCTCTCCAGTTCCATCCATACTGTTGCAAATGGTAAAAATTCCTTCTTTTTTACCGCAGCATAGTATTCCATTGTGTAGATGTACCACAGTTTTCTAAACCACTCATCTGCTGATGGGCACTTAGGCTGTTTCCAAATCTTAGCTATGGTAAATTGTGCTGCTATGAACATAGGGGTACATATATCCTTTCTGATTGGTGTTTCTAGTTTCTTTGGATATAGTCCTAGAAATGGGATCACTAGGTCAAATGGGAGTTCCAACAACCAATGTTAATATTACATAAGATCCAAATTATTTCTTCTAGACCCTGACACCTCCTATTAAAATATAAAAACCAAAGCTTAAGTACTTTTGTTTTCCTGCCTTACACAATGACCCGGTTGAATGCCAGGCAATATAAATGGTCTTATTTTTATCATTATGTTATTTGTTGGCTTAAAATTTTTCATTAAATACAGAAAGGTTTTTGTCACATTTTAATCATTAGTCGTTGTTTGCTTCGATCAAGGCTGAATTTGATCCAAATTCAGTCCTTTTTCTAGCTATACATCTCAAATACTTAGAGGCAATAAAAATTTTAAGTTATCAAAAAGTTCACTGTCGTATTCCTGTTTTAACTCTTAGTAATGCTCAAGACTTCATAGCTTATCAAGGCTTCTAAAGTCAAATTTTGTCTCTCACCACAACAGATTTCCCTTACAAAGCATAAACTCAGTCATTTATTCTGCTGAAATAAGTATACACGTATATGTGCATGAATACACACAAATATATGTAAAGCATCCATTCTATATCCGGTGCATTGTAAAAGGTGGTTGGAGCAAGACAAGAAGATGGAATTCCCAGGCCCCTAGCTGTGGTGTGAAGGGGCTGCCGTGGGCGCACCTATGGTGAGGAGGCTACAGAAACTCTGCCAGGGCTGCAATGGCATAAATAGTGACCTATTTGGTACGAACTGAGAAGACCTTGTTCCTGAATTTCTGTGCAAACCTACAGATTCATTACATGCATTTTCATTTGTTTGGAATTGGCTTAGAATTACAGTTTTTGAATTTAGTTAGTTTTTATATTTATCACTATTTTATATTAAATATTGTATAACTATAACTATACAGAACATAATATTACATGTAAATATACTCTCTTTATAATTGTGTTTATAGGAAATAATTTTCATTTTAGACAAACTTTATCGGTCATTCTTAAGAAAATGCACGATGCTGCACTGTTACTGGAATTCCCACCCAGGCTCCCCTCAGCTCTGGCCTCTGGGTCTGCACACCCTGCTAGCGTGCATCTCAGTAACACTCCACAGAATGACCTCCAGGAATGGTGTTACTTCACTTGCACTCGAAGAGTGGTTGTGACCAATGTCCGTTTTGCTGGCTCTGCACAAATCAGTGCAGAGAGAGAGCCGAGGTGGTTGGCACCAGGTAGCTGATGGATCCGTGCCGCTGTCGCATCCTAAGCAACTCCTCATAGCCCGGCCCTTGTCTCTTCCTCTGCTCTAGCCTGAAATTCTTTTCTTCCAGCTCAAGTTTTCAACATTTAGAAAGTAAAGATTCTAAGAGGGACAACTAAGGTAACTCGGGGCCAGCTGTGGATGGGATCCCTCTGTCCCAGTGGGGGACCTGGGAAGGCTGGGCTGCGGGAACAGGCTCCGTGCAAAAAAGAAAAGAGATAAAAGTCATAAACTAGCTTAAAAAACTCCTTGTATTTCTTGTTCTGAGGAGATGTTATTAATATGCTTCATTTACACTTTCTTAAATGTCCCTATTTACCAGTTCAGATGGAAAAATAAACTTTTGAGATTGTAGGGTATCCTGACCCTTTGTTCTAAACTCTGGGAACCAAAAAGGATTCGCCTACAGTCCAGATGACCTTGGATTTGAGAATAAATAAAGCTTCGTGAATAATAAAAAGCCAATAAATACATATCTATCAACAATTGAATCTAAAAAACAAAATAAACAATCAAGCAAAACAGAAACTGACTCATAGATACAGAGAACATTTTGATGGTTGCCAGATGGGAGGGAGGTGAGGGGATGAGTGGAAAAGGTTGAAAGGATTAAGAAGTACACATTGGTAGTTACAGAATAGTCATGGGGATGTACAGCATAGCGAATATAGTCAATAATACTGTAATAACTATGGATGGTGCCAGGTGGGTACTAGACTTATCAGGATGACCACTTAGAAAATTATGTGTCTAATTACTGGGTTGTACACCTGAAACTAATATTGTATGTCAACTATAATTGAAAAATAAAAAAATTATTGCCCTAGCCAGTTTGCTAAGTGGTTAGAGTGTCGGCCCATGGACTGAAGGGTCCTGGGTTCAATTTCGTTCAAGGGCACGTACCTAGGATGCAGGCTCGATCCCCAGCCCTAGTCAGGGCCTGTGTGGGAGGCAACCAATGATGTGTCTCTCTCACATCAATGTTTCTCTCTCTCTGTCT
Organism: Myotis daubentonii; assembly: GCF_963259705.1. Taxonomy (NCBI): domain Eukaryota; kingdom Metazoa; phylum Chordata; class Mammalia; order Chiroptera; family Vespertilionidae; genus Myotis; species Myotis daubentonii. The sequence continues at coordinate 206,660,653 of NC_081841.1, read as the reverse complement.
CTCCCCCTCCCCTCCACTCTCTCTAAAAATCAATGGGAAAATATCGTAAGGTGAGGATTAACAAAAAGAAGAAGGAGAAGGAGAAGGAGACAGAGACGGAGGAGGAGGAGGAGGAGGAGGAGGAGGAGGAGGAGGAGGAGGAGGAGAAAAAGAAAAAATTATTTAAAGTTAAGAAAGACAAAGCCCACTTCATCCTGAACCATACAACAGATGGAGTCTGACCTGCTTATAAAGCTGTCTTCAAGAACATGGTTTTCCATACCTGTAATAAAAATGCTAAAAGACAGGCTCAAGTCATGATTCCCACCCCCACCCTCCCACCCCCACCCGCAAAACACTTTGTTTGGGTCTTGGAAATAATGAGAAGGCATTCAGCAGAATTTCATTTCACCATTCCTTGGTCATACACACTTGGGCAACTTAACTTTTCTGAGTCTTGGTTTCATAATTTGTAATAATAATAATTCCTACCCACAGGTTAATTTAAGTGTAATGAGAGTTTGGATCAAGGACCCAAAGCTGAGAACAGCAGGTGTCCAGGACTCCCCATTCTCAATCTGGCTGTTGGCCAGCTCTGCAAGACTTGTGGAGAGCTAGCCCCAAACCTGTTTGCACCATTACCCTATTACCCTAATCCTGCTTCAAGACGTAGAAGACCGGCCCAAACCAATATGCTCAATTAATATTTGATAAAGGAGGCAAGAACATACAATGGAGCCAAGATAGTCTCTTCAATAAATGGTGTTGGGAAAATTGGATAGATATATGAAAGAAAATGAAACTAGACCACCAACTTACACCATACACAAAAATAAACTCAAAATGGATAAAGGACTTAAATGTACGACAAGAAACCATAAAAATTCTAGAAGAATCCAAAGGCAACAAAATCTCAGACATATGCCGAAGCAATTTCTTCACTGATACAGCTCCTAGGGCACTTGAAACTAAAGAGAAAATGAATAAATGGGACTACATCAAAATAAAAAGCTTCTGCACAGCAAAAGAAACCATCAACAAAACAACGAGAAAACCCACTGTGTGGGAAAACATATTTGCCAATGTCATATCTGATAAGGGCCTAATCTCCAAAATTTATAGGGAACTCATACAACTTAACAAAAGGAAGATAAACAATCCAATCAAAAAATGAGCAAAGGACCTAAATAGACACCTTTCAAAAGAGGACATTCAGAAAGCCAAGAGACATATGAAAACATGCTCAAAGTCACTAATCATCCGAGAGATGCAATTCAAAACAACAATGAGGTACCATCTCACACCTGTCAGACTGGCTGTCATCAACAAATCAACAAACAACAAGTGCTGGAGAGGATGTGGAGAAAAAGGAACACTTGTGCACTGCTGGTGGGAATGCAGACTGGTGCAGCCACTATGGAAGACAGTATGGAGTTTCCTTAAAAAACTGAAAATGGAACTCCCATTTGACCCTGTGATCCCACTTCTAGGAATATAGCCCAAGAAACCAGAAACACCAATCAGAAAGGATATATGCACCCCTATGTTCATAGCAGCACAATTCACCATAGCTAAGATCTGAAAACAGCCTAAATGCCCATCAGTAGATGAATGGATTAGACAACTGTGGTACATCTACACGATGGAATACTATGCTGCTGTAAAAAGGAAGGAACTCTTACCATTTGCAACGTCATGGATGGAACTGGAGAGCATTATGCTAAGTGAAATAAGCCAGTCAATAAAGGAAAAATACCACATGATCTCACTCATTCATGGATAATAGAGACCATTATAAACTTTTGAACAATAATAGATACAGAGGCAGAGCTGCCTCAAACAGGTTGTCAAACTGCAGCGGGAAGGCCGGGGAGGGTTGGGGGGCAGGAGGTAGGGGGGTAAGAGATCAACCAAAGGACTTGTATGCATGCATATGAGCATGGCCAATGGACATAAGACACTGGGGGTTAGGGGAGGCTAGGGGACTGTCTAGGGTGGGGGGAAAAATGGATACATATGTAATACCCTTTGTAATACTTTAAGCAATAAAAAATAAAAAAAAATAAAAAATAAAAAAAAAGACGTAGAAGACTTAAAACAGCAAGGAGATACCACTGCACACCTATCAGAATGGCCAGGATCTGGAACACTAACACACCAAACGCTCGTGAGGACGCAGAGCAACAGAGCTCCCCCCCATTCCCGGTGAGAATGCACAATGGTGCAGCCGCTTGGAAGACAGGTTGGCGGTTTCTAATAAAACTAAACACACTCTTACCATACGTTCCAGCAATCGCACTCCCTGGTATTCATCCAAAGGAGTTAAAAACTTATGTCTACATAAAAAACCTGCACATGGATGTTTATAGCAGCTTTATTCATAATTACCCAAACTTGGAAAACTCAGAAGCAACCAAGATTTCCTTCAGTAGGTGAATGGATAAATAAATGATGGCCCATCCACACAATGGAATGTTATTCAGGCTAAAAAATGTGCTATCAAGCCATGAAAATACATGGAGGAGCCTTAACTGCATATTGCTAAATGAAAGAAGTGAATCTGAAGAGGCTACACACTGCATGATTCCAACTCTATGACATTCTAGAAAAGGGAAAACAATGGACACAGTAAAAAGTTCATGGTCAGCAGGGGTTAGGAGAGGAGGGGATGAACAAGTGGAACACAGAGGATTTTTAGGGCAATTAAAATATTCTGTATGATGTTATAATGGTGGACACCAGTCATTATACACTTGTCCAAACCCATAGAATGTACAAACGCAAGAGTGAAACCTAATGTTGACCATGGTCTTGGGTGATAGTGATGTTCAATGTAGGTCCCTCCGTTGTACCATTCTAGTGAGAGATGTTGATAATAGGGGAGACTATGCATGTGTCGGGGCAGGAGGTTTAATGGAAATCCCTCTCAATTTTGCTGTGTACTTTAAAACTACTCCAAAAATATAAAGTCCTTTAAAGAAAGATATAAAAAACTGTAAGTTCATTCGAGAGGCTGGTAGTGTATTTCCCCCAGGGGATAGGAAAAGAGGTTCCTCTTCCACGTCTCACCTGCTTCAGGCCAGTGGAGACGGTCCCCAGAAAATATTGGAAAACCTGATGCTCAGAGAGAACACGTGGACTGGGGCCTGACTTATGCCTGTTTTATAAAGTTCTCGTTAAAAATACATTTTTTTATTGTTGATTTCAGAGAGGAAGGGAGAGAGAGAGGAAGAGATAGAAGCATCAATGATGAGAAAGAATTGTTGATCGGCTGCCTCCTGCCCACCCCACCCACACTGGGGATCAAGCCCACAACCCCAGCCTGTGCCCTGACTGGAAATCAAACCATAACCTCCTGGTTCATAGGTAGATGCTCAACCTCTGAGCCATGCCACCCGGGTTATAAAAGTTCTGAAAGCCAGAGACTGGCTGAGTTTCCATGAAGGCAGAGGGAAGAGAGATTGGGGTGATGGTTTCCCTGGGCCAGTGGCTGAAAGACAAAAAGAGACCCCCCTGGGGAGGAAGGGGATATGGCAGCAATCCTGACCCACAGGGGCTCGGAATGCATAAGAAGTCAGAGGGGCCAGGCCTGGGCATTATAACTGGTTGTGCCCAGTGGGGGTCTCTAAGATCCCCACAAAAGGACGCTAGGAGACGGTGAGTCAGTCAGTATTTGGCCCTCTGCCCTACCTAAGTGGGCAGATAATCACTGTCCCAGTCAGTTCCAACCTTTTCAGCCACTGGGCTCTTCTCCCTCTCTTCCCTTGAACCTCAAAGCAGTGCAGTAAGTAGGGGAGGGGGGACAGAAAGGAAGTTGACCTGGGTCCAGGCACAGTGCAGGCCTCCCAGCCTGAGGCAGGTCAACGCTAAGGAGCAGACACCCTGGGAATTAAGTGTGTGCTTAGTGTTTTGATATTGGACTGGTTAATATCTGAAAGGGACAAGCAAGGCTATGGACTCAATAATCCATCCAAGGGCAGTGAAGAACAATTCTAAAGAAAAGTATAGAATGTCGCAGCATTGAGAAAGCATCAGGTCGGCCTCTCTGTGTGCCTGTAGAGCCCATCTTGTAGATGGGGCTTTGGGGGTGGGCAGGGGAAAAAAGGGGAGCAGACAGCACAGCACAGAGCTGTCTCTAAGGAAGGCTCTCTGCCCAGCTCTCTCTGGTGGATTTTTCACTTTCTCTTTCATGGCCTGGGGGTGGGTGAGGGGTGATGGTGGTAGAACCGGTTTTGCATAGATAGCCTGGCACTTTTTGTTCTCAAGCTTTGAAGCCTCTGCCAGATCCCTGGAGGACACTGGAAAATTCAGATTAACATCCTGCTACAATGGACAGAGAGAGTCTGTGTGAGCTAAGTATTTTGCACCACGCTTGGCACATGGTAGGCACCCAGGAAATGATAGCCATTATTGTCTCCTGATGAAAGATCAATCATCTCCATTTTAAAAGAGCAGAATAGTTGCTAAAATTCACTAAAGTCTATAACTCTATACCTATAGTTTGAAATTCCACTCTCTGAATATTCAAGTGGTCTTTCAGAAGGTGGTTTTACGTGATGGGAATAAGAGCACTGAGTGATAAACTCGAGTCCCACCCCAGTGGCCACCCAGCTTATGCCCAGGGGCACGGGCATAGCACATGGCGCCCACAGTGGGTTCTGATCCAATGGCTCATTGTCTGAACCGATTTAACCCAGGAAGACACAGTCCTCAGGACCAGGTCAGGATCTGGCAGGAGTTTGAAAATTTCAATGAAAGGAAGCATTGGGAACAAGCTTTATACCTGCCTCAGATGTGTTGATTTGGTGCCTAACCATAGACAGGTAATTCGATTCAACTGAATCTTACTAAAATAATGCTGAAAATATTATTGTAAGACTTTGATGGATCATGTCATTATATAGGAGCCCAAATCTTCTTATTCTGACTACTTATTACATACCAAGCAGAATACGACACCTGGATTGCCATAACATATGGCCGTTCATTGAATGCATGTACCATCATTATTGGAAAACCATTTTAAAAAGCACTTGTTTTCTGGGATGAAACTCTCTCTGTGAGGCCTCTTTCTATCTAATATGTGTCTCTCTCACTTCAATGTTTCTCTATCCTCGGGTGAGGATTAACAACAACAAAATTGATCAACAGTGAAACTTATGTCACATTAAAGCGAGAACAGCAGAAAGGAGACACATGTTGAACCCTCTAGCAAAATATTACAAGAGGTGACATTTTAACCTTACAGACCCCAGTGGAACTTTTTGCAAAAAGCCTGGTGAAGAGTTGGCTGCCATTAGGATTCGTTGGGGGAAGACAATCCAAAATGCGTTCCCAGAACTAGGTCCTCAAAGGACCAAAATCAAACCAAAGCAAGTCCTCCCATCGCCAGGCTGGAGGGCGCTCCCCATCTCCCCGGCGAGGTTTACACTTAAACTTCTCTGGGCCTTTGCTCTCCGTCTCTGCCTGGAATATCCTTGCCCAACCTCCTAGGACTCTAAACTCTCACTAATCATTTATGACCCAGTGCAAATGACACTTCTGTGACCCTCCCACCTGACTCTTTGGCCCTGGAAGCAGCACTCACGCCTTTCTTACACTGGTTAGCTCTCTGTGTCATGACTGTTTGCTGATAGTTCTGTCTCTCCGTCTAAACGGAGACCGTTTCATCTCCTGTCACCAGCGCCAGGCTCAGTGAGCACACAGTGAAGGCCTGGTGAGAGAATGAACGACTGGATGTATTAACGGAAACTAAATTTCTGCACATAAGCCCCCAATGTCACCCTCTCATTTCACGCATTATTCCTACTTTCCAGTATCCGTTTGTCATAGGGCACGCAATTAAATGACTTGTAAAATAATTACAAAGCTAGAATTCCATGGTGGTGTTCTGTATCAGTTAATTATTGCTGTATAACAAACCACCTCAAGAATTAATGATTTACTATTTATTATTTTCTTACAGTTTGACTGGTGGCTTTTTGCTTACTCTTGTCCAGGCTCGCCATGCAACTGCATTCAGCTGACCAAGACGGAAGATCTATGATAGACTCACACAGGGGCCTTAGTTCTCTATCAGCTAAGTGCCTTGGTTCTCTTCCAAGCTTCCCGTCTTCCTTCATCCATGAAACCAGCTTACTAGCCTGGCCAGGCTCCATAGAGTAAGTGTTTATCAAGCTCTGCTTATGTCATATGTGCCGGTGCCTTATTGGCCAACTCAAGTCAGATGGTCAAGCCTAGTCAACATGGAAGGGAACTTAGATTTACCTTTGCATGATTTTAATCCATTGGAACATCACAGAAATACTATTAAGTTAACTTGTTGTTGCTGCTGTTCTGAATGGATTTTTTTTTCTATTTTGTTTCTTTCTCCCAGTATTTCTACCCTTTCATTTAGGTTTGCATCTACTTACATTGGCTAGCCCTTCCAGGTGATGTTGAAAAATAGTTCTGAACTTATTAGAAATGTTTCCGCTATTTCACCACTTACAATGCTGGCTACTGATTTAAGTAACTATTTTTTACCTCTGCGGGAAATCTCTCTTTTTTTCCTTAAGGGTTTATTGTTTTATTATTTGTTTTAATAAGTAATTCATGAGAAATGTTAACAGAAAAGAATTTTTAGTATGACTGTTTTCTTTTGATTTATAATTATGATGGATTATACTAATAGATCTCCTGCTATTGAGCATTCATTTTATTTCTTTTACCAAACCTCCCTCCCCCAGCCACTCCCTCTGCTGCCTGGGGTGTGCATGGTTGGGAGGGGGTGCCTGCTCTGCATGCGGACTGTCATTCTCAGCCTCCAGTCCCTCTTCTCCCTCGTACCCTGTCTGTTAGCATCTAGATCTGTGCTGTCTGGTACAATGACGATGAGACAACAGCCACTGAGCACTTGGGATGGAACAAGTCTGAACTGATTCCTGTAAAATACACATTAGATTTTGAAGGCTTAGTAAAAAAAAAAAAAAATAGAGTAAAATCTCTCATTAGTAATTTTTATACTGATTACATGTTGAAATGATACTATTTTTGGTATATTAGGTTAAATAAAATATAGTACTAACATTAATTTCACTTTTTAAAAAATCCTCACCAGAGTATATATTTTTTCCATAGTTTTTGTTTTGTGTGGGTTTTTTGTTTGTTTGTTTGTTTTTGTTTGTTGTTTGTTTTTAGAGAGAGTGGCAGGGAGAGGGAGAGACAAACACCAATGTGAGAGACACGCATCAATTGGTTGCCTCCCGCATGCCCCTGACCAGGGCTGGGAGCCTCTAAACAAGGTATGTGCCCTTGACCAGAATCAAACCCAGTACCCCTCAGTCCACAGGCTGACTCTTTATCCACTGAGCCAAGCCAGCTAGGACTTACCTGTTTTTAATGTGGCTACTAGAACATTTTAAATTACTTTTACATTTATAAATACTTACATACTAGCATAGTTACATAAACTCAATTGGACAGCACTAGTCTAGATGAATCCTACACTTTGGTTGTAAATATTCCTGAGGTACTTTGATATTTCTATTCGACGATAGTTGAACATACTTCTTTTATTTTAAAAAAAATGTGTTTTATTGATTTCAGAGAGAGGAAAGGGGAGGGAGAGAGAGGTAGAAGAAAACATCAATCTGCTGCCTCCTGCAAGTCCCACACTAGGAATCAAGCCTGTAACCCAGGCACATGCCCTGACCAAGAATCGAACTGGTGACCTCCTGGTGCATGGGACAACACTCAACCACTGAGCCACATCGGTCAGGCTAGCTGAACATACTTTTGATAGACATTTGCAGTAATGGCCCTGATTTGTTCTCATCTCTTTATTCATGCCCTGGATAATCCCTTCCCACACTCACTCTGGGCTTGGCCTTGTGACTTAGCCAATGTGAGCAGTGAAGAGTGCCTATACATTAGGGCCGCTGTCTCTTGCTGTTAGAACCCTAAATCTACACATGGTGCTTCCCGGACAGCCTCCTAGAAAGTGAGAGACCCTAAGGAAAGAGAGCGCATGCTGTGTTAGGCACCCCAACTATTTCAGCAGATCCCAGCACTTCCAGTCACAGCCACTTAACTAAGCCCAGGCAAGACCAGCAGAAATATCACCCAACCATGCCACTGAATCAAAGAAAGAAAGAAATTATTGAAACTTTGGCAAAGTCCATCTGATCCAATCTTTTCATTTTTTAAGATAGAAATCATCCTACATGTAAGGTTTGGGCATAATTCAATTTAATAATACATAAATATAAAACGCATTTTGTATTTCTCCAAAGTCTCCTCCAAATGATTTTAAAGTAGCCAAATATGTCACCAGCATGTCATTTCTTACATATGCCCTCTCTTATTTTCACCTGCGTTAGCATGCAGTTCAAAATTCACATACTTTATAGCTTTCTCTCAAGAAACGTCCTCCACTCCTAACCTTTTAGAGATAAGCACTCTGGTTTCCATTTATTGCTCCTACAATCAGTAACTTTTTATAAGTGATGTGACGAAGGAGTGGCATAGCCACGACTTCTGAATCCTAAGGCATTGCTTCCTCCACGAGTCTTGCGGCTGATGCCAACCCCCTCCGGTGGGATCAGCAGGTTCTCTCCAGGCAGAAGAAACCCGTCTTCCCATGAATTCAATCTGTGATGTAGAGTAGAGCCAGCAGCCAAGTACATCGTAAGTAAAATCGTTCATGAACTGCACTCTAATAAAATCAATTGTCAAAAAGTTCAAAACATATTTAAATTGAAAATGACATGACTGGAGTCCGATAATAGCAGAGGATATGGACTAGCCGTCCTTTGAGGTTTTTTATTTATTTATTTTACATTTATTTTTTTATGGACTTGAGAGAGGAAGAGAGAGGGAGAGAAGGACAGAAACATCCATGATGAGAGAGAATCATTGATTGGCTGCCTCCTGCATGCCCCACACTGGGGATTGAGCCGGTAACCCCAGCCTGTGCCCTAACCAGGAATCAAACCCTGAACTCCTGGTTCGTAGGTCAACGCTCCACCACTGAGCCATGCCGGCTGGGCCCTTCTATGTTTTTAAAGGCAGATTCCAATTCCAGTGTGTTCACCCTTGATTCTCCATTGTCTTTTTGTTATACCAACTGTACTTTGTATCCTCTTAACAAAATATTATTCCAATTGGCTTTTATATTCAAATTGTCCAACTATATAAAAACATTCTACTTTCAAATTTAAAAAAAGAAAGGAAAAACATTCTACTTTCAGAAATTCCCTTCCAATGATCTTTCCAATGACTGAGAAAAAGTATTTTTAATTAACTTTGGATTTCTGTATCAGAATTGGCCAGAAACAACTTCTAAGATTGTTAAATACTTCCTTCTGCAATACTAACTCAATTTTTAAAGTGTCCTGGTTTTGAATACTTGACTTACAAAATGAACAGCTCAGGCCGTAGCTGCTTTGGCTTAGTAGATAAAGTGTTGGCCTATGGACTGAAGGGTCCTGGGTTTGACTTCGGTCAGGGGCACATGCCTGGGATTCGGGCTGGATCTCTGGTAGGGGGCATGCTGGAGGCAGGCAATCAATAATTCTCTCTCATCATAATGTTTTTATCTCTTTCCCTCTCCCTTCCTCTCTGAAATCAATAAAAATATTTTTTTAAAGTGAAAACCTTTAAAAATATATTTAAAAATTTTTTAAAATCAAAACGAACAATTCAGGTCTGAAGACAAATGGAGCCAGAGCTAAGGGTCCAAGTTCTTGTTCACGCTCCATGCTCTACGTTGGTTAGTGACATGGACACACTTATTCTAACTTTGTATGTTGGCTCTTTATTCGTGTCGTATAGCTACAGAAAACTAGATGTATTGCCTTTTATTTGAAGTCACTACCACATCGTCAATATGAACACACTACTCTCCACTGTTCTCTTAGACAGGTTCCAATTTTTATTATAAATTTTAAAAACACTAGATAAAGATTTTAATGAGGTTTAAATGCAGTATCACTCAAATGTATTAATATTAATTAAGAAACAATAATTCCACCCTAGCTGGTTTGGCTCAATGGATAGAGTGTCAGTATGCCGACAGAAGGGTCCCAGGTTTTATTCTGGTCAAGGGCACATGCCCGGGTTGTGGGCTCCATCTCCAGTAGGGAGTGTGCAGAAGGCAGCTGATCAATAATGTTTCTATCTCTCTCTCCCTCTTCCTTCTTCTCTGAAATCAATAAAAATATATTTTTTAAAAAAGAAAGAAACACTAATTCCAAGTGCCTACTATATGTTACATATTTTACAAAGGTCACCTCACTCATCCTTACAGCCATCCTATTGAGTAGTAACTAACTGCTCCATTTTACATTTGAAAAAAAAAAAGTTCAGGTTGTGAGAGCCCCACTTCCAAAGGCAAACAGTGGGTGGCAGAGCCGGGTTTATGCTCAGGTCTGGTCCTGTCAAAGCTGCCGCTAATTACCTTTGGTCACTTCTCCTCCCCCCATCTCTGAATTCACACCGGGAGAATAAGAAGAATAAAGCCCATGATCTCATGGTGCTTTCCAACCCCAACGTTTGTTTGTTTGGACACACCATGGTGGCTTTGTCCGTATCTCCATTGTTGGGTTTCGTACAGGTCTCTCTGACATGCAACAGGGTCAGGGACCAAAGCTGTTAGCATTATGTGCTGCTCTGGATCCAGGCAAACTGAAAAACTGATAAAATGCCTGACCGATGGCATCTAACCTCACAAATAACTGACGAGTCTTGCAAGTTTAACAGGTTTCTTTTTGAATACTAGACGGAGGTGGAGAATGTTGAGTGGATGAGAAAAAGGTCTTTCTTAACAGCTCATGCTTAGAAATGTCTCTATTTTGTGGTGTTCATTTTTTAGCTACTAAACACATCTCATGGCAACCATAAGGTAAATAATCTGCATTTTTAAAAATGTTTCCTTATGATGTGCTTTGCGAAATCACTAGCTATTACTCTTGTGTTTCTCACATGGTAGTTGTTTCATTTCTGTTTGTTGATGTGAAACTTAAGTGTGAACAGAACAAGACAGGACAAAAACTTTCCAGTACAACTCTACAGTTTTCTACTCTTAGCAATGAATGGCAGAGAACCAGCATGTCCTGCAACAATCCAGGCAATGGGGGTTGTTTTGCTCTGAAAATAAAGAGGAAGGTACTATTTTTAATACTCTTTTCTCATTCCCAAGTCCAGATAGTCTGATACCATTATAATTAGCTACTTATTAATGATAGGAAAGGAAGAAAAGGAAGGCCAGACATTATAGGCATGTCGTTTGGGTAGCTTTACCAGGAAGCTGCACTTTCTTTTTTTTTTTTTTTTAACATATTTTATTGATTTTTTACAGAGAGGAAGGGAGAGAGATAGAGAGTTAGAAACATCGATGAGAGAGGAACATCGATCAGCTGCCTCCTGCACATCTCCTTCTGGGGATGTGCCCGCAACCCAGGCACATGCCCTTGACCGGAATCGAACCTGGGACCCTTCAGTCCGCCAGCCGACGCTCTATTCACTGAGCCAAACCGGTTTCGGCAGGAAGCTGCACTTTCACACTTCCTAGGGAACCAGAAGCCCATTCCCTGCAAAACATGGGGGAAGAGATCCAACAAAGGGGAGACAGACACATGCACAGTGAAGTTGGGGTGACATAGGGAAGGTACTTGCCTATTAGTCAAACCAGGAAACAGACACCATTGGCCTGAGTAGGCAGGGCCACTGCAAGCCCATAAAAATTTGGAAATACAGCCTGGTCAGTATGTCTCAGTAGTTGAGCATCAGCCTATGAACCAGGAGGTCATGGTTCAATTCCCTGTCGGGGCACATGCAGGAGATAGCTGATCAATGATTCTCTCTCATCATTGATGTTTTTATCTCTCTCTCTCCCTCTCCCTTCCTCTCTGAAATCAATAAAAATATATATATATTTTAAAATTGGAAATACCTAATCCCCTCAACAAAGAAGCTCTCCCTCTTGGCTCACGGCCCTCTTGGTTCTCTGGTTCCTTTGGCTTTGCTCCTTCCCTGTGTTCCCTCTAGAGCAGTGGTTCTCAACCTTCCTAACGCCGCGACCCTTTAATACAGTGCCTCATGTTGTGGTGACCCCCAATTTCATGGTTAAAAATTGAACATAATTAAAGCATAGTGATTAATCACAAAAACAATATGTAATTATATATGTGTTTTCCGATGGTCTGAGGCGACCCCTGTGAAAGGGTCGTTTGGGGTCGCGACCCACAGGTTGAGAACCACTGCTCTATAGCCATGTGGCCATGTGGACCCCACATGCCATGGACTGATGACTGCATATGGGAACCCAAATTAAGCCAGCTTGATGCTGGATTGGACACTGCTCTGATTCTAGCTCTGCTGAAGCCATAGCTACATTTCTTCCTTGGCGGGAACGAAGGGAAATGGGACCTTGGAAACTCAGATGTGTAATTCCACAGAAATAAAGCTTTCTACAATATCTCATCCTCCGGTGAGAGTCTCAGAAAACTCCTCTTCTCAGAATATCACAAAAAGTCCACACTCTTGAGCAACAGGTGGGGGCAAAGACCTCTCCCCACTGATAACAGATCCATCAGTCAAAATAACTGCCTGTGAACTTATTATGTGAACTAAGTAAAGGTCCCTTTAAAGCCACCATAGCTCTATCTTTAAGCTAATATATACCTGTTAATTTAATTTAAATTTTCTAATTGAAGTTTTTGGACTAGCAGTACTAGTATACTATTTCCACCTGTGTTACAAGATTCAATGCACATTTCTACCATGTATTCAGAATTCACATTGCATAACAGTACAAACATTAGAGAATTCATAGAATTATCTTATCTGCTTAGCAACCACAGGAAAATATATTCAGAGTTCCAGGATGAAAAAGAGAAAATGTGATTCTTAATATTTCTAAGTATACAGCGTTCACCATGATTATGAACATGATAGTTTAGAAAATGACCTTCAGAAAGAAGAATAATATAAAAATGAGAAACTTAGGTGTATTGTCATTTTGCTTATCAGTCTGAAACATATTTGCAAATATTTGTTTGAAGTTCAAAATCAATACCAAACATGAATTTTGAGGCTCATGACTGATTTATGTTATATTTTGTCCTTGCTATTTGTAGTTATGTAAAGAGCATTTTCATATCATGCATACAAATGAAAAATACTTGAAAATATAGAAAAATATTGCCCAATTTCCTTCCTGGAATATATGCATGTTATTTATAGTGCGTTATAGTGAATGACTTGATGTTACATCAAAATATAATTCAGCTCTTCTACATTTCTCATAAAATTATGCCTGGCCAGGTAGTGTTGTTGGTTGGCATGTCATCCCTATATGCCAAGGTTGTAGGTTTGATTCCTGGTCAGGGCTTATACAAGAAGCAACAAATGAATGCATAACTAAAGTGGAACAACAATCAATCTTTCTTTCTCTCTCTCTCTCTCTCTTCTCTCTCTTAGTTTAGAAAGCCAATCACAGAAGTTAAATAGAATAAATTAAAACAATGTAAGGCTCTCATAGCAGCATTATTCACAATAGCCAAAAGGTAGAAACAACCCAGGTGTCTATCAACAGATAACTACATGAACAAAATGTGTTATACACATTCAATGGAAAATTATTCAGCCCTAAAAGGGGAGAAAATTCTGACACATGCTACAACATGGATGAATCTTGAGGACATTATGCTAAGAGAAATAAGTCAGTCGCAAAAGGACAACTATCATATAATTTTACTTATATAAGTTGCATTGTGTAGTCCAATTCATAGAGACAGAAAGTAGATGGTGGTTGCCAGGGGCTGAGGGGACAAGAGAATGGAGAGCTGTTTAATTAGAACCAGGGTTTCAGTTTTGCTAGATGAAAAGAATTCTGGAGATTGGGTTGTACAACAACGTGAATGTACTTAACGCTACTAAAATCCTATATAATGAAAGCCTAATGCGCAGATTGACTGAATGGTGGAACGACTGGTCGCTATGACGTGCACCGACCATCAAGGGACAGACACTCAACACAGGAGCTGCCCCCAGCCCGCAGGCCCTAGGCCAGCCAAGGTGGGTGTCAGCGGGCCCTCCCCCCCATTCACTCCGCTGGTCGCCCTGCAGAGGGAAGCGACAAGCAGTGGCAGTGGGGGCCGGGGCTGGCAAGTGGGTGGCACCAGGCCAGCTAAGGTGGGTGCCAGTGGGGGCCCCCCAATCACCCTACCATTTGCCCCACAAATTGGCCCTGATCACTGGTCAGGCCTAGGGACCCTACCCATACACAAATTTCGTGCACTGGGCCTCTAGTATACACATAAAGATGGTTAAGATGATAAATTTTGTGTTACGTGTATTTTACTATAATTTTTTAAAAATCATGCATGCTAGCCAGGCCAGTGTGGTTCAGTGGTTGAATGTCCACCTATGAACCAGGAGGTCACACTTTGATTCCCCATCAGGGCACATGCCCATGTTGCAGGATTGATCCACAGTAGAGGGCATGCAGGAGACAGTCTATCAATGATTCTCTCTCATCATTAATGTTTCTATTTGTCTCTCTCTCTCCTTTCCTCTCTGAGATCAGTAAGAATATATTCAAATATATATTTTAATTCAGTGAGAGAAACAGAATACAAATAAGTCAATCCATAATTAATAAAACAATACTTGGTAGTGACATGTTCTGTCTGTAAAAAATAAGTTAGGGTGATGTGATACTGAGCTAACTGGGGGGGCTACTTTCAATTGGTGTCAAAAGTTACATATTTATCATCTACAGTATTTAGACATACAAGGCTGGAAAAATAGCTGTCAGGCTATATGCCAACAAGGAAAGCTAATGCTATGTTGAAGGGGCTTAGTTCAATTCAGATGGTTTTAATGCCATTTAGAAATAGAAAATAATCATAGTTTAATTTTTTTAGTTTCATTTTTAATATATTTTTATTGTTGATAGTATTACAGATATCTCCCATTTACCCGTCCCATTTGCCCCCCTCCTCCAAGCCCTACCCATTCCCCCCACTCCCCTGCAAGGTCTTCACTATCCTATATAATTTAATGAACTAGATTTGCCATTGGAAAACTAGTGACAGTGTTTAGTGCCTTGTTCTGTGGAAAGAGTAAAATAGTGTGGACCAAAAAAAGGGGGGGGGTAATCTAATCATAAATTTATAGCTGGGTAGGTCATGGTGGGTAGATAACTTTTGAGTATAACATTTATCTTTGTCTTAAGCAAGCCCTGTCCATTGTCTCTGTGCATTTAAGTCAACACACCTTTGAAATAAATTGTAACCTCAAGAAAGCACAAGAAACCCTTCAAGAAACCCTTCAAGAAAGCACATAGTCTTTTTAACTATCCTGTAATCCAATCCCTACTTGCTTTCCCTCCTTCACCTCCATGTAATCTTCCTTACTGGGTAAAACAAACAAACAAAAAACCAAGAAGCAAAACTGTTATTCTCTGGAGCATTTGAGATCTTGCTTCCTGACATGTGTTATCAGTTTGGCTCAAATAAACTCTTATACAAGTTCTCTACAGCCCTGGCCCATAGCTCAGTTGGTTAGAGTATTGTCCCAATACACCAACCTTTTGGGTTTGATCCCCAGTCAGGGCACATACAAGAAGCAACCAATGAATGAATAAATAAGTGGGAACAACAAATATCTCTCTCTCTCTCTCTCTCTCTCTCTCTCTCTCTCTCTCTCTCTCGATCAATAAAAAAAAATTCTCTACAGGTTTAGATATTTCTTACATCAACAATAGAAAGGCCAGGTATAGGACTCTGAGAACTTTTCACCACAGCACACTGATCTGATGGGCCCTTCTTTGTCCATCACAATTTGTAACGTGATTTCTAAGATAAAGTCACTGCAGAAGATTGGGATTTTGTAAGTAGTGGATCTGAGACGCAACCTTTGCAGGCACACAGGGACCCAGCATTAGAAGACCCTTTAGAATCAGTCACTGGCAACACACCAAGGTTGGGAGTTTGATCTCCTGTCAGGGCACATACAAGAAACAACCAATGAATGCATAAATAAGTGGCACAACGAATCTCTCTCTCAAATAAAAAAATTTTTTTTTCAATTTAAATATAGAATTAGTCACTGGCAGCCTGCCATTCATCAGGAAACCTGGGGCACAGTAAACAGATTCTTGTCCTGCCCTAGGGCCCCTCTTCAGAAAAGAACTATTCTAGAGCTGGGGATCAGCTTACACGGACAGGTACTAATCTCAGCAATAATTCATTCCTGCCACACTATGATTCACACTTTGTTTCTCACTCAGCCTTACAGTGAACTCGGAGGTCCTGAAGTCCGTGGAACAAAGAGCCCAGGGCCATAATCATGCCATTTTTAGCTCAATCTTGTCTTTCTTTTATTACCATAGAAAGTTACCCTCATCAGCTTACACTTTGTCTTAAAAATCTGGAGCTATCCCATTATCTCATTCTTGTCTATGCTGAGGAAAAACAAACATTCAAACCGACTTGTTTACTGAGCTGCATGTTACAGTCTATTTTGGTCAGGCTGTGGATGCTACGTGAATGAATACAGGGCAGAAAGAGATATCATTGATTTGTTGAGTGGCTACTGTGGACCAGGCACGAAGATGGATTTCAGGGCAAAACAGAACAGACAGCCCTGAGGTCTGCCACAAAAAAATGACAGATTAACTAGAAAACTGGATGACTCAAAGGAGCAAGGAATTGCAGCAAGTGTTAGGATGGAAGAGGGAGCTATGGAAGTACACACCAGAAGAAGTGACTATCTAAAGGATGCACTGGGGTTGGGAAGTGGCAGGCAGGACTCCAGGAAAAAAGAATTGCATAAGCAAGGATCTAGAGGCAAAAGGGAAGCCAACACTGAAAAAAAAATGAGGAAAATAATCTGGATTTCCTGGGCTCTGGGTGAGAAGATGGTACTGGGAAAGGGAGGAGGTGATGGGCAGGCGGTGTGGCTGGGGAGGAACTGTGGAAGGTCTCATAAAGGGTTAATGCAGGTGCAAGATGGGATTTAAACTGGACAGCATAGGCTCCGAGGGCCTATTGGGGAACAGGAAGGGAGAGAGAAAGCTTGGGTGTAGGAAACCAGTTAGGAGTCAGCTTAAAGGAAAAGATGAGAGGATGGTTTGGGCTGAGGTAGAGGCAATGGGGGAGAAAGAGAAGTGGATGGCTGGAGAGATCAGGAGGCAGAACATACAGGATTCCTTCCTCTTCCCGGGTAAATAACAGCTGGGCTTCATTCACTGCATAGAGGAATCTGGGTGTGAAGGAAATGACTTTTCGAAGAGGATTCAGAGCCCATAAAGTCTTTATGAAGTCTCTCTGCTGTTCTAAGCAACCTCATTTAGGATCCAAAGTAGAGACAAACTATAGTGCTTTCAAAGCAACTCTCTCAGAGCTGATGGGGATTTCAATTTTTCTGGCCACACTGGCCTGGTGTCCCATGGATCCCTAAGCCTAAGAATCCTCTGGACAGTCCCAGGCAGTGGGAATCCGTATTTTCCCAAGGTGACCATCCCAGGAGAGCCTTATGTTCAGACAAAGGGGGCTGATAGGTCAGGGTGACATGCAATTTATACTGTATGACTCCATTTATTCAAAACTCTAGGAAGTACAAACTAATCTGTAGTGACAACGCAGATCAGTAGTTGCCTGGGAATGGGAGTGGCAGGGAGAGAGGAGAAATTACCAAGGGCAGAAGGATATGCTATGGGTAATGGATATGTTTGTTTATTATTTTGGTTATGGTGATAGTTCCACAGGTGTACTGATATGTCAAAACAACAAATTTAATGCGTGTGGTATATTGTATGTCAATTATACGCCATCGGTGTGCAACTTACTGTGTTAAAGGAAGTAACCATGGGCCCAAAATGCTGTCACTTACATGCTAAAAACCCATGAGACCAAACCTTGATTTGCTTTTCTTTTCTTTTTTAAATTGTATTATATATTTTTTTATTTTTTGTTTGTTGTTGTTATCAAACCTAGATTTAATACCTTATCTCATTGCAGTTTCACCCTCTCCCAGAAACATTCTGCCATTGGGCCTATTTGCATATTAGCCTTTTATTATATAGGATTATACAGGATAGGGAGGGAACAAAAAGGAAGGCCAGACATTATGGGCATGTCATTTGGGCAGCTTCACCCGGAAACTGCAGTTTTATTTCCTCAAGGAACCAGGGGTCCACTCCCTACAGAGGGGGAGGCACCAGACAAAGGGGAAGATGGATGTGAAGTTAGGGTGACATAGAGAAGTTAGTTGCCTATCAATCTAGCCTGGGAAACCATGGATTGGCTAGAGGGGGTGGAGCCCATGCAGGCCCCCCAAATTTGGGAATACGTAATTCCTTAGACAAGGGAGCTCTCTCTCTTGGCTCTCTGGCTCCTTTAGTTTTATTCCTGCCCATGTTCCCTCCATAGCCATGTGACCCTGCAGACCCCACACACAATGGACTGATGGACTGCAGTGGGAAGCACAAACTAAGCTAGCCTGGTGCTGGGTTAGACTGTGCAGACGTGGAATGGAAACTCTGGGCAACTGCTTTAATTCTAGCCCTATTGATGTCACACTGCACGTCTTCCATGGCAGGGAAACCAGACAATGAATGGGTCCAGGCTGCCTGTTAGCAGGTAAACCAGTTAAGCAGAGGCAGGGTTGAATCATAGATAAGCATTTTCATCCACAAAAATCTGCTCTACCTGCGCCCCCCCCCCGCCCCCCCAACCTCCCAATAAGTCAGCCGCAAATATTGGCTAGAAGGACAAAGATTACATGGGGAAACAGGCAAAAGGAATAAGAATGGGTATGCAAAAGGAATGAAATGGCTATTTTGGTTACAGGCTACAAGCAATGTGGGCTGGAGGTTGCAAAGGGTGGGCACCTCTAGGGAGTCCATTGTTTTGGCAACAAGGTTGTTAATTTTTCCATGATGCTAGGCAGTTCTTGGGTAAGGAGAATGGACCACATTTTGAGGTTGACTCCCAGGTCCCAGAGCATACAACTCCCAGGCAGGTCAGAATGTACTTAAATCAGAACAAAACAGTCACAGTTAACAGAGTATGATTGACATTTCTTATCATTATAGCTAGTCCCCACTATTCTATTTCTCACTCCCGGCCCTAACTGCAGCAGAGAGGGAAGTGGGACCTTGGAAACTTAGGGGTGTAAGTCCACTGAAATAAAGCTTTCTACAATATCTCACTCTTAGAATTAGACTGAAATTCTAAGTCTCAGAAATTTCTTTTTCTTTGGATATTGCAAGAAGCCCACTCCCACCAGCAACCAGATGGAACCAGGAGCGCTCTCCACTGATAACAGTAGCATAATATGAATTTTCTTAAAGCCAATGAGCTGTACACTTAAAAATGGTCAAGATGGTAAATTCTATGCTTTCCTTATTTTACCATAATTTTTTAATTAAAACTTTTTCCAAGAAAGGTACTGATTCCTATTGTCCACCCTAAAATGATCAGAATTAGCTGTACACCTGAAACTAATACAAAATAATATTGAATGTAAACTACAATTGAAAAAATAAATTAAAAAATAAAATGTTCAGAATTATTTCAAACAAATGCTTAATTGGATTTTTAGAACATTTTAATTTTAACTAATTATAAAGATAGTATACTTTCATTTTGAGAAATATAGACTATGAGGAAAATATTGCTAAAAGGGAATATTTAGAAAAATGTAAAATTATGACACAATATAAAATGAACGCATGTCAAAATTTTTATCTTCTTATTAATAATGAAACTGGTATGATGTTACAGCCAGTTCAAAAAAAGAATGTAAATAACAAATATATGTAGGCAAACAGGCATGCTAAAATAAATTTAGAAATCAATGCCAAACTGGTCAGTTTACATTCTACTGACAAACTCATTTGCATTTCTATGGACAAAAATTAGTTGCAGGACTACACAGGTTTTCTACAATTCACAGAATTGTAAAATGGCTCAAAAACAATGGAAGGCCACCGGGCCCTACATAGTTAGATAGATCTGAAAAGTGTGGTAGACGGGACACCCAGTAACATCCCTCTCCTTTTGTGTGCGCCTCAAAATCTTTCAGGAGTCTGAGAAATAAGAGAAAATAATCCCTCATCCCAGAAACTCATCCGCTTTGATTCCGAGTCAAACTTAATCTGGACTATGGAGCCTTTTAAAATATATATATATTTTTGTTGATTTCAGAGAGGAAGGGGGAGGGAGGGAGGAGAGAGAGAGAGAGAGAGAGAGAGAGAGAGAGAGAGAGAGAGAGAGAGAAACATCAATGATGAGAAAAAATTATCAATTGGCTGCCTCCTGCATGACTCCTACTGGGTATTGAGTCCGAAACCTGGCATGTGGCCAGACTGGGAATGAAACCGTGACCTCCTGGTTCATAGGTCAGCGCTCAACCACTGAGCCACACCGACTGAGCCTTTAGCAAGCACATTAAACCGGTTAATTGAACAAAATGATCCAGTGCGATCTTCCGGGACACGCCTCAGGATCCTGGTGCACGCGTGCCCCCAGCAACCAGGCTGTGGGGAAGGAGGCGCGGCGCATGGGACTGGGCGTGGCTGCAAGACCACAGCGCGAAACTTCAGGGAGGACCGTGCGCGCCGGGAGAGGAGGGAGGGGAGGACACACCCCGGGCCAGGGCCAGGGCCAGGGCGGGAGAAACACACCCCGGGCCAGGGCCAGGGCCAGGGCCAGGGCGGGAGAAACACTTCGCCATCCGCGATTAGACGAGAAGCAGAAAAGCGGCGCAGCCACTGAGCCGACTCCGCCGTCCCGGGGCACCGCCTCTCTCCTTCCCCGCCCACGGCCCGCGGAGCCTCCGGAGGAGCCGGAGGCGGGGCGACCTTTGCTCGGTCCCGGAGCCGCCCGGCCGCGGAGGCAGGTGTTGGCGCCCCCCGAACCCCGAGCCCTCCCGGGGCCGCGCCGCTTCCTGCTCGCCCTCCCACCCGGACCGGCTGGGCCCCGGCGGCCGCTTCTGGACGCCCGCACCTCGGGCCGCGGTTTCGGTCACACCCGCCCGCGAGTGGTTTCGATTGCGACTGGCGGCCGGTCGGGAGGGCGGAGCGGCCGGCAGGAGCGCCCGGAGGGAGCTGGGGGCGCGCGGGAGTGAGCACCGTCCCGCAGCGCGCGCCGACCGAACAGCCGCCGGAGACAGCGGGCCGCAGGCCCCCGCCCGCGGCGGCGCCCGTGCCGACCTCGGGGCCGGAGCCCCGCGCTTCCGGGGCCGTCGGGGCCTGAGATCGCAGGGCCGCGGGGCCGAGGAGGCGTCGGGGGAGAAGGCAGGCAGCAGGTGAGCGGCCCGCGGGAGCGCGGCCCGACGCCCGGAGATGCGGACGCCGGCGGTGATGACGCTGGGCATGGTGCTGGCGCCCTGCGGGCTGCTGCTGACCCTGACCAGCACGCTGGCGCCCGGCTGGCGCCTGGTGAAGGGCTTCCTGGACCAGCCGAGGGACGTGGTGCTGTACCAGGGCCTGTGGGACATGTGCCGCGAGCAGAGCAGCCGCGAGCGCGAGTGCGGCCAGGAGGACCAGCTGGGCTACTTCCAGGCCGAGCCGGTGCTGGTGGCGCGGGGCCTGATGGTCACCTCGCTGGCCGTCACCGCCCTGGGGCTGCTGCTGGCGTCGCTCGGGGTGCGCTGCTGGGCGGACGAGCCCCACTACGTGCTGGCCGGCGCCTCGGGCGTGGCGCTCTTCGCCGCGGGCCTCCTCAGCCTCATCCCGGTGTCCTGGTACAACCACTTCCTGCAGGACCGCGCCGTGCTGCCCGCGCCCGCCAGCCCGGTCACGGTGGAGGTCAGCTACAGCCTGGTGCTGGGCTACCTGGGCAGCTGCCTGCTGCTGCTGGGCGGCCTCTCGCTGGCGCTCAGCTTCGCGCCCTGGTGCGAGGAGTGCTGTCGCCGCCGCCGCAAGGCGTCCCGCACCAGCCCGCGCCACCCCAGCATCAGCACCGTGTACGTCGACTGGCCCCCGCCCGCGCTCACGCCAGCCATCAAGTACTACAGCGACGGCCAGCACCGGCCGCGGCCCGCCGAGGCCGGCCCCGCCGCTGCCAGGCCCAAGGTGGGCTTCCCCATGCCGCGGCCGCCGCCCAAGACCTACACCAACCCGGTGGACGTGCTCGATGGGGAGGCGGGGGCCGGCTCCCAGGGCGCCTCCTCGCGCAGCACCCGGCCCTGCCAAAGCTCCCTGCCCTGCGACTCCGACCTGTAGGCGGCGCCCGCCAGCCTTGGCGGGGGACTCGCCGCCACCGTCCAGCTGTAAGCCGCTGGGAACACCTGGCTACCTTGCCCCTGGGAACACCTGGCTGGGAGTCGGACCCCTGGACCCCTTTCCTGTTCCTGTAGATGGTTTGGAGGGTGATCGTCCTTTCCTGCGGCCAAATTGGACTCCTCGGACGATGGGCTCAGGTTGGGTTGGGCTTTCTTTTTACAGAGGTTAGTTTTTCTCTCCAGAGGGACCAGGGGCCTCTCATAGAGTGACAGACTTTTCCTACTTTGAGCTGAAGGACATAGAGCGACTTTGCATCGTGTTGACCGGGGACAATAACAACAACAAGCCCACATCAGCAAACTTAGAGGCTCAAAAACTACTTGACACCTTGAAACAATATTCTGAAATGCCGGTGAACTTTGCATCAACGTAATTAAACATTATTAATTTCTTCCTGCTGTATAATTACTTTTCAAGCAAACTCTCAGAGACCCGTGTGTTGCTGGCTATGTATGAATGAGGCTCTTAAAAATAAATGCAGAGCCATGCAAATACCAGCAGCGTTAGTGGCTTTTATGGCATGAAATGACCTGATTAACCTATATTTACGTTTCTTTATGTACACCTAACATATCTTTTTTTATTACTTATTTTTGGTGTGAAAGTTGAGGTCACACCAGAGTTTCCCTTCTAGAAGCCAAAGAAGAATGAAAGGACTAATGCTATACTGTTGTGTCCCTTGGCTACCTCACCCTAGAGAGAGAGGACCAGGGATTAAACATTTGGTGCAGAATGGAACATGTTGATCACTTTAGGTTAAAGTATATGTGTTTATGTATCTCTCATTTATAAATAAAATTTGAAAGTAAGACTCTCAGTACGCCCACAGACATTTTTTGTCTCCAGTTCAAGCCTTCATTACTAACACTGTTTCTGAAATCCAGCCATCAGATCTTCACACCTCTTAGCATAAGGTTACTAAAAGGTGCCAACGGGCCCCCCTTCAATGCCTGGCTGCTTTATTTCCAGGTTCACGCTGTTTTCTGTGCAAAGCCAAGTCTATTGAAAAAACTGTAAGCACCAGTTTCCGCATGAGGTGCGACTAGAAATCTTTTCCTCTTGTAACAGTGATGCCTCGTCACAGGTAGGCAGCTATGTGTTCATGAGCAGGACTAAATTTCCAAGTGATTGATTTCAAGGTGCTTTTAACTGCACCGAATCTCATCTTTAAAACCTGCCCTTGGTAGCCAATTCAGAGGTAGGAAGGATCAGTTCAGCAAGCAGTGATAACAGAGCTAGAGAGCTAACTGAATAGCTCAGGCTGCTCAGTACCCATGGGAGGAATAATACAGATTCACTTCCTTTGCCATTTTGTACTGGAATTACCTGTTTCTATCTTTTTGTGACCAAACTTAAAAGTGCAGGCATATCCCTTGGGGATCTTTTTCAAATGCAAATTTAATGGGTCTGGAGTGAGGCCTGGGACTGATTTCCTAAGATCTCCCCAGAGATGCCAAGGCTGATGGTTCCTGGCCGCCACTTGGGGCTGCCAGGCTTTCACTGGGCCTGGGCCTCACTCAGATTTCAGTCCCAAGGCAGCACATAATCAGACCTTTGAGAGTTCGCCCTCTAGCTGAGTTCGGGGCTACCCTCTAGGGAACAGAGGCAGAATGGAGAAAAGGCAACAGTGCTTTTTTTTCCAGCTAACACTTCAAAACAGATTAGAGCCCTGGCTGGCCTGGCTCAATGGTTAGAAGCATCAGCCTGTGCACCAGGGGGTCACAGGTTCAATTACCGATCAAGGGCGTGTACCTGGGTTGCAGGTCTGATCCCCACTCCTGGTGGGGGCACGTGTGGGAGGCAACCAATCTGATGTGTTTTTCTCTCCCCCCCCCCCCCCCCAATCCTTCCCTTCCCCACTCCCTCCACTCTCTCTCTAGACTCAATGGAAGAAATATCCACACTCCTTGAGTGAGGATTTAAAAAAATGACTAGCACTCTTGTAGTTTGGGGAGTGATTCTCTCCAAAATCTTTTCTCTGCATAGGGTTGTTTTAACAGTGTGTTATGAATTTTCCAAGATCAAGGAGTAGGAGGTGATTGAAGAGGAGGGCAAAAGGGAAGAATTAGCAGTACAATATATTTTAAAAAGGGATTAGGCACCTGAGAAACCAGGATCTAGCAGATGACATAAAGACATTGGGTTTCTGGCAAGTACCAAATTCATTGAGTCCTTTCTGCATCATAATGCCCCATATTATTTCTAGGGAAGCTCTGATAGAAACAAACTGGTGTTTTGTATGTTTTTACTTTTCCTTCCTCCCCAATTATCCACTGGCTTATATTCAAAATATTTCCTCTTTGGAGATTAAGATTTGCTTCCAAGAAAACTCTATTTTTGCCCTACCAACAGAACTGAAACCAAAACTCACTTTAAAACCTACATACTTCTTGTTTAATCTTTATTATGTTACCGGGAAACTACAGGTTGGGCTCGGGCTGCCTGTCACTGTGTCCAATAACGAAGGCAGGGTTGAATCATATTAGGCGCTTATTGATAAGGCCAGCCAACCAAGAAGACAGGGCACTTACAAGCATCAGATCCTGCCTTCCAGCAAGATTCAAGGGACAGGATTATAAAGGGGAAGGGGCTGGGGTGAGGAATGCAGCTACGTGCAGGCCTGAGGGTCCACAGATGTCAGCTATTGTAATTAGTCATCAGGCGATGAGATGATGTTTTGACTCCTGATGGATCGGCCTGACCATGCTTATTGGTTCTGCTTTCTAGATTCACAGCCGAGTCATCTCCTCAATTGCTTTACACAGGCCTTGAAAAGAAAACTTTAAGAAAAACTTAACCTCCTATCCTCTCTAATAAAAGCCTAATATGCAAATTGTCCCTTCAGACAGTTCGACTGGGAGACTGGGAGTTTGACTGCTCTCTATGACATGCATTGACCACCAGGGGGCGGCGCAGAACATGGCGGGTGCCAGCGGGGCCCCTATGAGAGCAGGACTGCAGCAGGATGGTGGAGCAGTTGAGCGGGTGGAAACAGGCCAAGGCAGTGCGAGCAGGGGCCCAATCTCCCTGCTGATCACCCCATACATGGAATGGTAGAGCAGGGGAGGGGGCGGCACCAGGCCAAGGCAGGGTGCCAGATGGGGCTGTGGGGCTATGAGGCTGTGAGCGTGAGCTGAGGCCTGGTCTCCGCAGGCCACCCGAGGGACCCCACCCATGCACAAATTTGTGCACCGGGCCTCTAGTCTATGTATAAAAGCCCAGCGACCATTACAGCGAATGACCAGAATGACCTGTGGCTATAACGTGCACTGAGGCAGCCAACCAGCCTGATCCAGGTTCCCATAGCTCTCCACCCCCACCCCCGGCCAGCCCAGCCCCCAATCAGCCCCCAACGCCCCGATTGGGGGCAGGGCCAGTCAGCCAACCGCCTTGGCTGGAAGAAATTTGGGGTCTCAGGGAGTTGCATGGGAAAAGCTCTCCTTTGGCGCAAGTGGACCCAGGATCAGGACGCCCGAGTTGGGGATGGGGTGAGGAGGCTTGCCTGGTGGCCGCCACAGTCCCCGCAGGCCACGCACAGCAGCCGGGCGTCTGCCCCCCCCCCCCCCCCCGCCCTCCCCCCACCGTCAGAGCAGTCGCAGGAATAGGGGAGGCGGGGCATAGGGGGTGGCGCCCAGGAGCCAGGAGGCGCAAGGCCCAACACGGGTGCTTACCCTGCCTGCTGGGCCCAGCAGCACCAAGCAGGCGGGCCATGGTGTGCAGCAAGGCGCTGGGGTGGCTCAGATGATGGAGGGAAAGCAAGCAGGAAGGGCGAGGCCCTGTGCCAGCTGGAGCCCCGAGCGGCATGGGCAGGGCTGGAAACCCTGGTGGAGTGGGAGAGGCTGCAAACCCGCATCTTTTCAGCCTTGGCCTTGGAATTCTGCGGGTGACCAGTGTACTGGCTACTAAGGCGTCAGAGGTCAGCCCCGCTTCAAGAGAGAGGACGTGGCAGAAAGTGGCAAGGCCACAGGAGGGATGGGAAATGTTGTGGCCATCTTCGGGAAACACAGCTGCCACAGTCTTCAGAAACTATGAACAGATAATAATCTTTGGTCTCCGTTCTACAGAAGAGGAAGCTGAGACTCAAAGAAGGGAGCCTTCTGCAACACCTCACCCACTTCTCAGACCTGACCCTGTGCAGCATTGTTTTCGTTGAAAAGTAGAGGATCCAAAATGTTTTCAGATCTTCGCTATTTTAGGCAGGAAAGAATTTAGCACAGGGAACTGGTGCTTGGGAAATCATTGGAAAGCTGGAGGAGTGGGTATTAGACTGAGTCCCCAGGAAAGACTCCCTGCCCAGGGGGAGGAGCTGCCCCTCAGCCACAACTGAATTCTAGGATACTCTGGCACAGCTGAGACCCAGGGATCAGGAAACTGCTGCCCCCACAGG
The DNA here is from genome assembly GCF_963259705.1 of Myotis daubentonii. Classification (NCBI taxonomy): domain Eukaryota; kingdom Metazoa; phylum Chordata; class Mammalia; order Chiroptera; family Vespertilionidae; genus Myotis; species Myotis daubentonii. The sequence continues at coordinate 206,634,008 of NC_081841.1, read as the reverse complement.
TGCCTTCCAGCTCCCACAAAACAGGTCACTGGGCACTGCCTCTGACCTCTCGCACTCTCGTCTAGGAGTGAGATCTTGCCAATGTACCTCATGTGCCTGGTATTGATAAAAATGGGGTCCAACTGGTGGGGCTCAGTGGTTGAGCATCGATCTGTGAACCAGGAGGTCATGATTTGATTCCTGGTCAGGTTTCAGGCTCGATCCTCAGTACGGGGGGGGGGGGGGGGGGGTGTGTGCAGGAGGCAGCTGATCAATAAAAATTCTTTCTTATCATTGATGTTTCTATCTATTTCTCCCTCTCTCCTCCTCCGAAATCAGTAAATATTTTTTAAATGGGGTCATAATGTATATACATGTTATAATGAGTTTTTCACTTCATAGATCATTAATGTCTTTCTTGTTAAAACCATACTTATAGAACATTATTTATTTATCATTCATTTTAATTTATCTCATAGAAGGGAGAGAGAAAGATTGATGTGAGAGAGAAACATTGCTTCCCGCACTCACTGGACTGGGTATTGAATCTGCAACCTGGGCATGTGCTCTGACTGATAATCAATCCACCACTTTCTGGTGTATGGGACGATGCTATCTTGGTACCTTTACCCCAAATTCCAGCCTCCAGAACTGTGAGAAAAATACATTTCTGTTGTTTAAACCACACAAATTTATGATATTTTGCTATGGCTCTCTGAGCTGACTAATCTATATATTCTCTCTATATAAAAGCCTAAGTGACTGAACGGCCGTATGACCAGTCGACCGCTTACTATGACACACACTGACCACCAGGGGGCAGATGCTCAATGAAGGAGCTGCCCCCGCCCCCTGGTGGTCAATGCACTCCCATAGTCAATCTCCCACAGTCCCTCCCTTCAGCTGGTGACCAATCTCCCACAGTCCCTCCCCACAGCCAGCTGGCCCCAATTGGGGCTTATCAGGGCTAGCCAGGGGGAGGGACCCCACCTGTGCACGAATTCATGCACCAGGTCTCTCATTCACATATAAGAAACTTAACCCCCTATTCACATAAATGTATGTGTTCTAAAATTCAAAATGATGATTACTTTTCAGATTAATTCAGGTGCTCTATCTACCAAGTTGTAGGTCCCCCCTATCAAAAGTAGATGTCCCCTTGTTTTCCCCCATTTACTCCTTCCAGCCCCCACCCCCCTCATACATCTTTTTGCTCCTGAAAATATCCAAGCTGGCATGGAAAGAGACTCCTGCGTCCAGCCTGGTCTGGTTTGGGCCTCAGGGCCATTCTCTGCCACAGCACAGAAACTGATGAGTTTGAGACTTAAGACGCTGGAGGAGGCCAGCACCTCAGGAGTTTCTGTTGTGGGTGAAAACTCACCCTAAACTTAATACCAGCTACCCAGCAACCATACCACAGTGGAGACAATGATGGGAAATGGCACAGCCACCTTGCCTCTAGCCCTTCATACCTATCGTATGCCATCGCAACTTGTTTGTAATAATCCTAATTGCATACAAAATATGTGTTCTCATTGAATGGGTGAAGTCTTCTCAAGATTGCTCAAGCTATGCCGGGAGGAGGGAGGAATGTGAAAGTAGAGCCGGCACTGCATTAGCACAGCGCCTGCTCTACCCGTTCGCAGGTCTGGCTGCACGCCCTCACTTAGGAGGGGTGAGGTTTTTAGCACACGCTGTCCATCTCTTGGGGAGGCTGTGGGAGGAACTATCAGAGGTGCTTCGGCCACCGCCCTCTTTATTTACTGATCTTCATCTCCGAAGTTTTGGGGCGCCTGTCATTTTGTCAGCACCTTGGTGGACACCCTGGAAAACAAACGATTCCAGGCCCCACCTTCATGGAACTCACACGGTCTACTGTGAGAGATGC